>NW_027526282.1:2068966-2401466 GCF_048455015.1 Haemaphysalis longicornis | reverse complement strand
GTTATTACGCGAATGAGATTTGGTTCTTGGGGTAATGAAGTTAGAAAAATTGTTCGCATAACGTACCTCTTGTTACGAAAACAAGCACAACAAAAAATTGTTACGGTCAAGTCTAAGCATTTTGTGTTTTTACTGCAGGATGTGCTCTCTGTGTGTGTGTGTTACTAATCAAACGAAGTGGGTCATTTCACTCACATTCTTCACAACTATCATAGCATATGAGTGAAACGCTTTTATGCGCGCACTGCCTTTTTTATAATGGCGGTTTATAGTGCTTTGCTTTGAACGCAATTGCTAAATGTGTTAGTTTACACCACACGCTGCCCTTATTAACACAATTATTGTCCAAATAATAAACTAAGTACTTATTAGAGCTGCGAAAACAGTTGCGCAACTTTGTTTTTAGCATGAGTGAAATCCTGGTCTGATATCAAAATTTGAACAGTCTAGAAGGAATGGATGTTGCTAGAAGAATTCTTAGGCACCATACTAGAAACTATGCCTGCCATGGTATCACGATTTAAAGGTGGCATGTTGTGTTCTTGCTTTCTCAAAACGGCCACAGTGATGAGTAATAATCTCGCCACTTCGGATGTTTCACATTAGTTTGTCAAAGCATCCCGGCATGAAATGTAAGGTGGCAGCGCGCCGGGGAAGTGGACATTTTGTTGTCGGCGTCGGCTGCAATGGGTAGTTTACTTCCTGTGGGTAAATAACTAACCTCTTTAAATTTAGCCTCTGAGTTCTAAGGAAGTACAGCTCTTCATCTTCATACGCTTATGCAAACAAAACGATAGGGCGCCAGATCGAATGCGTTTAGTTCATTCCAGAACGATGATGTTCTGCTGCCTTGTAACGCAGCGTACTAGGCATGACAGCAACAGGTTGGCCTGCGCCATCTCGTTAAGAAACTTTATCCTACGAATGGGAGCTTGCTTCTGCAAGCTTTTTTGACAGCCGCGGACTCTCGTGTGTCACTCTCGGTTTACGTCGTGGACGGGCTGATATTGCAGCTCAGATGGGCTCACATCAGCGTGTTCAGGTCGTTGCCGGCATGCTGGTGGTGCTCGGGGTGACAAATCCCGCCCCCACTAGACTTGGGCGTAGCTGTAACCGCGTGTATTATAGGGGAATTCCCCTAGCTGAGGCCGCCACTTCAGATGCACTGGCTGACTCTTCTTTTGTCCTCGCGAAGCAATCGTGAAGCCAGCGCATGGCAAAATTAACCGGTGACGTTGTCGTGAGCTAAGCCACAGTGTGTCCATAGCGACAATCATGACGGCAGATGGGTGGTCTACCGGGAACCTACTAGGGAACCTCCACGGAACCTGCAGCTGCAGTTATCGAAACTGCTCAGCTGTGGGTCACGAGGTCCCCGCAACAGGGTTTGTTTGACGGCTGGCGTGATTCAAATGCAGAGAGCAATGCATCCATCACAGGAGAAGCCTCCTGCCAGCGCCTAAGGGGGTGGTGTTTCCAGCCTAGAAGCTAGTGTCGCAACGAGCATGGCCAGTTCCTTGCAGATGATCACGGCGCCCGCTAACCGCGCCCATCCACTTGTTCTCTCAAAAAGGAAGAACCATGACTGTCAGTGACGAATGGACTGCGCGCCGCCGGCCTTTGTAGGGTGCACTGTTGCGGGTTATGGTCACGCTGCCCTCAGAGAGCCTGGTGCACTACTCTTCCATACAGAAGAAGCTGTCATCTCTCGGCTGCAGCTGGGCACACACCCAGTCATTCCACACAACCTCACACGCCCCGCGACATGCTCCGGCCGGTCGTAACACTTGCACGGAATGGATCTGTATGTCACGGATGCACGGCTTACACGGAACGTTCAGGTCCGCCACCTCATCAGCTCCTGCGGTCCTCTTGTTATTACGGGAACACTCAGTGGTCTTGCCGTACGTGCTAAAGGCGAAGTGAGTGCGGCTTTACGCTGTAGTAGCTTGAAGTGCGGCAAGGCTTGGAGCTTTAGTATCCTCAACGGCAACGTTTGAAGAAAACACACATTGTCTTGCGGGTACATGTGCATGCGGGTCTCCATTAATGTCACCGCATAATCATTCCTGGTGGTCACGTCAACGTCAAATTCATACATGTCGATGTCCGTCTGAGCGCATTGCAAGGGCCTATATATCCTTGTATTAGCTGTTGACGAGCGAATCACAATGCTCGACGTACCCGTATCGTGCAATAGTAATTGAAGCATATCTCACAAATTCACTGCGGTGGCGTAGCTTTCCCGACAGGCGACTAGGTGGCCTCGGCAGGAACTCAAGCGGCGGTGGGAAGTATTCAAGGACAACGCCCCCCGTATAGGATGGATTCAAAATAATCTGGTGCCCCGCGAGCATCAAAGTCCGCGGCGCCAATTCAGGTTGTCGCGTGGTTTCAGTTCACGGGTTTTCAGCCAGTACAATGTGGCGTAAGCGACGTAGAAAGGGAGACAGAAATCAAATCGCCCGGTGTTTCTGCTGATCACAGCAAACTCCCACGAGCCCAAAGAGCGAGATATACTCAATGACCACAATAATTGGCGTGTGTATTTCATATTCCTCAACAGTCACGTCAAGAAGACATCCGCCGCTTGAGCAGTCAGTCCGAGCCACCCTTATTCAGGAAGGCGCACCATCACGCGAACCACATGATTTTGTAATAACGTATCCAAAATAAACAGAACCTTTACAGAAAACTGCTATTTCTGTTTGTTGAGCTGAACGAGTAAGCATCAAAAGTATATACATGCGCAAGGCTGAGCGGTCGATCAAACAAACAATTTAGGCCTGCCACAGGTGCACATGAGTTCCATGCGGCAATTATGCCATTGACGTCTTCACAAATGGTAAGAAACTAGGACTCTTTGTGTCAGTGAGCACTGGTCCAAAACGTTTGTGGTGTAAACAGCTTAACGCTTCAAGCTGACCTACCGGCGGATCAAGGTTCAATCCCATAAAAATGGGAATACGGATAACCTAGCTCCTCCCTCCTGGAATGGTGAATTACTTGCTCTGTTAGTTACTTTTGTCCTACCACTGAATACCACTATTTGTTAGTGTACTATGCTTAAAGCAAACCATCTCATAGATGATTTATATCATGGGGAATGGGAGATTGAAGGCAGTGATTGGATTGCCTTGCAGAACGTCGCCCAAGGACAATGAAGCCGGCATGCTGAAGCAGCATCTGGCTCTCGCAGCATCAAGCAAATGTCAAGCCGGTCGCATCCGGTCATATAGTGCGTTCGCCTCAAATAGGACAAATGGTCAGCACTACCTTTGGTGCCCTCCCTTTTTCCTCATTCTATCAGTCTGCCATGGCAATCATCATCAGCCGCCTGCCTGTTTCTGATACTTGCTGTTTCCTTCCGAGTAAGTGTGTAAAGGGTACCCTGGTGAAGCGTTATTTTTGGCACGTGGTTGGAGAAATATTTTCTGGTTTTCGCACAATCAGGAATGTGGAACAATAGCAATTTATTAGCTGACTTGCGGAGTAAAATAAACATCGCGAATAGGGCAGCATTATTAATGTGGTGTTGACCCCCAATACAAGACATTTTCAGCTTATGTTATCACTTTGTTTATTATTATTTTACTCCCAAATTAAAAATATCGCAAAGCCGCATAGCGTCCTGCGGAAATGGCGATATTCATCCCGTAGGATTGTCGTTAACAATATTTCAATTATTGGTGGTTATTTCATTAGCACAAAGAAATATGTGGCATTTCAAAAATTGAAACAATGCACATTGTGAGGTGCGCTATGATGAGCTAACGTATTATTCACTGTACCTCAAGTAAATCAGGTATACCGCCAAGAGCAGCTTCAAAAGAAGAGGTTGTGACAGGAAAGACATTCACTGACATCTAAGCTTTAATTCGCAGTGACACTGATTATAAATATCGGAAATATACGTCGCAATACTAAACAAAATAAAAACAGCCAAAAATAGCTATAAAGAAACATGAAAAAATGATGGCAGCGGCGAACTTTAACCCTCAAGATAGTCAATCTCGCAGTCGTTTTTCTTTGTTGCCTGGTACTAAGCACTATATCTGCCCTTTTTCCGGTGCTAGGAGTTCATCACACCAAACCGACAGCCGTTGTGTGTAAAAAGTATGCAACATGCATGCATGCCTAACTCCACGACGACACCATCTGTGCGCCTTTCGAACAACCTTGCAGCTGACCCTTCCGAATCATTCACTGTGATTAAAAACCCTCCCCCGCCAAACGAACGGGAAGTACGTCCGTGTCTCTATCGAGAGACTAAAGTGTCATACATTGTCTTTTAGAAGACGCCAAACCCCCGCGCACTTCCCGTTGTCCGTCCACGTACGTGCTCCGAGGCTTCTTCTTTCACCTTAGACAACCCGCTTTGGACGCCGTGTGTGCTTCACCAATTTTCTTTTGCCAATCTGGTTCTTCTCTGTGCATACCGCCATCGCATCCACAGATGAGGACACTTTCCCTAACGTAAGATAAATATTGCCCAAGCATTATTATTCTTTGATTCGGCGAACAGTCAACCCGAGTATTAATTGTTCCTTACGCTCGGACGTTAGCAGGCGTAAGTGCTCCATGAAACAGGAAAAAATGGCTACACCGTCAATTCACACACGGTAGGTCTGCGATTTGAGGCCTACTAAAACATGCTTCGTACGCAACGAAATATATCCCGCGCTGTGCATAGCCCAAATCGCATCACTTTGAATTCGTAACCACCAGGAGGTGTAATATATGCACGCTTCTCTCTCTCCCGCTTGTTATCCTCAATTTGGCACTATCCACGCTTGAAAGGGAACGTGCAATGCCTTTTAACAGCGGAGCTGTTGTTTCGAATTTTTAGCAACGTTGCCGCAGAAATTAAGGATCAGCCTTATAGTCTGCGGGGTCATCAGAAAACCCCAAGTCATAGTTTATTTCACCGGTTACCGCGCTCCTAATTATGCGTCTCTCAATGAGCTCCTGGCGTCGTCGAGGCTAGCGCATGCTGTTCACAAAAAAAATGTGGCTCATTCCTGTTCCATAGGAACCAGTAAAAACGAAAGCGAAATGCGCCTTCACCGGAGCAGTTAAATTTTTATTGTGCACCGATATGAACTTGCACATTGTAATTTATATTTCGTCTGCATAGTACCTTTATACAAATTAATGTGATACACTATATTGCACGCGCGGGAGCATTGAGTAAATCCGACTGAAACCATAGGCGCTTGCAGACCTTCCGTGTGAATGAAACCAAACGGGTTGTCATCGAATCGCTCGGTGAACACAAGGTCCGCTGCAGCGAAAAAAGCATCGTACCGTGTCACGACTGCGACATTTGCAAGTCGGTGTCGTTGCCTTGCAGGCTTCACCGCAGCTTACTGCGCGTCCCCCGTACATGTATGCGGGGGCATGGAGGCGCCCACAATCGGCGCTCAATAGTGTCATGATGCACTACTCGGCTTCGTCCCTCGAGGACGACACCAGCATCTGAAGGGAAGGATATGAGGCGAATTCGTCGTCATATTTACGCGTCTACTCATAGCGCAGTTGTGAGCGCATTACGTACGTTCATGGCTCGAATCCCGGCGCACCAGTGCCAATCGAAGTTTTTCTGGATATGTCATTTCCGTAACGGATATGACGTCAGTGAGATCTTGGTGGACCCCGTCATAAAACACTTTCATTTTAGTAAAAAGACAATAGTTCAGGTGCATCCACGCCTCAAGGGGGGAGCACAAAACAGCTCGCGCACCAGATGCCCAGTTCGCAAAGGCATTTGCTGCCGGTTTTCGCGAGTGCTGACGGGTTTCACACTGGGAGAAATATAAAAACCTGTGGAGAAAACGATGCGGGCACGCCACTAATGCACGAGGAAGACGATGATATACATGTATGATATAGGTGATATAGAACGTCGACGACGGTTCATGTAAATAAACAAATTCAAACCTAATACAATGCGCGCGGCGTGTCCTTCAATGCTTACATAGAAGAAAATACTCCATCTTCGCTATGGTGCAAGCTTCGCGCTAATTAATACAAGCTTCGCCGATTTTGTCAATTTTCTTAGAAATATTTATTGCATACACTACGTAGTCAATTAATCCATTCTGTACTAAGATTAGGGGTTCGTAAAGGATCTCAGCCAAAAATGATTGCTCTATGCTAATCAGCTAACTTAATATCTTTCTCAGGAAATGTTTCCGTTTCCAGGTGTTCCTTTTTTTGACCGCCCGAATTACGTCATTAGAGTGGTGTAGCACCTATTGGATGGGTTTGCTGCAGTGTGAGTAATGAATGCATCAGATAGAAATTTTAAAGACAAAGCCACAACAGAAAAGCAGAAACGGGTAACGTATCTGCGACGACCAGCAAAGCAAAGAGTGCCGCTGTTGCTGGCGATAACGATAGCTTTTGCAGTGGTCCCAGACGTGAAAGAAAGAGACAAAGCGTTTATTACAAGTGAAGCAGAGTCCCCTTAAGGCAATAGACCAGAAGAAACAACTATGGCGAAGCAGATCAAGCGTGTTATCTATGCGTGGGAGGGGATATGCGTTCTGTTATGCTGCTTTGTTCAATCGCCGGGATTCCTCGCCGAACCACGGTATGCTATTTTTAATCTTTATTATTTTGCACAACCCCGTCGTTCAAGGGGCTTGTGATTATTAAATAATGTCGTTCTTGAGGATGGTGGGAACGTTCTCCTCGGTAATGTCGGTAATGCTGGAAACATTAGTTTTCTCTGACATGCTGATTGGTCAACCACCAATCTCAACTGTTCTCTCGCTCGGATGTCATCACCATCATCAGACCGCCATCAGGAAATCATCATCGACTCTCAGCCGGCGGAGGTCTACTTCGTTTGGTCTCGACAAGCGCGCATGAAAACTACAAACCAACGTTTTCCAACACAAATCCAGACTGTCTCTCATGTTCCCAGAGAGAAATAACTAAGAATGCCACAAATGCAAATTAAGAGCAGACTTATTCCACACAGTCTGGAACTGCCCTATAATGTGGCAACAGAACACCGACCAAACCTCTAGAGTCGTGGGATTTAGCACTGTCCAGCTCGGACCTTTCGACACAGCGTGAGCTGCTAGAGAGAGCCAAGCTGGGAGCCTTTGCTACTGGAGTCCTGGAAATACGACTTCACCCATAACTCTTTCCACATTCCCGTCATCCTATTTTCAAATAAAGTTTACTCTCTCTCTCTCTCTCTCTCTCTCTCTCTCTCTCTCTCTCTCTCTCTCTCTCTCTCTCTCTCCACCCCCACCGTGGTAAAACAGGCAATTCCTCATCCACCAAGATCAATTGTCTCATTGGTGACAATATTCATGTGCCTGACCGAAAGGGACACGGTAACTTGTTTGGCTGGAAGTATTAATCATGCTTACCCACAGAATGAAACAAATATTACTACATAGGAAAAAACATCCTTTTCCCCTTAAGGTATCAGAGTGTTAACCAGAGTATAAAAAAGTCATGTGCAAGACACGTTTTAATTTCATAATATGTAGGTAAATATAATAAAAACTTCCTAATAAATATGGCGTAACACACATGCAGGCTCACCTCACTAATAGAAAAAACAGTACATACTTCAATAACAGCGTTAATAAACTTTAAAAAAGGAAGCAAAACAGCAGTTGTGTCACCTTGATGTTGCAGTCAATTTTTATACCGCCAGATCTAGCTATTCGTTGTGCCAGAGAGCTGTACTTACACGGGGAAACGTGCCCTTGAAGCAGTCCAAAATGCTCCTTTGTTGGGTTTCGTTCATACCTGTAGTTATCGAAAAAAAAAAAACCATGCTTTCACATCATCATTAAAACTTGAAATAAAGTAAAATGCACCTCTTCAGCGCGACATTTCGCACCGTCGGAGACGTATGACAGAACTTTTTTTAGCGCCGTAAAACTGACACACCAATATCTAAAACCGCATAATTTGCAACCCGCATAAGCAACCCTCAGGAAGCTCGTTTTGAGACACAGGTACTAATTTTGCGTTAAGTTGAAATTGCCGATCCTATGTGGCCAGAAAAGCTAGTCAGCAAACATATTTTCCACTTTCATCACAAGCTATGAAGCGATACACCAACAATGCTAGTGAGGCCGGAGATCCGAGCAGATAAGGAATACTTTATTGTCCCCACGGCTGGGATTGTACCTGGGCTAGTGAGGCCTTAAAGGGACACTGAAGTGAATTTGTCAAGCTCCCGTTTTTGCTTGCACTGCGTAGACTGGCTCAAATTAGCACACTTTTCATCGTTTATACGGTTGACAAATCGGTAATTATTTTACAAAGCGCGAAAGAAGAAAAACTACCATGCGCGGTTTGCGGCGGCCGCACCAACTAAGGCTGTGACGTTGAGAGGAGGGGCGCCGTGATTGGACGATGCCCAAGGTTAGCAATCACACAAGTTTCGGTTTCGGTTTCGGTTCTGTAAAACATAACCAATGGCTTTGTTGGATGGGCATTCTCAATATCTCAGTAATCATCGTACCGCGCTTCTGCCATGTTGTCGGCTGTAAAATGCACAAGATAAGCCTCCCAGGACGGCTTGTAGTCGTAGCATTCACTAGCCGAGACCTACGCAGTGCATGAACGCCCTCCGCGTACCCGCAGACGCCCAAATGTCATGCGCTTTTCCCCCATATTTGGAGCTTGCCTCCCTCATGCCTGTATCGTAAAAAGCGTGTTCGCACCAGGCCAAGGGTCTGTTCATTCTGGCCTATGCCCACTGCCTGCAAGCAGTCGGTGCTTATGGCAACAGCACGCCAACGAGAACTCGCTAGCGCGCCAGTGCCAGCCTGCGCGCGTTTTGTGAACTAGTTCGTGTAGCCATGAACGTTGCGGCCCCAAAAAAGGTGAACTCAATATAGAAAACATCGGCGGAAAACAAAAAAGTTAACTTAAAAAAAAAAAAGCACGTACTCGTGGGAATTCGAACTCGTTACTCGCAAAACATTCGCCGTGTATTCCTAGCGCCTCAGACCGCTAGGCCACGGAGCGGGACGCAAATGCCTTGCTAATATAGGGTATATATTGTACAACCGGTTTACACTTTTATTTAGTTTTGGCATTTCAAGCCGCTTAGGTGACTATTTGTTGTACTGCGATCGTGCAGTAAGCATCGCCCGAGTATCCACAGCAGCTCACGTCTAGCAATTGCATTTCGTAGACGGAAAAGCGTTCGCAGATGCGTAGTCGTGCTGCTGACCGCTGTGCTTGTTCGCCCAGCGCAAAAACGTGCTTCCCGCGCCCTAGTTTTACGCTGTACGGTAAAAATATCAGTTGATTTTATTTGCTTAGTACCTATATTGACTTCGCTGACTCTTGTCCCGCCTTCAAGAGGCCTTATATTTTCCTACTGGCGTACCAGTCAGCGAAGCGTCGCATGTGCAGCGCTTGTGTGAAGCGACCTTGACTTGGAGCTAGATACAGTGTACAAACAAACCAAGTAAAAAAAGGCACATTCTTCCATTCACAAACGTGTCCTGGCTTTGTTTCAACTAAGCGAACGAATTGCGACCAAGCAATTTTTTTTAACCTCCTTGATTGCGACGACCCGCCGGCGGCCGGCGGACGAAACGCTGGGCCGACTGGCTCTGTCGGCCGGGGAGCCGTGCAGTAGCGCAGCCGTGGCGCAGCCAATTGCCAGCTCATCCCCTCCTGACGTCACACGAAAACGCCACAGAAAATGGGCGAGCGTAAAGAGAGGAGGACAGCGTTTTCGAATTAGTTTTTCTACTAAATAAAAACGCGTAAACGCGCCTAGAGTGGTCGAAACATGGCCTGGGGACTCCGGACTACAATTTGCGCAAGTAATCCCGCAATGTTTACATATCACTTCAGTGTCCCTTTAATCAGAGGGTCTGTGCTGAGCAGCGCGGCCTCCCACTGCTATTCATTCGTAATTTCGGTCAAAATAGGCTTTTTTAAGAGTATTAGGGGTTTTTCTTGACAGGACCAAGTCACATGTGATAAGTGTGCGTATTTATGGAATAGAGGGCATTGGTTAAAGTGCAGTTCGGGGTAGTAGAGTGATAGGAGGGCAGGGGTGGGAGAGGTGGATGTTGGCGCCATACTGCAACGTTGCGGCGGGAGAGGGAGGAATCAAGTGGGGAGTTCGAGGTCTGGACAGTCGGTCGTGATCCAGTACCGGCCTAAAGGTCGAAATCCAGTCCCCATTGGAGAATCGTCAAGGATGTTCTCCAGCTTCACTGGCGTTTTGGATCATCAGTCCTGAGCAACACTTTCCTCACCGTACGGACATCTTACCCCGCAACGGCGGAAGAGGCGGAAATAGCCCTGGCCCTTATCACTAGGCTGCAACCACACATTATAATCACTGATTCTAAGACAGCCGTTGAAAACTTCATTCGCGGTAGCAATTCAGCTACGGCACTCAAAATTGCCCTCCAAAATCCACCTACCCAACAAGTCGACATCGTCTGGACCCCGGCCCACACTGGCGTGTGAGGCAACGAGAGGGCCCACAAAGCAGCACGAGAACTCACCAGCCGTGCTGGGCTGGCTCCTGCTCCCTACCACGGTGCTCGGTCGGCCCGCCATCGACTGCTCTCGTACCAACAGGTCACGGAGCATTACCGCATCTCCCGCCACCTCTATCCCCCTGCCCACCTATCCCTCCCCAACGATCAGGAGCGCCAATGGCGACTCCTTCAGACAAACTCCTTTGCCAGTTGGTCCCTCCTCCACAATATCTGTCCCTCTAAGTTTCCTTCAGCCAACTGTCCCCTCTGTGACTCCCTGAACACACTAACCAACGCCATGTGGTCCTGTCCTCTTAACCCAATCCGCCATCTCCACCGTCGAGCAGTGGGAGGACGCGCTGGGAAGCTCGCAACCAGGGGTGCTGCTACTTCTGGTTGACTGAGCGGAAACCGTCGCCACCAGCCTTCGACCGGCAGCCACCACGTGTTCCTAGCCAACTTACTTGGAAAATAAAGTAATTTCTCTCTCTCTTTCTTTCTCTCTCTCTCTCTCTTTCGCTCTCTCTCTCTCTCTCTCGAGCAGCAGCAAAACGGGAGTATGTACGAACGAAAGGTTCACAAACGCGTATGAGGGACCATTACAGAGAGTACTAATTTTAAAATCACGCTGCTGTGTTCGCAATATTGAGGAATGTGAAGGCAATACAAAGCTTGCGGAACGCCAATTCCAGTACACGCAAAGCAAGCATTTTGTGTATGTTTGAAGTGGTTATTTTGCATGACGGCCAGACACGTCAGCCGTAGCAACGGGCTGGTGACATTAGGTCACAAGAGTCGAAGCAACGACAGGCATGCCCAGGCAGCGAATCGATGATGGCTGGGCTTTATTGGCGCAAGGCCGACTATGGGCAAAGTGTGCCAAAGACGTTATTGAGTTTTGATCAGACCGTAAGTACTAAAACATGTAACTAAAAGTAAAGGTGATGCAAAACAAGACAATGGAGATGGCTGCTGTATAGGGCCAGGGTGATTACACGTGACATGACAAGAGCTGCAGGAAGTTTACCTCAGCTAAAAACTTAAAAACACGTTGACTAGAAAACATTGGTTCGTCGGCTAAAAAGTATGATGGGTGCAAAGAATGTGTCTTCTGTATAATTCAGGGAAATGTTTGTGTCGTGTTGTGTCAAATGCTTTGCATGTGATTAGTATGTGGACTACGGATAGGCCCTTTCCACACCTGCTACACGTGGGTCCCGAAGTTCCTGTGAGCAGGTTGGAGTGCGTAACATGTGTGTGGCCTATTCGCAGCCTGGCCAGGGCGACTTCAGTGTATCTGTTGTGTGAGTCAGTTATGTAGCGTCCCAGTTGTGGTTTTATTACGTGTAATTTGTTGTCTGTTTGTTGACTCCAGCGTAATTCCCATGTGTTACGAAGCTGTCAGCTGATGTGTGTCTTTAGGTAGGTGTAAGGTACTGTTTATATGTCAACTGTGGTCATGAGAGCAGCAGCACGAGCCATTTGATCAGCAGTCTCATTTCCAGGGATCCCACAGTGACCTGGTACCCAGCATATAGTTATTTGAAGATTTGAGGCATATGCAGTCATTAGTACCTTGAAAAGAGCATTGATCACATAGTTTTTAGATGTCTTTCCTGATGACAGCGCCTGTACAACGCTTAGAAAATCTGTGTAGACGATGAACTTTGGACTTTTATGCTCGAAGATGTGGTTTGAAACGAGTAAAATGCCATAGGCTTCTGCCGTGTAAATTCTGCTATAAAAATTCATTGTTTTAGTAACGGTAAAATTTGGTCCGTGCGCTGCACAAGATACAGTAAAACCAGTTTTCGATGCGTCGCTATACAATTCTGCGCACCTGTACTTGTCCTGCAGGAACAGGAAGTGCTGCAGAATTGCACTCCTGGGTACCCTATTTTTTTCTACTAATGTGAATGATAGGTCGCATGATATAGGATGTATATGCCATGGTTGAAATAAATTAGGGATGGGTGTGTTGTGTGTGTCTGAAAGAGGGACCGTGAGTGCAGAAGCCTCCTCCCTAACTCTGAGAGAGAAAGGTGAGGAAATAGATGGCCTGTTTAAAAAGATTTGCAAGTTTGATGTATTGTTCATGATGGGATTAAAAGGATGGTTGGTAAGGGACACAATCTTAGATGCATACAGCAGGTCAACATACTCCCGCTGATGCCCTAGACACCACTCGTCGCACTCGACATAAAGGCTTTCGACAGGGCTAGTGCGGAAAGCGCCGCATGAGAGGCGCAGGCCAAGATGCAGCACTGGGCCGAGCATTCTCAGTGCGGTCTTTGTCGCCGACCCATACACGACACTGCCGTAGTCGAGCCGAGACCCCACCAACGCTGTGTACAGGCGCAGCAGGAGTTGTTTGTCGGCCCCATAAGATTGATGTGAGAGGCCCTTATGAATATCCATTGTTTTTAGGCATTTGCTTTGAGCTGTTATTTATGAGGAATGAACGTAAGTTTTTCATCGAATAAAATGCCTAAAAACTTGTGCTCCTTGTTCACAGGAATAAGCACATTCGCAAGAGTGATTTCTGGGTCCGGGTGGACCCCACACTTCCTGGAGAATACAACACAAGAGCTCTTTCCGGGATTAATTTTAAAACCATTCTTGTCTGCACGCCACCTTGTGGCACGCCATTTTCGCCACCTTGTGGCACGCCACCTTGTGGCCACGCCACCTTGTGGCACGCCATTTTCTTGCACGTGAACCTTTGAGAGTGCACCACCGACTCTTACTCGGAACGTTCTGTCTGACAAGTAACTGACAAGAGCGTTCAACATGTTACCTGAAACACCGAAAGACTTCAGGTCACTGAGGATCCCGTATCGCCAAGCGGTGTCGTAGGCCTTCTCAAGCTCGAAAAACACAGTTACGCAATACTGTTTATGCACGAAGGCATCCTTAATATACGATTCAAGAGCTACGAGTTGATCATTCGTGGATCGCCCCCCCCCCCCCTGAAGCCTGCCTGGCAGCTCTCGAGAAGACCGTTGTACTCAAGGAATACACGAGCCTACGATTTATCATCTTCTCGAAGAGCTTGCACAGGCAGCTCGTCAGGGCAATAGGACGGTAACTTGAGGGGGACGACGGGTCCTTTCCCTCCTTCAGGAAAGCTACAACTATAGCCTCCTTCCAAGAGTTTGGAATGTGCCCCGAAAGACAAATGTTGTTTTATAGGTGTAAGAGTGTTAGAAGAGTGTCTGCGTGGAGGTGTTGTATCATTGTGTATGTGATGTTCTCTGCTCACGTGCTCAAAGCAGCCCTCAGCTCATGCAGTGAAAACTCTGAGTTATAAGAAGATGTTGACCTATTGTTATCTAGTGTAGGCTCCTTTTCGGCCATTTGTTTGTGTTTCATGAAAGTGTTTGTGTAGTGTGCTGAACTAGAAACGTGTTGGAAGTGTTGTGCGAGTGTGTCAGCCTGGTCTTCGAGTGTGTCCCCTGTAGTGCTGACCAGAGGCATGCTGTGTGTTTGTTGTTCCTTGAGTTTACGTATTCGTGTCCATACTTTCCGGTGTCTGTGTAGGAGTTTATTGATGTTATGAATGTACGCCAACTCTCCCGTTTTGCCTCACGACGCACACGTTTTCCTAACGCCTTGGCCCGTTTGAACAAGAGGAGGTTTCCCGACGTGGGGCACCGACGAAGGATACCCCACGCCTTGTTCTGGGCCTCTCGCGCCCGCCTACAGTCCTCATTCCACCACGGCCTCCGCTGGTTGCGCGGGGCACCAGAGGCGTGGGGAATAGACTTTTCGGCGGCGTCGAGGATGTGCGCCGTGAGGAGTTGGGTAGCTTCGTCAACGTGTAGGTGTCTTATGGATGTGTGGTGTAGTTTCGATGTCTCTGTAAATGTGTTCCAGTTAGCTCGTGCCTCATTAAACCTATTATGGGAAGATGAACTGCTTTGGCCTTTACCTATATATGTCAGTGAAGTGGGGAAGTGGTCACTGCCATATGGGTCGGTGCCCACACCCCACTCAAGACATGGAAAGAGAATTGCCGAACCAATAGCCAAGTCAAGATTTTATTATGTGTTGTGTCCGATGTTATGGTATGTAGGCTGTTTATTGTTGAAAAGGCATGCTCCAGAGGATGTAAGAAACTTCTCTATCAGGTGACCCCGGGAATCCGTACAAGAAGAGCCCCAAAGAGAATTGTGAGCATTAGGGTCGCCTGTTAGAATGTATGGTTCGGGCAGCTGGTCCACCAGCGCCTCGAAGTCAGAGCCCAACAGTGTAACATCAGGAGGAATGTATATGGAGCATACCGTTATCAACCTATTAAATATAATTAAGCGTATTGCTACAGCCTCAAGGATAGTGTTTAAAGTGACAGGGTGGCATGCTAGGGATTTCCGGACGGTTATGGCCACACCGCCAGAAGAGTGTGTGCAGCCATCCCTGTCCTTTCTGTATACCAGGTAGCTATTCAAGAAATTTGTGCGTTTAGAATTCAAATGTGTTTCCTGAACACACATTACACTTGGCTGATTGGTATGCAGAATCTCATACACGTCGTCGAGATTATTCAGAATGCCTCTGCAGTTCCATGGAACAATATTTTCTCTTCCCATTATTTAGTGTGAGAGCTACAGGAGTGTGTATGTTTATGTGTCGTCTTTCGGGGCTGTGACTCTTGGATTAGGCTTTTTGGGGCTGTCTGTAGGCTTGGATGTGGGAGGCCGATCCTTGCGCTGCGTTGCAGGCAAGAATGGCACGACGTCCACCTCATCGTCCGATGTCCTGGGTGTGCCCGTCGAACCGGGCCCCCCGGACTTGGCCCCCCTTCGGGGGCCCTTCGTTTGAACCGCCACCGCCGCAGGTATCAGAGGCACCAGAAGGGGCACGGGCGGTGCGGTGGGGGTGGGAGCCGGTGCGGAGCCCGTGGTGTCCATCGCACCCTCCAACGCACTGGAGGATGCGGAGGCAGGGACGGGAGCGGCACCGGTCCCGACGGAAGAGGTTGCCACCTCAACCGCTGCTTGCTCAGCGAGCGGTGCGGAGGCGGGTTGGGCTGCCAGAGGCAACCCAGGGGGGGCGGGACCAAGTCCGACTCGCGGTACTGGGTCCCCGCCGAAACCAGACGCCGCTCCGCCACCCGGCGAGCTGCGTCGGCGTACCTCCCCAGGGGGAAAGAGGCGAACCTCTTTCGCGCCTCTGAGAAGGGGATGTTTTCAGTGACTTTCATGTTGATTATTTTTTTTCTAATTGAAACTTTTCACATTTTCTGGAGTACGCCGCGTGTGGGCCCTGACAGTTTACGCAAAGAAATTGTTGAACGTTGCAGTTGTCGGACGGGTGGTCGTGCTGGGCGCATTTTGCGCATGTCATTCGGCCGCGACAGGAGTTTCTGCCGTGCCCGAACCGTTGGCACTTGAAACAAGCGCCGCGGGTTCGGGATGTACGGCCGGACTGAACATCGGATGTAACCAGCGCTGATGAATTCTGGAAGGGTGGACTTGTCAAAGGTTAGGATGAGGTGCTTTGTCGGTATTTGTTTATCGTCTCTGCGGATGGTTATCCGCCTGACCGCTGTTACGCCCTCACTACGAAGGCCCTCCAGCAGGTCAGCTTCAGATTCATTTAGTAGGTCATACTCGGAAATCACGCCCTGAGAGCTGTTTAGGCTGCGGTGGGGCGTGACTCCGATTGGCAGATCGGCGATGCTGGTTTGTGCAAGAAGAATATTGGCCTGGTCCTGGCTACTGACCTCGACAAGAATTTCACCGGTTCGATGTTTTTTGGCCTTATACGACCCTCCAACAATACCGTCAAGAAACGTTGAGATGAGAAATACCGATTGTGAAGCAAGAGGTTTTGATTGGTCTACAGATTCCATCACGATGAAGCGAGGATAGTTGTTCGGTTTTGGAGGACTCAAGTCAGGAAGTGGTGGAAAAGAAACTTCGGTGCGGCCGCTTTTCGGGGCCCGATCACGTCTGGGGGGGGGGGGGGTCGAAAATGCCAGATATCATAGTATAAAAGCAGGGAGACGGGGGTACTTTCTTCTTTGACCTTACCCTGGTAGCCAAAGAGGTCCCGGAGCTCCCTACCTGGTGACCAGACAGAGAGCCCATCCGCCGGAGCTTGACCTGGGCTCCGACGGCCACCGTTCGTGGTTTCTAACCCTCCACCTATAAACACATCGCCACGGTTGGATCCAGCTTATGTTTGGGGGCTCGGAGTCCGCGGTATCGCCAGTACCGTCACCAAGATTACTCAAGGTGCCCCGTGCGGGGCCAGGCAGCGAATCATACAGAGCAAATGGTAGGCTGTTCTACATTTTAGGGTTTTTACAAAGTTGAAATTTGCACGGCGTGGTAGTAAATAAGGATTTTACTACTAAATATACAGTCATAAGTTCAATTCATAAGAGCAAAGTTTATATTTTAGTTTAAATTCTCACTTCTCTGTTGTGATTATAATGATTTAGAGAGATTTCTTGAGGTTTTCGTTTTTGTTTCTCCTAATTTTATTTCCGCATTTCTCGATTTTCTTTTGACATGCGGCTCTTGACAGTCTGTTAAGTACCACGTAATACTCAAAGCAACCAAATAGCTCTTGCGCAGCAGGTTGGATGAATTCAGCAACAATAGATACCACAGAGTGTACAACAATTTTTACTAGCCCATTTACGGGCCCTGTGTATGATATTGGCGAGACTGCCTAAAACCCACCGCAGGCTACGCACGGACAGAGAATATCGGCTTGAAAGCCATACATAAAAAACACAGCTGATATAAAGGTTTTTTTCTTTCATGGTTTTCAGCCGGTTGCGGAAATGATGGTCTGCAATAGACGGTGGGGGCGACGGGGTGTACGATAAGCCGAATTTAGGCCTGACGTCCGGTTTTAAAGAGAGCCTGAAGTGATCTGTAAACATTGTGGGAATGCTAGTGCAAATCTTTCAACCATTTTTGCTGCCTTTGGTAGACTTTACTAACAAAATCCATTTAAAAATGCCGCCCTCGTCTCTGTATGCTCGCTGTTTTTGTAACCGCTCAGACTGACCTCAAAAAGGATGGCTTGGCTTAAATGCGCTATCTAACGGCTCCCCTACCCTCCGACTAAATCAGTCGGACCAGCGTCTGTCAGCCTGAGGCCGGCCGGTCCTAACAATTCGTGCCCCCGTTCAAACTAAGCCGCGGCAAGTTTGTGATAGAAAGAATGTGTGTTTAGTCTGTTAGTTTGTAGCTTATTTCAAGATCTATGTCCAAGTCATTTCACAGAAGAGCACATGCGACGCTTCGCAAACTGGTACGCTGGTAGAAAAACCTAAAGCAACTCGAAGGGGGCAGAAGAGTCAGCGACGTAATATAGGTAGAAAGAAATTAAAATCAACCGAAACTGTTATCGTACAGGGTAAAACGAGGCTTCAGAAAGCACTTTTTGCGCACGGTGAACCAGCCCAGTGGTCAAGAGCAGGATCACACATCTGCAGACGCTTTTCTGGGTAAGGAATGCATTCCCATAGATTAGATATTGGTGGTAATTAGGGAGACTCTTAGTTCACGAGCGTTACTCAGGGAATAGTCGTGTAAGCTGCTTGCATGCTAAAAATAAATTGAAATGTAAACAATCTAAACAATAAATACTTTGTATTTCCGTTCCTGGTAGCGCTGGCTTTGAGCACTGCGTCATAAATTGCATGGATGCCATACTATTCTTGGATGTCCTCGCAAGAACTCTTAATGACTTCGAATTGAGGTCCGCATTGTATACGATGTCTCGTATCACTCTCAGACGGTGATGTGCCATATGAGGGTTTTTCTGATCGCTCTGCATAGTATATGGGATACGCGAGCGCTGGATAGCCGCCCTGAGCCTACGGTTTCTTCCAGATCACACATCTGCCAAATGACCATTAATCTTAGATACGTGTATGGCCAAAATGGTACTCGCCCTGACTGGTATCCCGTCCCCATTAGTTGTGCACTGTTACCCTCGTTTTAAACCAAGTGTACATAATTGTTCATTGTGTGCAATTTTGTAGCGCAAGCTAGGCTACGCTACCTCGGGAAGTCTTCGCGAGGGGACCAGTTTCCTCTTGAGCGCTAGAGTTAAAACCACATCCCCTTCCGCAAGCACCCGGCACTTGAGCAGCGGCACGATGGCCGGGAAAGATACCTGAGGAGGGAAAAAACACCTGCGGGGGACCCCTGCGCGGAACGTGTCAAAGGAAGGCGAGCAGGCCGCCGCCGCAGCGGTAAGCGCGCGCCACGTAGAAACGCCAGGAGGCCAGGTGTGGCGCAGAACCGTGTGCGATTGAGGAGGACGAACATCTAGCTGTTCCTTTTAGAGCGGTGAGACTCAAACAACGCCGTCAGGGAAAAAAGATGAAAAAGGCTGCTGCTGCGCATAACTTTGCTACCTTCAAGTCTTACACATTAGTGTGAGATTCCTTCATTTTTTGTTTCACCTTGTGATCAACTCTTTTACGTGTGTGCATAGGAGTAAATATGTGTTGTAAATATGATTTCCTACATTGACATGAAGCGCAATAAATACCACACGGGAAAAAAAGCTTGTGGCCACCTGATCTGGAGCACTAGGTTTGTTGTTTTGCCAGTCGTAAGTTTGAACCTCCGATAGTCCATTCTTTTTTTAAATTTTTAAACTTGAAATGTTTGGTTTTGGGCAGTGTTTTTCCGAGTGTTCGGGAGCACTAGGTTCGTTGTTCTCCAAGTCGCAAGTTCAAATCCCCGATAGTGCAGGTTTCTTTTTATTTTAAGTGGATTTTTTTGTTTTTCGGCAAGGTCTTCTACGTTGAAATACCCATTCTCCGGCTGTAGCGTTCATTGCTCCACGAGCGAGTTCGGAGAACGCCTACAGACCGAACCTGAAGCGCTTGCGAGTTCTCGTTGCCCTGGTATTGCCAATAGCACTGAGTGCTTGCTTGTGGGCAATGTCACGAATCAGCCGAGCCATAATCTAGTGCTAATACGGCTCTTACAATACAGGCACGAGCCACACAAGCTCCCAAGGTCGAAAAAAAGCGCAAGGTGTTTGAGGGTATGCGGTGAAGAGTAGCGCTCTCATCCACTGCGTGCCCCTTGGGTAGTAATTCTTACGATTCCAAGCAGTGCTGGAAGGCTTCTCTAACGCCTTGTCCAGCAGACACCATGGCAGAAGCGCGGTATACCGATTACTGAGATACTGCAAATGTCCATCCAAAGATAACGTCACATGAAAAGCATGTTATTTCACCGAACCAAGCCAGAAACTAGTTTGATTTCTGATATCTTGGACATCACCTAATCACGTAACACATTGTGTTTATCTCAGTGCTGTTTGTTTCTGTGGCTGCCGCAAACTGCGCATAGCAGTTCTTCTGCCAGCTTTATAAAATCAATACCGCGTTATCACCTGGAAAACGATGAAAAGTTGTTTCTTTGAGCCAGTCTACGCTGTGCCAGCAAACACAAGAGCTTGGCATATTTACTTCAGTGCCCCTATAAGTTGTAACCTCTCTAAGCGGTGCCGTATCTGAAAGTAAAATGAGAGTGACGTTGCTTGGTGTGTCATGAGGCTCAAATTCCTAAAAAAACTTTTTTGCCTGTCTTTAAGCCACAACAAAGAACTTCAGGCCTAACGAGGCCTAAAGTCATAAACCGCTACGGAATGGAAACAAATAGCTGTGGCTTACGTCAGCTAACCATGGATATGCAAAGCAAAAGCTTGGTGTAGTCTTATTCAGTCTTGATTTCGCTTGGTAGCTGCGCCTTTGATGTAGCTGCGCTGCCGACCACAGCTCAAAGCCGTTCGGTCCCGGGCAACGGTTACCAGAGGATGCCTGGCCTCGCTTTCATTCACGTCCAGCACGGAGTTCCTCTTCGCCGGGCGCAAGACGGGTCACGTAACCCGAGACCACCAAGCAGTGCATGCGCGGGAGGCGGCGGGGTTGGTCGACGACCGATCAGCTGTGCGCCCGCAACCCTGGAGGCCGCTGCTACTTGAGCATAACAACTGAAAATGGGGACTTGTGGGTACATCCGAAAACTTCCCGTCAAATCACCCGATGTGCTTCCAGGGGTGTTTCGCAGAGGGTGTGCCTGTGGTCAAATAGGTAACTTGCGCATCCACAGCAAAACCGCTGTAAAGCTTTGCTTGAAACATTTTGCGCAGTAAACAGAGGGAGCAACGCGGGTGCGTGATGGCCCATGTTTAGGCCTAACGTTGTTATTCAGTCTCACGTTGTCTGCTGGTAGGCGCAGCACGATCTGCAATGGTCCATGGAGCAATGTAACTGTTAGGAGACGCCGTGACGCCACCTGTACTGAAGCCGGAAAGGCCATTTACGGGGGTCGCTCTTTTTTGCTTGTATTTTGCGTGCACGCACCACCTCCTCCGTGTTCGTTCGCTTCCCTGCCGTCTGCGTCGTCTCCGTCTGCCCACAATTGGGTACTGGATGTGTGGCGCCGAAACGTAGCAGATCTGTGGGCCGCCCTTCCGCACCATTGCCAGGACGCGGTTGTCAGTGGCCTCGAATTAGCGTGAAGAAATTGCTGTAGTTTCGCTTTGGTTAGCCCTAATTAACAGCGAAACTTCACCACCTTGGCTATGCCCATTACCGAGGTGTGTTCGAGGTCTGGTTGCGCAATGATATAAGGAAACGTTGGAAATAACTACACTGCTTATTAATCGTTTTTTCGCCTCACAACGTTGTTTAAGCCTCGCTGCTGTACGAGTGACAAGAGCAGGATGGATGTTCGTATTCATCGTACACGGCTCTTGACCTTCCTCCGCAAGGTGGAAACACGAATTCCGCACACGTCTCCATTTCGCCCTCGTCAATCTCTCGCCAGAAGGGTTGCTAGCTGGGCTAGTTCGGATGTTATATTCATGAATGAAATCAGTGCGAAGTAAAACAAAGACAAAGGATGTGTAACACAAGCTTCATCAACGTGCGTTTGAGAGATCATGAATTGCCATTAAAGGGCCCCCATAATCTCATCTGTTTTACATTTTGCTAAGTGCAGTGGATGCAAACCTAAATTTTCTGCCACTGACATTTTATGTATGCCCCGTGAACGAACGTCCCACGAAATTATGGAAGCATTGCAAATAGTAGATGGAGGAGACAAGTGTCTCAGCCAAGCAAACATGGGTCTTCATCCCAAAGAGATTGCTTACCTGCATAAGCCTTGACTGCAGCCGGTGTGTCTCTACTTCCCTTCTCACCATGGCTTTTGTAAACTTCTTTTGCTCTTGGGCAGCGTCTTTTATTGTTTTGTGCTAAGTGTTTATAATACACCCTTCTTGATATTCAACTTTAATTTTGATATCTTTGTCTATGTTGACGGGGTTTCATCTAAGAATAAGCCTTTCTCTCCCCGTCATCGGGTTGTTGCTCCGTGCTGGGAGCTTGCAGAAAAGGGGTGTGGTTTGACCTCTACCTCTAAAGGTCAAAACTCGTTACCCCTTCAAGAGCACCCGAGGCAACGTAGTGTAGTTTTCGCTAGAAATGTACGTGATTTCCTCCACACTGCTCCAAATGCGCCAGTGGTGACCGGGGACTCGCCTAAGCTTTCTTGCCCCCATGCAGCAGTCTGACGTATCTTGGTAAGCCGTAGAGGTAAATGTGAAGGTTGACAAACAATGGGCTAAAATCTAAGACGTTAGGTGTAACACGCGTGTGTAATGTGCAACGTGGTCAATCAGTACCTAATATTGATTTCCAACAGAAGGGTGGGTACCACACCTATGCAGCAGCCCGCCGCTAGGGGTAACGACACGCTTTATGCAACAACCTAAACCATTATCCTTTTTAGCTGAACGTTTGTGACAGCCATGTCTGCTCTGATAGTCAGCGAGAGCGCCACTGCGCATGCGTGGCGCACTTAGGTGCTCCGGTTGAAGCGGCATACTGTAGCGGGGCCCTATTCCGCTCGCCGGGCACGCTCTGCGCACCATCTGGGAGCTTACGCTCCTGCGCAGAATTACACGATAGCTACCCCCAGTGATGCGAGTGCGCAACGGCAACCCCCGTTTCTTCAGTTAACACATGAGCGACGAAGCCGCAAAAGTGCTTCCAAATAGCCAAAGATATCACGCACCTCAACGAGGTTTAGAAAAAAAACAAAATTGTCGACTCAAGCGTGAGCCTACATTTATGCACTGCCCCGAAAGACAGGCTTGTCTTGGTTATTTGAAAGTTGAACGCCCCTTTCAAATTCAAAACCGTTATATAGTGTAAACAACAAAATTGCATAAAAAGGGTGATATAGGGCAATGCACTGGCTATTTTATTATGTTCAAGCCTCCAAAACATTATTTCTTTTATTTCATTTAGCATTAAGTTTTTGTTTACACGTGTAGAGGGCACAGAAGGTCGAAGTTATGCTTCCCCGTACATGGAGATACGGGTTAGGTCTTTCTGCGGCTGACGCTCCGGTTGTGCTGAGCTGGCCGTCGGGAGCGGAGTGTGCAATCAAATACGGTCAGCTAAAACTCTGTAGAGTCACCTGTCATGTTGGCTGAATTTGAACGTTACCCTAATTTAGCGTGAGTAGGAAACGTTAGCCGAGATTGTACGTTCTGTGTACTAACGGATGCGACTTGTACTAATGAGGGAAATCACTCTTTTCAAGCGCCCGATTTCATGCGCCTCACATGCTGTCTGCGCCTAAAGCTGTACTTACAGTCCTCGCCAACGAAATTAAGGCTTTCATACTTTCTCCTGCGGTCTCATACCTAATAATATCCTCGCCAGAGCTCATCGGCATCAAAAACAAGAACTACGTCAAGCAATCTAAAATACAAAAATCACACGCAATATCATTTTAACCAAGGGGCACCATCATAAAAGCTTGATTTTACGCCACTTCCTACCGTTGCATAGGATCTGCTAATTTTTTTTACAACTTGGCACTTCCTTCTTCTCCAGAGATTGAAATCTCACCCGCTGTGGTGGCTCAGTGGCTAAGGCGTTGCGTTGCTGATCCCGAGGTCGCAGGTTCAATTCCCGGCAGTGGCGACCGCTGCTCTCCGGGAGGCGAAAAGAAAACGCCCTTCCGTACGAGATTTCGGCGCAAGTTAAAAATCCCCAAGTGGTCAAAATTAATCCGGAGCCCTCCACTACGGCGCGCCTCATCGTCTGCGTTGCTTCAGCGCGTTAAATCCTACAATCAATCAATCACTCAAATCTCTAATAGGGCTCGACAAGCACTCAAAAACGATAAAACGTAAGGCACCTCCATCGTTAAAAGAAAAAGGGTATAATCCCATGAATAATAAAGGTCACCACATGTGGTGGAGAAACCTGGCGCCTTACTAAACAACTGGAAAGCAAACGTAGGTCGGCCCAACGACCCATCGAGTGAAAAATGACAGCAGTAAGACTCATGAACAGGAAACTGGCATCATGGACAGAGAGAAAAGGTGAGTGGAAGATATCATAGTTCAAATTAGAAGAAGCGCGATGGGCTGGCCATGAAGTGAGACAAACTAACGACAGGCTGACCATTCGCGTAGCAGAATGGAAACCGAGAGACGTGACTAAATAAGGGGAAGTCATTACCGCGATGTATGGATGAAATAATTATATTCGGAAGCCAAGAGTGGACCCGCACAGTGCAGGACAGGAGCTTGTGGAGGTCAATGGGAGAGGGCTTTGCCCTGCAGTGGGCCTAAATAGGAAGCGTTGCTGTAGATGATGATGAAGACAATGCATCAATTTTTCTGCTGAAACCTCAAAACTGCTTTTTACAAGCAACTGTTGGGAGTCTATCGGACATAAGCATGAAATATTTTGGTAAACGCGCAAAGTAAAAGCAGGCCATTCCGTGGTAGGCGAGGCCCGGCGCCGCATGCTACCAGACAACCGTCCGCCATTGTAAAAATTTAATCCAGAGATATGAACTTCGCCGTTTTGCAAGTGCTTGATTTTTAATGGAACATCTGTGAAAAAGGAAAGAGGCCTTCTCAAGAATACCATGCTTTTGAGGAGCCTGGGCAATGCAGTGACGACGAAAACTGCACAGTCGTATGTCACTGCATGAGGCACACAAACGTAAACTGCTAAATAAGGAGTCTGGTGCTGTTGAAATTAACGGCTTAACAATTTTAGCACCGGAGCTTCTGTTACTGGCTTAACTTTACCCGTTGCAGCAAAAATTGCAAAAAAAATCCCACCGCTCGTGAGCGCGGGCCTCGAGGTGACAGCCGAGTCCCCGGTACCCGCAGTGGCTTCAGCAAAAAAAAACTCCGGCGCTGACGTCGTGCTACCTCGCATGTAAAAATACTCCCGCGCTAATTCTCAAGCTAAAAAGACACAAAACTCTGTAGAGGTCATCGTGGCCGCCGATTTCTCTAGAAGACATGAATATTTGGAGGCACGCCTGCCAGTGTGCCAGTCCTTCACGAGACGACTTGCAGATCCCGGCACTGCGCCTTGAATCGATGACGGAGAGCTGGTGGAAGTCTAGAACCCTGAGGATGACTGCAGCCACCATTCCCCGCGAAGAAGACGACGGTCTCTGCGATGCATATGCCGACAATTACTATCACCGCAACTATCCAAATGAACAATGGCAATGAAACATAAAAGTTTCGGGCAATGCTCACATACAAGCGATTCGCGGTTCACGTCTTGCGCTTGCGTGCACGTTTGTGTGAATTTTTCGTTCGCTGTAGGGCTCTCTACTTGTAAATATTATCACGGAACAGATAGGTGGGCAATACCAAGGACCAGCGAAGACGACGACCACGAAGAAGGAGGTGCTGGAGGCGAACACGTCAGCTTGCTTGGTCTCCCTGGGTGGTTGGAGATCAGCCAACCTGCCTGCAGTTCCCGTTTCTTTTCTCATTTTCTCCTCTTTATGTTTTCCTTTAGGTCGCTTGTAGGAGCGCGTCGATATCTCTTGACTTTCTAAGCTGTGACAGTGCCCCATGTGTAGCTTCCCTTCGTCCGTGGGGTGTACCTTTGGAGAGCAGCATCTTCGCGGCTCTGGTGCCGGTAGGCGGTGGAGCCCCCGGCTGAGTAACCCTCCGGCAGAACCGGTGGCTCTTGGAGGGGCTGCCAACCGGCTTGACATTTTTGCTAAATTTGCATCATTCGGGAGAGGCGGTATCCTGTGCAAATCCCCAGACGGCTCCTGCGTAGCTCAGCTGCTAAAACGCTCAACTTTTCACACTCGAGATGAGTGCATTCATTCCCCCAAATTGGCTTGCGGAAAGGAAATCATTTGAAGCGTCGATCTGCCGATGTCCCCACTGGGTATTCTAGATCAGGTTGCGGTGACTGGAGAAACTGCAGTTTACCGCTGAAACCACGCTGTAGAAAACAACAGAATACTTACGGAGTCAGTGATAGCCGCGTTTGTAGGGACTCATATCTTCTGAGTTCACGCTGTGCCTCTTATTCATCGAGTTCAGCCTCTGACTCCTAGACCCCTTGAATGTCACAGTTGCTGTGTTTTTGGTCATTTATCTAAGGGCTGTAAATAATAGATCAGCAACGCTGGCCACTTTGTCGTTTATCAGTGAATAATACTGTGTACCCTCATCTAGTGACACCAGCCGAGTACAAGCGCGAAGCCCACCGAGACGACGAAGATCATGTCACACCCTCCTCCATCATCATTTGGAGACGTTCATAACAGCTTTGGTGGATATCCACTTTCGCAGAGGAGATGGCGACCACTTCAGAGGCATCTAGAACTATATACAACTACGTACAGCTGTCAGAAGTTGTCGTCATCGCAGTCATCCTGTCATCTTCATTGTCCGACCTGGCCACAGTAAAGAGCACCTCTTCAGGAAGCTCGCCTTCGCCATTGTAGACGTCCCGCAGCTCGTGGGGTGGATCACAGGGCTGGTGTGGCGACAACTGTAAATCATCGAGGCACGGCGTGGCGCACTCATATCCATGTACCCATTCTTCCACAATCGCACTCAGAAAATCCACGGTCTCGAAACGTGAAACTTTATGTCTTCGGCTTTATGGTTGCTGTAATATGCCATCAACGGGCTGCGTGTCCTCTACTCTGTTGACCTCCATTTCTTCGTCAGCTGGTCCGGTGCCCGTCTCCACGTGTGGATTGTGAAAAGATTGCTTTACAGATTCGTCTTCATGGTGTCCGGCGCTCACGACTTTTTTTATTTTTTGTTATTTTGAATACCCTCAAGGCAATTTCATTGAAGAGGGGAGTGGGTATACATTACAACAAATCAGGAAACTGCAGTACAAACAGCAGAACAGAAGTAACTATAACCTCTACAAAACAAAGTTTTACGGGTCAATAAGGTCGCAATCTTCCTGCTGCGACGAGAGAAGTGCGGCTGAGGTTTGCATGGGTGACAATTTTTGGCATTCATTGCAAATATGAAAAAAATACATACATTGGACAAGTGGAATTCGCAGAAATCAATGCAACATTATACAGAATCAAATGACCTAAAATATAATATTAGACACAGCGGTACGAAACAAATCCGGGTTGCTAATTGTAGCAATATTAGAAGGAAGGTGGTTCCAGCCGCTAGAGGTACGTGGGATGAAGGAATGAAAAAAGGCCTTAGTGTTGCAAGAAGGAACGCCAACTTTATGAACATGATCTAAACGCGAAGATATGTATGACGGTGCAGTAAGTAAAGCATGCCGAAGCATGTTGTGTGAGAATACTTTATGGAATAGGCACAATCGTGCAACTTTGCGACGTGACGTCAGAGATGTTAGACCCAAGTTACTTTTCATTCCGGATACGCTGGCTGCTCGCTGATAGTTAGAAAAAATGAAACGTGCGGCGTTGTTTTGAATCATTTCGAGTTGATGACTAAGAATTTCAGTACATGGATCCCATATCGGTGATGCATAGTCAAGTTGTGAACGTACAAGTGTTTTGAAAAGGAGCAATTTTATCGAAGAAGGAGCGGAATAAAAATTTCGTCTTATGTAGCCAAGCATACGGTTGGTTTTGTTGGTGATGCTTTCAATGTGAAGATTCCAAGATAGTTCAGTGGGGATATGAATGCCCAAGTATTTATAAGAAGTAACCGCTTCAAGAATGTTACCATCAAGGAAATATGAGTGCGCGTTAGTAGTGATGCGGGAAACTCGCATTGATTTGCATTTTGTAGTGTTTAGAACCATCTGCCATGTATTGCACCAATGGGATATGGCATTAATGTCAGATTGGAGGGCGTGTAAGTCAGTATCGTTATTTATTTCCCGAAAAATGACACAATCGTCAGCGAATAAATGTACTGACGATGAGATACATTTGGGCAGATCATTGATATAGATAAGAAAAAGTAGCGGCCCAAGGACGGTGCCCTGGGGTACACCTGAGATAACTGGGGTTAGAGATGAATTGGTGTCATTAGCTGTGACAAATTGCTGGCGATGCACTAGGAAACACTCAATCCAATTTAATATGCTAGTATCGAGACCAATATTTCTTAGCTTGAGTAGGAGTAACGCGTGCGGAACTTTGTCGAATGCTTTAGCAAAATCGAAATAAATGCAATCAGCAAATGAACGGTTGTCAAGAATAGAGTGAAGTTTGTGAGTAAACAAAATTAACTGGGTTTCGCACGAGAAAGACTTCCGGAATCCATGCTGTGATAAGCAGCACTTTGGGTGATAAGCAGCGTGAACAGCCGGCTACACCATTCAGGGAAAGAGGCTGCCAGCTTTACTGTTTCTCGAGCTATGCACCAGTAGTCCAAGCTGCGCCAATGTTTGGGCGTTCTGTTATATATTTTCTCAATCGCGTTTGATGTGTCCAAGACTCCGTGAGATATACGGGGTTCACCCTTTACACGTAACGCTGTGCGGAGCTTTACAGTACGCCCATAGACTTTTGTGGAGGACCCACCTAACCCTTACTGTGAAACGTTTTTTTTATAGTGGTCAATTTATTCAACTTGTTTATTTTGTGAACGTAGAGATAATGCCAGCTTTATGCAATATTTTCAAAAACGCTTTCACTGTTATCTGGACCTCTGCCAGGCTAAAAAGAGTACGCCTAGGACTTTGTGTACTAAAATATAATCTCTTATAATTCTCACCACCGGGGTTAACGGCGGTACCTTAACGTTGTTTTCAGCGCGAAAACGTTTTTTAGAATTCTAGTATAAACGTGTGGTACTGGCGAAGCTAACTTCGCGTGCTAAAGAACTGATTTATTTCAAATTCGTGGAAGGAGCAAGAACGGAGCGCAAAAGCATTGCCAGTCGAAGATTGAACACAGGAGAAAGAGTTACGTGCCCGGTGCAGCCGAGAGCTATAGTTTACAAAATATAATACGCCACTGGGAGTCATTTCCAGTGAAACAAGCACCCAGCTAGTTTTTTTCTGATGAAGCGTTCATCCCTAGGGCTTTCAGAAATGAATGCTTTTCAGGCTTACCTAGCATCTCTTCCGATCCCCATAAAAACTGTCGCACCCTGCAATCTCCCTCTGCGCTTTGAGTGCAGACCCTGTTGAAAAGCAGTTGAACTCTCGCCAACTCTTTTCCAACGCAACTCCAGAACCCCCCGGCACGTCGAAGGCTTATGCTGGATAGGGGTCACCTGCAGGACCTGGCCACCACGGAAGCGACGCATTGAAAATTATCTATTTCTCTGGGCCAATGACACCACATCTATTATCGGTGCATAACGGTTCGCTACGTCACTGTTCTAGACTTCTTCCAGAGTTCACAAGCTAAAGGTAGTTGTTTTGCACTTTGTAACCCCTGACACAATGCCGCAGACTAAGAATAAAATTAGTGAAATATTTACACGGAGTGGTCCAATACCGGGTAAAGGAGGTAGCCGTTATTGTGGTAGGGATACTGTACGTCAAGTGGGGGAAGTGGGAGTAGAAGGTTGGGTGTTTGTAGATTCGGACATATGAAATGCGTACGCAGTGCCTTCCGCCTTCGCGGGCCTCCCGTAAAGCCCAGCGCTGGAGGGCTTCATCACAGTTACGTGATACCATGCGGCGAGGAGACTTTCAACATTAAAGCGGCCATTGTGCTGAAACAAGGATAACAATTACACATTGCTCAAAGTATTGCCATGAATACGCCACAGTTATTCCTCCTGCAAGCCTCATTATACCTGCGTACATTCAAGTTCTTGTCACTTAGTCTGGGGCTAGTGTTGAGAGGGACAACAGGTTGTTTCCTAACTATAGTGACTCCTTCACGAAGGAATTATGCGTAGAAAATGAGAAAAAAAACACGATTGTTGTCTTTGTTGTGACGGACGCGCATCACCACCTACAAACTTGTGCGGTCGTCCGTTTCGTCAATAACACATCTAAGCCAAAGACGTAATTCCTGACAGCTTCTTTCGCCCATTATGGAACAATGCTTGATGGGGTCCCGATCGATTGAACATAAACACCGCGATATCGGAATAAACTTAGAGAAGTATGGGCTTTACTACATCTCCACACCAAAATTTCTTGTCGATAAGACCGATGCAGCTCTCGCCACTTTATTGCACGGAATTATTACAGTAGATAGGGTCTAAAATACACGAAACTCCCTCACCGTTTTTTGAACGAAACCACAAAAATATTTTATATTCAGTTGACCTGGTGAGTGCTATGAGGAATACGTTGGCTACCTTCTCTGGGCTCGATAGACACCTAAAATTCGGCATTAGGAAATTGCTTCAGGACACAACGAAAACAGACATTTTTCCCTTAACAGAAACGTACGCCTCGGATCACCTATTGTTTGTCAATTACTATGTTATTCCATGGTCCTAAAACGGAGGAGATTGGATGTAATATATAGTGACGTAACCACTACCGGACGGTTTGTAACGTCTTCAGCATAATACGCCTTCAATGGTGAGGATGAATAAATGTTTTCTTCAGCAAACTTAGGCGCAAATGTTAGGGCACCCAAACGGTATTGGGAATCTTTAGCCGGGAAGGGAATAAGATTAGCTGGCGGTATAAGCTTTCATCATCCATGACCAGTTCGCGCCAGATTCCAAAGTCCGGGATTGTCATGCGGTGCACCCATTGCTCGTAGGAGGGGCTGCTTTGGGACAAGGTCTGAGCCTATTGACATTTTCAAATTCCCGGTACAAGAATCATTGCGGAGTAAACAAATGAAATAGGGTTCTATGCTGGAGGGTCTCTCTATGTCTGTGTGTGTGTCTGTCTGTCTGTGTGTCTGTCTGTCTATCTGTCTGTCTGTCTGTCTGTCTGTCTGTGCGTCTGTCTGTCTGTCTGTGCGTCTGTCTGTCTGTGTGTCTGTATGTCTGTCGTTCTGTCTGTCTGCCTGTCTCTGTCTGTCTGTCGGTCTGTCTGTCTGTCTGTCGGTCTGTCTGTCTGTCTTTCAGGTCAGACTGTCAGCAGTCTTCGAAGAGGGGGGTTTGTGCTCTTGTCAACTGATGGAAGACAGGTATTCTCTTCATACTTCGTGGTCGTACTTCAGAAGGCGACTAGTGCGCCGACAAAAGGCGAGGAGGTTTTCTCGCCGTCCCTCCGGAGGGTGTCATCGATCGTGATAGTCATTCAGGTGCCGCAGCAACCCAGATGTCCATTGATACACGTGACATACCAGAATAAAGCGCACTATTTTCTTCCCCAGCGTTCTTGGTATTCCCGTCGTATTAAAGCAACCGGTTTCAAATTTCTACAAAAGATCCTCCGCATTCTACAGTGATCCAGCCTGGCCTCCTCACGCTGCACCGCCATGTCTTATGCAGCGACCTGTCTTTCGGTAATCTCCGAGACAAGCAAAACCCGCATTTCATCTTGTATGTACCAAAAGAAAATAGGTGGTAGTGAAAAGTTAGAAAGCGCGCTGAAGGAGTTGAAGTAGCTTTATTTGACCCTGAAGCAGTGCGTACACAAGCGGACTAACGAACAAATCAATATAGACACAGTACGGTGTCGAAAATGGGGAGACAGATGCTGAAACGCAGCATGACACTGTGAAAGTATAAATTTTTATATAGAGTTGAAAACTTCCCCACAGGTATTTCCATATCGACACAGGCATAACTTGTACACCTTTGTTGCATATAACGCATAATTCTACCACTCGAAAGGCTCGTTGGGCATTCTAATATATTAAAAGCGACTACTGGCTGCTGCTTCGCGGGATTCATGGAGCCGAAGGCGGCATACGTGCTCACCATTATGGTTACAGGCATTTCACGTGAGAAGCGGTTAGAAACATTGCAACTTCCCCGTGGGCAAAAGTACGTTTTCTGCCAGGATGTGATGATTGATATCCCCGGGCCGCGAAAGCGCGCTAGCAAAGGACGGAAACGAGCCGGCGGTTGAAGAGACGACGACGACGAGCGGGTGCACGTGGAGCGGACAGCACGAGATGGGAGGGTGCCGGAAGTGATTAGCTACCAGACAGCACAAAAGAACGGGGGCAAGGATCCCTCTCGGGAGGCGGTTGGAGGGAAAGCCAGGAGCATGCTTGCGCCGTGCTCCGAATCGTCCCAGGAGCTGCTCCGGGGTCCCTCTGCTGCAACACGGGGTGCCTGTTCCCGCTAGCGAGATCCGGAGGCATGTTACAGGCCAAGATTTGGGGCGAGGCCTTGAGTGGCCAAAAACTAACGCGGGGATTGACATTCTGTACCTGCGACCACCACGTCTCAGCAGGCGAGGTTCCACACGTGCCGTCGACGTCATCCTGCCCAGCGTCGAATAGACTGGAACGTGAGCGTGTCCCCTCGTTTTCCCCTTCAGCGCGAACTTTGGTTCGAACTTGAGTGTTCCTTATTCCTCCTCGTTGCACGTGTGCTGCTTTTTGCTGCCGATCAACTCACCAGTCGTTTTCCCGAGTGTTCCGGTGTCGTCGGAAGAAAATATGTTTGTTTAGTTGTGCTGAATCTATGGCATCACTTGTCGTTTATCCTCCTCCGCAGGCCACACGCCTGCCCGCTTAACAAGCGGCCTCACAATTTCTGGCGCCCGCGACAACACTGCGTGCTCTAATTCCATCTTGAGACTAAGCCGGCAAGTGGGTGTGCCAAGCGAGGATGGATCTAGAAAAGTTGATGTCCAACGGGAAGGAATTAGGACTGTCCAGACCTGCTCTTAAAGAATAGATTGATGAGGAACGCACAAAAAAGGGACCGGCGCGCAACTAAACGGGAGGCGGCTAAAGAAGCGGGAGTACTAGCCCAGAAGAGAGAGTCCGAAACCAGGGCTCGGATTGAGGCAGAACGGGCCCTGGTAGAACCTAAGCTGCGGCTTTAGGAAGGGTCGCAGAGTTCTAACGATGTGGGAGGCGACCCGGCGCCTGGTGCAGCTCAAGGCGTCCACAGCCCTCACAAGTTCATTCCTGCCTTTAATGAGGATCGTGATGAGCTTGACGCGTACATTCAGCGTTTTGAGAGGGTGGCAACCAGTCAAAGGCGGCCCTCAGACAAGTGGGCGCTGTCCGTACACTTGTGCTTGACTGGTGAATCGCTCAGTGCCGTTGGTCGCATGTCTTCCGATCATCCCATGAATTACCCTAAACTAAAGCAGACCCTGCTACAGAGGTTCATGTACACCGAGGAGGGCTACAGGTGCAAGTTTAGAGAGTCTAAGCCACAGAATTCGGAGACAGGCCGTCAAGCCTATGCGGCTACTTTGACAATTGGCAGGAGTTGTCCAAAACGAAGCAGTCGTACGCCGCGCTCGGAGACAAAATGGTGGCCGAGCAATTTCCCGACAGGTGTCACGAGAAGCTAGCCATTTTTCTCAAAGAGAGGGGCTACAAAAACCTGGACCAGCTAGTCGAAACTGCCAGCCACTAAGTTGAAGCGCAAGGTCTCACCAACTTCGCAAGAAACTGAGAAGACGAGAGGGGCAGGCGACCTTAAGGCGACAGGCCTCCTGACCAGCAGGTTTGTAAGACGAGGCCTAACTGCTTGTTATGTAATAAGCAGGGCCATCGGCCATGAGACCGTTGGACGAAGTCGACGTCTCCGGGTTCCAGCCAGCCCAGCAAGAAGAATGCCTTCTGCTTAAGCTGCCGCAACCTCGGACACCAGGCTGAAGCTGGCGCAAACCTGCCCGAGAATGAGGGCCAAGCAGCTAGCTCAATGCATGGACCCAATTCCTTTGAGATGGAAGCACCGACCAAGTTTCAACGGCGCCAGGCTCCGCCAGAGTATGACTGCATAAACAGACGCAAGGTGTTTCAAGAAAGAAGCCAGTAATAGCAAGAACGGTTCTTGGAGAAGGCAGCGTCCGCGTTCCAGAAGACCTGCGTGGTCGGAACCTGCCGTCGTCTTCGCCAGCTGTAGCAGGGTCGAAGTCCCACAGTAACTCTATCGCAGCAAAAAGCGAAGCTCCAAGAGCAATGCCGCAGATACTTGCTGTTGCTGACAGCCCCTTAACTATCACCTCTGCTGATCTATGTGCGCTACAGCCGCAAGACCCTTCTCTCCGAAAGGTTTTCCGCGAGGTCGGCAGAAAGGTGACATTCAACGCAGCGGTGATCGAGTTCGTGAAGACTGCTGGTATTTTTATCGACGGCACCAGTTGCCCTCCGGAAAAGGAAGAAAGCAACTCGTCGTCCCCCAGGAACTACGAGGCATCGTCTTCGACAAGGCCCATCAAGGAGCCCACGGCAGTCACAGGGGTATCATGCGAACCATGGAGCGCGTCTGCAAGGACTTCTACTGGCCTGGGATGCAAGCTGACACCGCACGCTTCGTAAAGTTGTGTCGCTTGTGTCAGAGGGCTGCGCCTAAACACCGACTAGCCACGGGAGATCGTAGCGGAGATGAGACATTTCGGCGTGTTGCCATGGATCTGGTCATCCACCTCTTGCCCAGCGCCTAGAAGAGAAACCCCTCCACAGAGTTCAAGATGCCACACGCACCCAACAACGAAGTTGCGGGTGTGTCATTTCCTCTAACTCCTGCACTATCACCGACTGCTCGTGTCAATTAGCCTGTACATTTCTCAGCCACTGACAGAGTAGGCACGGAAACGGGCGCCTATGTGTAACTTTTTAAGTAAGCAGTTTATACTGCAGAGTGGTTTCAAAAGACTGGCAAATGCTGTTTTTTTTTGTTGGTTTCCCTTCCATTGGGTAGAGACTGTTTTCGGCTGTTTCGGACAATACTCTTGTTGTGGTGTTAGCAAGTGTGAAACTGTAGAGCGTGCTCGAGTGTCATACGTCTCGTCCCGGCCGTAATGACTTTCTGTGCCGAGTTTTGTTTGCCCTAAACAATCCTCTCGGGCAGGGGGGTTAATTTGATGATTGACGTCCCTGGGCCGCGAGAGCGCGCCAGCAAACGACGGAAACGAGCTGGCGGTGGAATAGGCGACGACGACGAGCGGGCGCACGCTAGCTGGGAGCACGAGAGGGGAGGGTGCCGGCAGTGACTAGAGTCCATACAGCGCAAAAGAACGGGCGCAAGGATTCCTCTCGGGAGGCGGTTGAACAGCAAGCCAGGCGCGCGCTTGCACCATGCTCCAAGAATCGTCCCGTTAGCTTCTCCTGGGTCCCTCTGCTGCAACACGGGGTGCCTGTTCCCGCTGGCGAGATCCGGAGGCTTGTTCCGGGCCAAGATTCGGGGTGAGGCCTAGAGTGGCCAAGAACTAGCGCGGGCATCGACATTCTGTACCTGCAACCACCACGTATCAACAGGCGGCGTTCCACCGACGTTCCACACGTTCCATCGTCGTCATCCCGCCCAGCGTCGAATAGACTGGAATGTGAGCGTGTCCCCTTGTTTTTCCCTTCCGGGCGAACTTTGGTTCGGACTTGTTGCGCGTGTGCTGCTTTTAATTGCCGATCAACTCACCAGTTCTTTTTCTGAGTGTTCCTGTGTCCTCAAACGTTTTTTTTTATATGTTTTTTTAGTTGTGCTGAACCCATGGCATCACTTGTCGTTGATCCTCCTCCGCGGACCACACGCCCTCCTGCTTAACACGCGGCCTCACACTGGAGCAATACGGCGGCAGCTGGCTTGAATAGCTGTGCGCCGCCCCAACTTTAGAAGTATTTTCACCTCCTTTTCTTGCACCCACGACTCTTTTCCAACGACCAGTTACTTTATAAGGTTCACGGTTACCCTGGTGCACCAGCGGCCGGCCTGACCTGTTACCGGCAAAAATAAATTATTCGAAGAAATGAAGTTAACAAAGGCTTGTTTATGGGGTAGTTGTTATATTCTGTGATTGGATATTAACTAGCGCTGCATAGTTGGACGAGGGACGGGACAGTGAAAAGATAAACCAAACGATGGTGCGAAAACTGGCAACTGGTTTATTGAAAGCTGTATGGTTATTTTTAAGCATGCGATGGTGAGTTTACATTCATAGATTGGGCATGCTATCTTCGTGCGCTTGCGCTCATGTGCCGTTGGACTTTCTTTTCAGTATTTTGATGTGTTTTTCTGTGAGAGCATTTGTGGGCACGCTAATACATTTGACAGGTTCTAGAGACAGCAATCTGAAGGCCTCAATGACTTCCCAAACCTTTCAGTCTTATGGCGTGATAGCACATTGGCTTGTTTCAGCTTTGGTTTGCATCCGCATTTGGCTCAGTGTTCGGCAAGGTGCCATGGCAATTGTAGTTGATTGCAAGCATTATTGTGCTCTCGCAATCTGCCATTTAAACACCGGCCCGTTTGTTCGTTAGGATCCGCCGCAGAGAAATATAATTTCGTAAACAACTCCAACGGCGCAGGTGACTGATTTGATGACGTGTTTTACGCCAAAAGATCCCCGCCCTTGCGCGGTTTGGTTCGGCGAATTCACTTTTTTGCACAATGACTGTAGTTTTGAAGGCCCTGAAAACACAACTTCAACACTGTGCATGCTTGCAACATTTTTAATCTGTGCGATACTTCATGTACTACGTATGGTTCTTTCTGTTCTCCGTTCTGTACTGTGCGAGGTTCTTTCTATCTAGTTGTGCATTTTCTTTTGGCTTCTCATTAATTTTTTTGAGCATTTCTCGGCCATAGAAACCAACGCCTGCTTGGTGTATCTGCTGGACCTTAGGTGTTCAGTTTAAGGGCATGTTTTTTTCATAGGTTGCATCATGCTTGAGAAAGCAAGACTTGGCTTTGTAAGCTTTGAATGACATGAGTCGAATGAAAGCACACCCTTCTCACTTCTAGTTTTATTGGCCCAGCAAGTATGGTCGTCGTTAAATCGGAGTTCCAGGTCTAGGTAAGGGCCACTCTCCTTTGCTATTTTGGAGGAGAGGCGACTCTCCTTTGCTATTTTGGAGGTAAACTGTAGGGCTTTCTGTTCCACTACAAACATATCCAGAGCTTGTCCTTCCCTTCTTCTTGAATGCTCTGTACGTGGAAAATATACTAGGTAATCATCCACGTACGGAAGCACCAAGGCACAGCTAGTGATCTGAGGTCTGGCTCAAGTCTGTAATCCCCTCCGGCTATGTAGATGTCACTCGGCACAGGAGCTATTGGTGAACCAATATATATGGCTTCTGTCTGCCTATATATTTTACCTTCGTAGTCAGCGCCTGAAGCTCGTCTACATAAAGTTTATCCACTCCACTCTACTTCTTAGCCTTTGAACATTCACTTCAGGTAGAGCTTCAGTAGTTCCACAAAAAAAAGATCCCACACGCGCATGCCGCACTGGTTTTGGAACTTTAGTAGTCCGAGCCTGTCATATATAGCGCAGGTTAATATTGAATCCAATTCGCAGAAACACCACTTCAGCGAAGTTTCCGCTGCGTGGGTTGAATAATATCAGATGTACTAAAGAAATAGAATGAACATTGAAAACTATCCTCACAGTCCGGCTGCTAAATTTTAAGTCCTCAAGCACTTGGACATGACATAGACGTTGTGTCAAAAAGACATTTAAAACCAGAAGTCGGAGCTATCTGACAGAACCGGAAGGAGGAATCAGCCAAGATAAACCAGCCTTTGTCCGGGAAATTCGCATCCTCGTTTTTTAACGCCTTGGCACTATCTGTTAGTGTGAAATGCTCCTCGGCCGCAATCAGTAAGGAATTGTAATTTTTGTTTAGCTATTTATATTTGCGTTGCACAAAAGAGATTTAGAATGTGTTTGCGGCACGGGCGATGGCAGCAGTTCTTGGCACGATGATCAATTAAACCACCAGCTCTGTCTGTCGGCGTGCTTCATAGAGTTCCAAGGCACACATTCATAGATGACCATGGAAGCCGCGGTTTCATTTCTAGGGTAGCCATGCAACAACTGAGTAAGAGAGGTCCGCAACTCATCCTTAAATCGACATACTACCACGTGGCAATGGCTGCGGTTTTCACAAAACCTGTCTTAAAGCGGTTCTTCGCAAACAGGACCGGACCAAAGTCGTTTTTGTGCATCGATCGCCTGCTTATGGAAAGAAGGTTTCCTCCCCTACAAATGTAGAGCAACTGAAACATACGGGTTGCTTTCTACGCAAGGTCGAATTCCTTCTTTCTTACCGGTACCACGCAGAAACATTATCGCGCCTCACAGAGGATATTTATAGATGTCCCAGCCCCCTTGCGAAAGTTCCTATATGTCGCCGACCACATTATCAGCACCGATGACTTCGATAAGATCATCAACATCATCGGCGGCCTGCTCAGGTCTACTCAAAAATGAAGGCCTCTCCCACTACCTCCAAGCGCTCCTGTCCGGCGCTACCCAAGTCCACCGTTTACCAGCGAAGTTCCGGATTTTATGCGTTCATCGTGTTATTGGCCGTCCCCTTCTTCTATACCCACCTACTTAATATCCATTTTGTTACCCTACTTGTTTACAGGCTGTCGGTTCGTCTCACTACATGGGCAACCAAAGTCCATTTCTTTACCTTTATTTGAACAATGATATTGTCAACTAGTTTTTCCTATTATCCAGATAGTTCATTCCCTTACCCTGATTGTTATTACTAACATTACTGATTTTATGGCCCGTTGAGCCCGCCTAAGTTTTCTTTCTAGTTGTTTAGTAAGGCGCCAAGTCTCAGCTCCGCATGTCACCGTCGGCAGTATGCACTGGTTGCAGATTGTTTTGAGTGAGAGAGGTAACTTACTTCTAGTTATTTGGGAGGCCTCGCCGAGTGCTTCTGAGCCCATACCTATTCTGCGCGGATTCCTCTTTCGTGGTTGGGGTCGGCACTAATAATCTGTCCGAGGTAGTTATATTGCTCCACTTCTTGTAGTGTTGTGTCTCCTAAGCTGAATAAGGTGTTCTTGACATGATTATTACTCATTACTTTAAATTTATTCATAATTATTTTATCCCCAGGCCCGCGCATTCTGATGGTAGTTCCTCAAACATGCCTTGCATGTGTTCTGCAATCTGCCTGAGCAAGACTATGTCGCTTGCAATCCTCAAATGTCTCACGTACGCCGCGTTTATCCTCAGTCCTGTGTTTCCCGGTTAAGCTTTCTAAATACCCCCTCCAGACACGCTGTGAATGGTTTTGAGGAGATCGTATCTCTCTGTCTTGCTGTCTTTCGGAACGGAAAATTGTAGCTGTGCTTGTGGAGGGTTATCCTACCCATGCATTCCTTATGTATGACCTTTAGAAGCCTTACTCAGGGTTTGTCTATGCCCTTGTCTTTTAGTGCTTCTAAAACCTCTGCACTGAGTACGAAATCAAACGCTTCCTCGTAATTTATAAATGCCATGTAAAGGGGTTCACTGTAGTGTGCGGTCTCTTCTTTTATTTGGCTGACATGTGATCCCTGGCTGAGTACCCTTTCCTTAACGGGCCCTTCTCTGTGGGCTGCTGGGAATCCAGGCTGTCACCCACGTAGCTACCTAACTTTGGTAAATGGCTTGGAACCAACTGAGAGTAAGCTGCTGGGTCTGTAATTCTTGATGTCCTTGGGATCTCCTTTCTTGTGAACAAATTATGCTCGCGTTTTAGAGGCTATGGGAACTTTTTCAGCCTTCAAAAATTTTGAAAACAGTACAGTAAGCTTTTGCATTACAATAGCTCCTCTCTGCTTCAATAGATCTACGGTTATAGCGTCGTCATCTGCAGCGTTTCCTATTGTCATGCCTTTGAGATCCTTTCCAACTTGCTCTTTAGTTACGAGTTGCACATCACAAGTTCAGCTTGTACTGTCAGCCGTTTCCACTGGCCTAACGTCGCTGGCATCCAGCCTGGTGTGACAATTGTTCTGCTACCCTAATTATCTCTTCCACATTGTGCGTACTGTTTCTCTGCTCGTCTCTGATGGTATACATTCTGTCATTTCGGTGGTTAGCTATTTGCAGCATTGCCTCGATCACTGGCACGGACGTATTTTGTTTTATTTTTTGTAATCAGTTTTCTGAGATCGAAGAATTCGATCCACCACCTTTCGTGACACGTTATGTTCTTAGGTTTACCTTAGGTTTTCATATACCTTCTTGCACAGCTGCTGCGGACTCACTAAGTGCTGATTTCAGGTGATCCTTTATTGTGTCTACACTGACCTCGTCCTGCTATTTCGAAAGCGAGATTTCATCTAACCATCCTGTGATTGCTGCTCCGAATCTTAATTTGAACCTCCACATTTTGCACGATACGAGGTTGTGAAGTAAATGAAGTCAATTTCGTTTTTGGTTGTACCATCGGGGCATTTTCATGTCCATTTGCTATTCTTTCATTTGCAGAAAACGCTGTTCCTAACCTCAGGGTATTTTCTCTCTCCAAATTCTTCCAGTGTATCTCCCCGACTGTTGCGACTGTCGCAACAGTCGGTCGGGTACATCTAATATATTCCGAAGCAAGCACGCGGACGCCGAATCACTAATGTGGCTGCGCAAATGGGCTCCAAAATCTCTTCACTTCGGTAATTGTTATTCAAGTAACAATTTCTACGAAATTGGGAGATTCGCAATACTCCGACAACAAAATTCTGGGGGTGTACTCAAACTATATTAAGCACAATCTTGTCATCAGCACGAACAATACCGCCTTGTCCTTCAGTACCAAGCCCACGACAAAGCGAGGGTTTCAGTACGCCTCTGCGAAATCGACTATCTGTTCGGTATCACCGCACCACTCAAGTACGGGCAGAAGTATTATTTACGTATTTGCGGAAGTTGCGTTCCCCACAGAACAGTGCTTACCTATATAAGCAGCTCACTCATTTAAACGTGTTGTGCTTCGCAGCAGCTCAGTTAATTCCAAGCACCACACATTCCAACCAGTAAGCCACTTGGAACTAACTGAGCTGCGATTCTTTCGTACACCCGATACTTGTCAAACGAACAAGGTCATGTCAAGCATTGCCCCGATCTCTACGTTTAGGCTTGTAGGCGAACACGCGTCACAGCTATCTACCTTCGTTGGCGCTTTATGCAGGGGAAACGTCCGAAGCACATTTCCGCATCAGCAAGGGGCGTGTCGCCACTATTAAAGCGATGATGTTTCCTTGTCTATAACTGGACCTGTCTCATCGCCGTAGGCATATATGATCGTTTATAGCGTCATTACGGCTTGTCCACTGTTAACAGATGTATAGCGCAAAAAAGACGAAGGACAAAGAATGCACGAGGACGAAATAACGGTGGTCTTCGTCCTCGTGCATTCTTTGTCCTTCGTCTTTTTTGCGCTATACATCTGTTAACAATGATCGACCAACTAGCCCAACAACGTACTTTACTAGGCTTGTCCACGCCCCGTTTGTTTTGGTGGCAAGAGTGGTTCGCTCACCACTGAATATGCGCGGAAACTAACCGGTAGCCAGACTTCTTCTGGAGCTGCGGGAAAAGTACAATACGGGTTCAATGAATAGAAGTGGGCAAGCGGAAGCAGCAAATGCTAATCCACAGATTCCATCACTGGCAAGATAAATGGGACTGTTCTAAACAATTGTCAGCTTTTTTGGAGTGGACAATTGTGGACGCCTCCGTCAGAAAACTAGCGACCATAGAACCATCCCCACCAACTCATTCACTTTGTCTACATGTTAAAACCACACTTAGACCACCGTTATTTCCCGGTTTGGTTTTGCCATCAGAATTTTAACGCCTCATTTTGGTTTATAGCTGCCACTCCCTGCTACGTGGAGTTATTGCCGTAATTCGGCGTTTGCCTATTATCGCGCTAACCCAAAAGCAGGTGACGACCGGGCCACTTAACCGCTTCCAATACACAGGGAGCAGAAATTACCTTGGATCTCCGATGTGTAGCAGGCGGCTGTCCCAATAGAAAGACGCTTTTTGCGGAGGCCAGCCTTAAATGTAGTGATCGCGGCAGCGGCATCTGCACGCTCCGAAGGCCCCTTCGTGCTTGATTCGTTGTAGTGATATTTCCAGTATGAAAGTCATATCCGACATCTTTATGTTCTGCTAAGTAAGTACGAGTTTCCCTGGGTGCTCACTCTTGCAACGCCGAGCGCCTGCTGCACTCTGCATCAGAAGCCAATCTCCCGGAGATTCGCAAGGGGTATCAGGTCATAAAGGGCACCTAGGCTGTAAAAATGGCCGATCACAAGGATTCACGATGTCGACAACGTCGCTTAATCGACCCTAATGCAAATGAGATAGTTTCCTTAACACGTGACCGCATTCCGAACACCAAGGCCGTTCGCTGTGGTCGCCTTGACTTCTGCTCTTCTTTCTACTGGTGTACGATCGTCTCCTCGAATACCGAGGCATAGATTACTTTAAACTGTTTTGGTGTCACGCGAGCTATTTATTTAGAAATGACGAGCGGAATGAAATCATAAGGCTTCTTGTTAAACGGGGGCTACTTAATGTTTCCCCCTTAAATATCTCCTCGATAAACTACGGTACGCCCGCACCTGTCCTATAACTGTGGCCGTCCTTTCCACTCACGTACCGACGCCCCGTGCCATATTTATGCAGCGGATACCACGCTTTTTTATTTCAAAGTCGAGAACTCTCGATGGTGGGGCGTTTGTTGGGGACGGGTGATTGCATCCCAACGAGACGCTGAGGTGTGCCTTTAACGCAGCCGAATGCGATGGTCGAGTGGTAAAACACCCGTCTTGTAAGGCGGAGGTACAAGGTTCGAATCCTCGCCTGCCGGGTACCCACCGGTTTCTTTAAAGCCTACAAGTGTTCCCGGAGCCTCTGTATGCTTTGGACGGGCAAATACACGCTCGGAGCTTGACCGCAAGCAGCCAAGGGAGGACATCCCGAAAATCTCTGGAACCCCTTCAAGTGGAGTCAGGGACCGCTGGCTACCATTTAGCGAGCCTGAATGTCCAACGAGACGAAAGTCCAATCGAGCCTGAATGTCGAATGAGGCGAAAAATCCAATGAGACGAAAGGTCCTATCGAGCCTGAATGTCCAACGAGACGAAATATCTACCGAGTCTGAAGGTCCAATCGAGCCTGAATGTTCATCAAGATGAAAGATCCACTGATACGAAATGTCGAACACTAAGATAAGTTTAGTGCACTCATTTGGATAAGGCGGACAGCGATGGGTTTGAACCAGTTTTGTAAAATTTTACCGCATCAAATCTAATGGACCGTCTTGACAATTTTGTTATTCTTATTCACGTAAGACCCAGTTTTGCGTCCATGTAACCAGTTGAACGTGATCGTTTTCATTGATTTATTGATGGATTGACGCTGGGGTTAAGGCACCGACGCTACACAGGTGATTAGGCGCGCCGTAGTGGAGCGCTCCGGGTTAATTTTGACCACCTGGGGACTTTTAACCTGCGCCTAAATCTCGAACGCACGAATTGCGCTTTTCTTCTCCATCTGAAGAACGGCTGCTACGGGCATAAATCGAACCCGCGACCTCAGTCTCACCAGCACAATCGTGAACGTATTCACCCGCGATGTTCAGTGGTCAATTTAGGCAATATCATCGGTCAATAAAACAAACAATAAAGTTAGGTTTTGAGTACTGCAATTCGTCAGGGTCTAATCCGTTGGTTTCCTCACACACAGAGTGGTCACATCACTAAATACACGTGAAGGTTGTCGTAAGATAACCATATTTTTATAATTACACAGGCTCGAAAAACAGACTTCTTGCGCTTGCCATTTTTATTGAAATCAACGCATGACCCACCATATCGAGTTCGCCGGTGCACTAAAAAAATTGATTCAAGTTAAGCTTGACGGGATTTAAGGTCCAGACAAAAGCAGCTCGAGAGACAGCGGGATGCATAATTGAATGGGTTCAGCATCGACAACCATCCTGCAACTTTTTCGCTCCGTAGCTTCAAACAGAACTGTCCATTATTTTACAATTTGTTTTACATGGGCGGAAGGCGAAAAGTAATCCGAGGATGGCAAACATGTTCAAATTGTTATCATTCAGTTGCAACTAGAAATTTGCGAGTAAAAGATACTGTGAGGCTTTGCGGACAGCTTGGGAGGCGGAGGGGCTACGGACCAATTTATGACGCCTAATTGATATAAACGTGCTTAATACTTGAGGTACATATACGTTTTGTCTTATGGTACTTCATCATTCTGTTGCCTTGTTTTTACTTGATGGGAAAAGCGACTGTCATTGCCAGGAACCAAGCCGAAACGTCGCGCTTGCTAGTGAGTACTTTATTCATGCACTGAGCTGCCATATTCCAGACATACAGTGGTTTAAAATGATATTGTTATATAAATGCAATTCTAATAATAATATTTGCAAAGCCAGCAATACCGTTACACTATTCTGAGCTCTGCGCCGAATCGTCACACCAATATGTGACTTTCTCCCTTTTTCGCCAATCATAGAGATGCTTGGTGATAGTTGAGCCCACGAAGAATACTTTGAACATTGCACACGACAAGAAAAAACATAGAGTGGGAATTTTAATAATATTTCACACCGAGTTTATTGGTTGCGAAGTAGCAAGCAACCGCCGCTTTTCTTATATATGTCTAACTTGTGCTTGTGTTTGCATTGCATATACAGGCGCAGATAAACATTGTTTTCTTCATTTATGTAGTCGGTAATACCGTATTTAATTTTTATATCCCGAAAGAAGAAAAAAATACCCTGCGAGGTCTGCGGCGTTCACAACTGCACTAGTAACGCCAAATGACGCAAACCCATCCTTCGATGTAATGGACGACGACCAATATTTTTAGAGTTCATGCCTGCGCTCCTGCGTTTGTGTAATGAATGTTTTTTGAGGAAATATTTTAGTGCTATTCGCAACAAGTAAGCGTCGGAATGAAGTTATTGTGGTCTATTTTCGGAGAGTTCGTACTAGTTTAGGTTTTGGGTTTACCGTGAAATGCCAATATTTTCTAACGATGTCTATGATTGTGCCTTAGCCATATTTCAGGCGTCACCATGATCCCTAGTCACATGTTTTTGAATTCAGAGACGTGCCTGGTAAACCGGATGAAATAAAGAAATTCGGGGGTAAACTGTGGACTCAAGCAGAGCAGGACTGGAGCCCTTGGAGTTCAATGGGAGAGGCCTTTTTCCTGCAGTGGACCTGAGTAGGTTTATAATGATGATGATGATGATGATGACCGTTTCTAGGGAGCAAGTATTGTTTCATATAATTGGCGTGCAACGCTTCGCTGTAAGCTGCATATGCCTGTGCGACGGGCACACCTGTAGAAAATCTAAAGCAAATATAAAGCAGAGTAATATACCTAATAAGGATATCAAACCAACTAAACTTTTTTATCGTAAACCGTAAGCCATCTCGCAGGGTTAAACAACAGACCGGTCTTCAGCACGACCACACATTTTTGTTCGATAATCCTGCCAGAAAAGCTTAGTAGCTGTTTATTAGATATTTGCAGGGGCTAGTGTAAAGCCTACTGCACAAACGTTATTAAATCAATGCTCAGTTAGCAGCTCAAAGTAATGCAATCCAACAAGTAACAGCAATGTCCGACGCAAAGTTGGAAGCGCCTGTCATGTCCTCTTTCTTGTGTTCGCCTGGTTTTACCGCTAAAACATATCGCAGATGTCTGATATGACGGAGGTGGGCCTCAACATATGTACTCTCTATTTGTATGCCTCGTTGCTGTTACCGAAGCGTAATTTGATGAAACACGAAGCGTTGGCATCCACTGTGCGGGTTCAAATGTAGGGTTAGCGGCCAATTTTTATTGGCCTAATGTGTTTAATTGCCTGATACGCCGACGACGTTGCGGATAGTGCGGAGAAAAGGCGTGTAGCTGAGATCCGTAGCTGCGGGAGAGACGCCCCATGGTTCACCATCCCTGATGAACTGGAGCACCGGAGTTCAGCGACTGCGTCTTCCTCGGCTCGGCCTTACTGCAGGAAACGATACTTGTTAGCTTCAAGCGGCGCAAGGAGGTTTATGGGGCCCATTTCAGCAGTCCATAACATGTGAATAGCTGATGATGTCGATTTCTGAAGTATGCCGAATGCACGAGTACAGATAACGTCAGAAATCATATACGTATTGCACCGAAACCGAAACTGTCTAGAACACCCACAAAATGTACCAAAAAACTATATTCTTACAATTTCACTTAAAGCCAATAGCACTAATATTGTTCCTAAGGAAAAAATAGCACTGACAAAAGCGCAACTTCGTAGTCATAAAATTTAGTACGCTAAACAGCGTCCATTTGTATGTGCTGGGACGATACCAAGGAATTTAAACTTTATGTATACGCACATGATTGTTTGTCAATGTTATTGTTTTAGAAGTAGCTCTACTACAACTGATACCAAGCACATGCATCGGAATGTAGTTGTCGTTTATTTTTGGAGAGTTGTTGAAACCAGTTTCGGTTTTGGTTCCCCGCAGCAACATTCTTGGCGTTCAACGTTATCGCTGGTGATATATTGTTGTCGGCGGCATTATAGGTACGATAAGGATGCCAGACGCGCTTAAAGTCGTAACGTGTATTAGATGGAGCGTCCGCAGTGGCTGCACGCCCTCCGCAGCATCGGAAATGCTCAGGTTCTCCCTCAACTTAGGAGCTTGCCTTGCTCGCCTCTGTGTCTTAAGACGCGCGTTCGCACGAGGCCGGAGTCAGCGGATTCGGCACTGTGCCTCCAAGCTGTCGGTGATATGTCAACACCACCCCAACAAAAACTCGCCGGCGCGTCAGTGTCAGTCTGCACGTAGTCTTTAAACTCGCTCATAATGCAACGGTGATTGCAGCGCCAAATGGTGAATGCAGTAGGTAAAACGTTACCTATACAAAACGAAATAAACTCTCCCCCCCTAAAACAAAAAAAAATTCAACCCGAGATTCCAACCTCCTGTTACGATGCACTGTATCTAGTGCTTCAGAGCACTCGTCCATACCACATTTCTTTCTTTTCTGCATGAAAAACTTGTGGGTATTATGCAATACAAAAGTTATCAGTTATCCAAGAAGGATAATGCCACAGCAGCTACAATAAGGCAGCCGCCAAAACTTCAACACGCAGACACGCGCCTCCAACGGGTGCAGCCACTTTGATGGGTAATTTTCCACCGCATATATGCTCTCCACCAACGCAGCCGGCTCCCCAAAAACGGTCTTTGTTGAGCCGGGGAGCTCCACATGACGGTCAGTCATGCGGCCCTTCTACAACCTATACAATCCCATCACAAAAAATATATCACAGGGCACTCCAGTAGTATCTAGAGAACGCAAGAAGCGCATTATGTAAATGGACATGGGCACGTAAAACGTTGTTGTAAAATTCTCAAACGTAAGTTTGTTGCAAAATATCCCAAAAACCACCACATCCCGGCACAAAACAAAGCAATGATTAACGGCTTCTGGTTGATATAAGCGGCAATATTCGAGCAAGAGATAGACATTCTTTGTCGCGCAAGCATGTTTTCGCTAAGAGTTTTATTGTAAGCACCTCAAAGGAAATTTTTTTGCATCCGCCAAATCTCCACAAATATGTTTCACTAGAGACTGCGTTCTTCCGGCGGGTAAAAAGAGATTGCACATGTGCAATCGTGCTGCTGACCTCTGTGCTAGCTTACTCTGCGCAGAAAGTGTTTCAAGTACCTTGAATTTACGCTTTACAACGACAACGAGAGTATTGGTCGATTTTTGGCTTGCTAGCTACATTAAATTCACTGAATCTTCTCCCACTTTTTATTGGGCTCAGAGTTTCTACAAGCGCACCAGTTGCGCGGGCAAATGCAGCCTACAGCTTCCGTGAGGCGAACTCAGTGAAGCGTCGTAAGCCAATGTACGTATTGCATGTGCGCTAGCGTAGAGATACATTGACTTGGACTTTTTGCAAACTAGCAAAATAAAGCCACATTCTTCCAGACACAATTCTTGTCATGGCTTTGTTTTAACTTAGGAAATGAAATGCGCCGACCCATGGGTGGCCGGCCTAGATTAGGCGAATCGCAGTGGGCGCAGTCAAGGTGAGCCTACAAGAGTAAACGTCATGCGAAACGCCATAGAAAATCGGCACGAAGGATGCGGAGATTAGGAAAACGCTTTGAAGTAAATTTTTCTACTAAGAACGTGGCGTAAACGCAACCAGTGCGGTTGAAATCAAGCCTAGGGACTCCAGACTATAATCTACACAAGTAATCCCGCCATGTTTACAATCACTTCTCCGTCATCTTTAGGTAATTCGGCTTCCATACACAAGGTGATGTGTATAGAACAACGTCACAGTTGGTCCGCTTGTGTTTGTAGTCATTCCTGCTGTTAAGGGTGCATATTCTGGTTTCCGTAAAAACAATCCGTTCCCCGTCATATTTGAACTTCTTTAGAATGGTGACTGGGGCTATTGTGCATAATAACTGAATTCGTAACAGCGCAAAAAGACGTGCAAAAAACAGCGCCGTCTGTAGTCGTTTCTTGTCCCGTCATTCTGCGCTTTTTGAACTCAGTTAGGCACATTTAAATGCTTGTAGAATGTGGCGGGTATTCTCAAGCCTCTGCCGACACTATGGCCAACACGAATCGTGCAGGTATTGCCGTCCACTAAACCATCAAATACGTGCTGAGGCGCCCCAAATACCGCTTAAAACGTACCGCGTCATTTATAAAAACAAATATGCACCTTCCGCTCTTACAAGAAGTTGACAAAAATGATCGCCAAGCTCCGTCTTGGAGATGCAACAAAGAACTCGATAGGCTTTTACCGAACCGCGTCCCAGTCGGTCGCTGGGAAATAGAGGCCCGAACTCAACACTTTTGTAGAAGGGTGGCGTAAATACACTGCACTGTCGCCCTTGAGGGTGAATATTTAGCCGTTATTTAGCTTACGCAGTTCCTGAAAACAGTTGCATCATCACAGACGAACCAAACATAGCCTTTCGTGCTTTATCCACTCAGTCTGGTGAGGCCGGTATTGCACACAGTCTTGCGCAGGATCGAAAGGCAGCTCAGCACAATGGGGCGATTTCTGATATTTATAAATAGTTTGGCTTCCACGTAGGAAGATTGAAGTTATTTGTATGATAATAAAGGGACTTGTCCACTTCAGCGAACCCATCTAAATTATAAAAGACAATAGAAAAGTGCGCAATTGAGGAGGTGAATGTTCGCAGACTTCAGGTAGGCTAGCTTCAGTGCTGCACGTGTCCATGCGGCGGGAAGGAACTAGAGTTAGTTCGTAGGAAGATATTATTTTTAGATAGGCGATTGGTGCTTTCTTCCTGAGGGGAATTTAATAAATATCACGCACCCTAACACAGGCACACACAGGCATAAAGGAGAATCCAGCGCATTCGCAGAAATGTTTGTTGTGGGCGCTCTTCAGTCAATACGACAGTGATAGCATATACCTCGTAAGCTAGACATTTCATCTTCGTGAAGGTGTTGTTCGGAAATAGCGTTCCTGACGAAGTGGAAAGGCCAATGCCGGGAGTACATTAAAATTTAAACTACCGTGAACTTAAGCAAGGTTATATACTCGCACCTGAAACCCAGACGTTCTTGCTAAGATATTTGTGAATTGGGTAATGAAGGCTATTGTATAGAGTGCTTCGGACGTTCGTATAATACGGATGAGCCTGAATGTCCAACGAGAGGAAAGATCCACCGAAACGGAAGGTCCAATCTAGCCTGAATGTCCAATAAAACGAAAGATCCAAAGAGACGAAAGATAAACCCAGTCTGAAGGTACAATCGAGCCTGAATGTCCAACGAGACGAAAGATCCAATGAGACCGAATATCCACCGTTGGAACTTTTGTCTCGTTGGATCTTTCATCCCGTTGGACCTTTAGACGCTGAGTCAATACAAATGGGTATAGGGGCCAACCATGCGGGGTGCTTGTGACCTGAATGTGCAACAAGACGAAAGATCTAACGAGTCGAAAGGTCCAATTCGTCACGTAACCAGCAAGCCTGAATGTCGAACGAGACCAAACGTCTAATCGAGCCTGAATGTCCAACGGCACGAAAGATCCAGCGAGTCTGAAGGTCCAATCGAGTTTGAAAGATGCGACGAGACGGAACGTCCAATCGAGCCTAAATGTCCAACGAGATGAAAGGTCCACTGAGATGAAGGCTTCAACAATTCTAAGGCCCCACTTTTTCATTCAAGACACGCATTTTTTAAGATTAAGCCAATAGCGATAGGTTAAAGTGTGTTGTGCCAAACGTTGCACAACGTTATTAAAATGAGCGTTGTGACAGTGCAGGTAGTCCTGTGCAGCCCTGACTTTTGCGTCAATATAAAGCGTTGCACATCAACGTGCCGCACCGGATGGCTTTCGTCAACCTCCTCAAAATAGTTCCACAAAAAAAAAATTCCCCGCATTTCCCCGAGGGGAAGAATGTGAAAGTGCGAATGCACGAGTTGAATTTGCGCGGTTCGGTAATGTTCGCAAAAGAGAGATCACACACACACACACACAACTACAAAGAAAGAAAGATGCATTTATTCACAGACACCTATTTGTGTTGTCGTTGTACTTGATTGCTAGAGCGGATCTCAGCTTTGAAATTTCGTGTCAGTACTCCTTTAAGCGGGTGCATTAGCCCTTCTCACGCCCGATTCCTGGCCAATCCCCCACGTGGGTATGTGCCATGTCAGTGGCCAGGCAGCGGGCGCCCATCTCCCCCCGTTGCCAAGGAAGACGAGGAACGCGCGCACCCGCAGCTGTTGCTATGCGGACGGCGGCGGACGCTTCAGGCTCGCTTAAGAAGTGCATTCGCACTTAAAACAAGAAAGTGGGATTTTGAGTATGGAAATCTATGAGACTAATCTGTTTGTTCGCGGCAGGGAGGAACATCCTATGAAACTGGCCCGGAAATCACAAAATTTTGCCAATTACTCTTGAGCTAGAAAAACGAACTGCTGCTCAATTGATTTTCTCAGTAACGTAGGGCTATCTTCTCGAGTTGGCGGCTGCAGCACAGATTAATAGTTGACTAGAATTAACGTGAACACAAAATCATCTGAAGCGCTTTGAGAATAAAGAATTACATCAAGCAGCATCGGTGGCTGGCTCTCTCTCTCTCTCTCTCTCTCTCTCTCTCTCTCTCTCTCTCTCTCTCTCTCTCTCTCTCTCTCTCTCTCTCTCTCTCTCTCTCTCTCTCTCGGTTGTTCTATCCTTCGTTTCAAGTATAGTTGTCCATCCCTCAATAGTTGTATGTTACTCTATCCGAGAGCGATCCCAGAGCGATATCCGACCTCGGTATCCATTATCCCGATATCCTTACGAAAATAATAAAGATTTGTTAAAACAGGGATTTCGGAACAAAATATATAGTCAGTATTTTGCGGACAGCCATGCATCGTGGAGGGCTACTGATTAATTGATGACGCCTAATGATCTATAACGTGCGCTGAAATGTAGACACACTGGTCTTTTGCGTCTCCTACGTTGCAATGCGTAGTCACCAACAGCAAGTTTGTACTCAGTAGCGCAGTCAGTACCTTTCACATTAAGCTGCCGGTGCGTTGCAGTAAATTAAACGTATTGAGTAGATGTGCGCAATTAAGCACTGTGGTGCTCTTGAACCAAAGACACCGGGTACTTCTCTATTACGTCACCGCTGTCGTCGTGTGGCGTAAAATTTCAATGTTTTCAATTGTTCGTATTGTTCCTCGGTTAAAAAAAACGTCTTTGGGGGCTGGTATGGAGTCGAATGGGTGACCAAACGATGGCTTTATTGAATTATACTGTTGCCTTTGGCCTGCTTAACCCCTTTAAAAAGAGAGACAGATAAAGCCCCGAACATAGAAAAATGAAAGAGAATTATGAAGACGTGGCAGCAGGGGTTTCTCTGAAATTCCCAGTATATGCGCACGGGTTGCTATTTCCTCAAAGTATTTCGACTTCGCGCACAATTTCCTGCTAGTTTCTTTGTTACGCTGGTCGACTGAACACACGCTAAACGTATCTGCCTTTTGAAACTTCCGCTTTTTGGTGCGTACGTGCTAAATTTGGCGAGCAAGCTTTAAGGAGGATTTTTTTTTCTTTCTATGTTCTAAAGCTCATACCTCTCTATTAATAACGCAGAAGTGTAAATAAATAGAATTACTGCAAAAAAGTATTAAACGGCATTTATGCAACACGTGCAGTATGCAGAATCAAGAGCACCAAATGTACTTTTACCGAAGGCTTGAAGAAGCTCTGACACTATATGGTCAAAATATTTGCCTCTTCGGCTTCCTGCGTGGTAAAAAGTCTAAAATGGGAACAAATTCGAGACTAAATGGAAAATACCTGTTGTAGCTGTCAATCTTCTTTCCTTTTTCTAGCCTGTATTTCACGGCTAATGCTGGTCATCGCAGTTTTCAGTTAAATGTATTAGGTTAAGCTATAGTGCAAAACGTTCGGAAAGACAAACACTGAGTGTTGGTGTACACCATAAAGCATTTTTAGGCCCATATGGGAGCCTTGGAAAATATAGCTTATGTTTTATTTATACGTTGTTCTAATGCGAACACTCTATTTTAACTGACTCAATAAAAAGTGGTCGGTAACGAAATAGGATAGGCCTTAACACGTGAACCAAAATTAATGAGACCCATTACTAAGATACCATGAGTGCGCCTCGGTGAGAAACGCAGCCATATCAAAACTTGTGGCGAGATTTTACTTGTTGAGTTTTACTGCACACCCCATCATGCGAGAAAAAAAATTGTGCTAAGTTTTACTAGAAATCAGTATAATGCAGAAGTTATGAATGTTTCCGTTTGATTGGTTGAATGTAAGGATTATCGCGCCGACGCAACGCAGGCGACGAGGCGCGCCGTAGTGGAGGGCTCCGGATTAATTTTGACACATGGGGATCTTCACGGGCGCTTTTGCTTTTAGCCTCCATCTTTCTAGAAAAGCGGCTGCCGGAGCTGGGAATTGAACCCACGACCTCGTGCACAGCAGCACAACGCCTTATCCACTGAGCCACCGCGGCGGGCAATGTTTGCGTTTGAACCAATCGCTAAAAATATTAGTTCTGAGAAAGTCAACAAGAAATAATTCAAAGAAACGCAGCGCATGCATAATGAGCCTAAATTGCAGCTATCTCTGTCTTCAGTCTTACACTTGTTTGATTTATATCATGCTTCATTGGATTCGCTGAAAATGACGCCTCTAGGTCAGTCTCGCAGTTCGACTTCCTTGTATTGCTTGCTGGCCAACTTTCATTTCTTTGCCTATTGTTATATACTTGCCATGTTGTGGCTGCAAATAAGAACATTTGGTGCAGTGTGATGACAAATGAGAACTGGCGGGACCCTTCAACGATAAATGATGCTCACGTAAGCGTACATTTGTGCATCGGCCCGTCTGGCCCACATACATTCGCCCACATGACAGGGGAATGCTACAAACAACTCCAATTGCGCAAGAAACATAGCAGTTCGCATGCTTAACGCTACAGCCTACCACTTGTTTATCGGACCTACGCTTCGCCCTGTTATCTACTCTTGCGCAAAGAGAACGAAGCTTATTGCGGGCTGTTATAGCGACCTGCACACCAACCGCAACCCTACTTTCTTCAGCCTATGCGTAATACCATGAAAGTAGGGAATGACAGCAACATTTCTTTGTCCATTCCAACAGATACATTCCAACAGATACAACAGATACATTCCTGGTTGCCTTCTACATGATTATTAATTCTATTGAGGACCGTGTACTCCAGAACTTCCCAAATACACGATGCCAAGGTAATGAGTCTGAAGTTTTTAACACTCACAGGTCTCTTCGGCTTGGGTAACACCAGCACTTATACCTTCTTCCATCTCCTAGGTAGCGTGGCCATATCCCAGCATTCCTTAAGCATGATGATTACGAGTTCAAATTCTTTGTGTGTGAATCTGTGCAGTATCATTTTGGCTGCACCCCCGGAGACGGAGGCCCCATTTACACTGGACGACTCTTTCAGCCTCCATGCACAGGTTGTGAAAATCATTGGGTGATGCATACAAGTTGATGGATGACGCTCTAAACTGCGGTCGTCAGAGCCCTGGTTATCCTTTGGCAGATGGGGTCTCCACATCTGTTAACCAAGTGCGAACTCTGGGACCATGAAGGGAAACCACAATAAGCCTAGTCAACTATGCACTACTCGCTCCTTGCTTTTTTCTGTATTCTTCCTACAGGTGTGCGGCAAACACAGTGAACGATCCCGTAAAAGAGGTTGCAACAAAGTGAAATTTCTACGGTGGCTCACCGCACCACTTCCGAAATCGGAGAAATTCTTCCATTTGTAAATCATTGATCCCATATTAAGTAGAAATTTTTCACTTCCCGAGGCGGGATATTTGAATTGAATGTGAAGAACATAAGTTACTCTGACTTGATCAAGGGCTTAACGGCAATTAGGTTTGACAGGTGTCAGATGGATGACAATCCGGGAAAAAGAAAGCCAGCAAATCAGGACAAAGGATCCGGGCAAATCAGGGCAGATCAAGAAACTAAGGACATCGTCGTTACCTTTGATCAATGCAACCTGGCGAAATGTGAAAATACAGGTGCCATCCGTTGGGAAGCCAGACCGTATGCCTGGAATCTGAAGCGGTGCTTGAGATTGAAACTGTATGGTTAAGGCAGCAATACGTACAGGGGTAAGTTAAACCCGCCGCGGTGGCTCAGTGGCTAAGGCGTTGCGCTGCTGAGCACGAGGTCGCGGGTTCGATTCCCGGCCGCGGCGGCCGCTTTTCTGATGGAGGCAAAAAGCAAAAACGCCCGTGTGTACGAGATTTCGGCGCACGATAGAGATCCCCAGGTGGTCAAAATTAATCCGGAGTCCTCCACTACGGCGCGCCTCATCGCCTGCGTTGCGTCGACGCGTTAAACCCCACAATCAATCAATCAAATTAGGGGAAAGTTAACACGCGACAAATGATCTGAACACTACCACCGTTCAGGAAATTATGCAACCTAGTCTTGTAATGCCCCAATGGGGCAGGGCCCAACCGGCCTAAAATCGAACCAGCCACAAATGTAACAAAGTAAACCTATCACCAACCTAAAAGTAACGAAAAGCATCTCCTACTGGGAACCACGATAAGGGTTCGTCTATTTTTTGTCTCCCAGGTACGCTGACGCAGCTGCCCGCGAGGTGGAGCGCTTGTTAGTTTATTCCACCACTGAGTGCCGCGAGGCGGACCTTGCGCTTCCCCCCGTGTCCGGTTTTCTTCGTCGGAACAACCTGTCGCGACAACATAAACGGAGCCTGCAGTGATTACAGTGGCAACGAAAGCCGTCAGGGTCTCTGCCGCTGTTTTCGTGCCTGACTCAGCAGCCGCCAGTACATGTGAAGGTACGGTGTCGAGCGAAAATGGAGGGGTTGCAACAATTTGCACCGTAGCCACAACGCGTGTGCAACCAACAACTCCCATCGGCGCCACAACGCGTGTACTACCCGTGGCGCCCTTAACGCGTACCGCGGTGGTAGCTGGGAAAGAACACCCCAAAAGTGGGCACGCTATACGAAGCGCGATTTCTAGAACACCAAAGACGACATGGACACCGCACCGTATATGTGGGCATCGCAGCACAACCAGCAGGGTGCACTGTCCAAGCCTACAGAACAGAAATGAGATCCTCCCTCCTAGAACTACTGCTCCAGGCAACAGGTGATAAACAAGTTCAAGTTTTTATTTACATTGTGAAGATGTGGGTTGGCTCGAGCAAAAAGTGAAAGGAGTTTCACTTGAATAAGCCCGATCCCCTCTTGTACAAGGCATCAACGCAGAAGGGCAGATAAAACAGTCCTTCAAACCACGGGTTTCGAATCAAAACAATTCTACATAATGTTCATATAACAGTTAGGTGTGACACCACAAAATACACACGATATTTCTATCAGGTCATTAATGAAAGAAACAACAACAAAATTAGCAATCAAGGTACACTGTACATGTGTAAAAATAATATGAAACCAAGTAAACCGTAACACTTGTTAATATTTCACATTCCGGGCTATGAAAATGATGTTAAGAAAGAAAAATTTGGCGAAGATTACGCCTTAAAACTGGTGCCTTAAAACCATTATAAAATTATATTCTGGCGCATTAACCTGTTCACTAGGTGAGGAACAGCGTAAGAAAGCATTTGGCGGCCATATTCAGTGCGACAACATGGAATGTGCCAGTACTCTTGGCTCCTTATACTTTACATGAGAATGTTTACTTTTAATTGCAATAACTGCGTGAAAGAAGATTTAATATTATGAATTGAGGTTTTGTACCGAAGTGCTAGGAAATAGACATATAGTTTAGGAATCGGCAACAAATTAAAACGTACGAACAGTGGTTCCGTATGTGCGAAATATTTTGCATATGCTATATGACGAATGGCTTTCTTTTACAGCAGGTGTAATTAGTTAGTATTGGTGTAGGTAGTGGAACCCCAAACCAAAAAGCAGTAATTAACATGAGACATAATGAGTGTATTGTAAATTATCAGTTTTATCCGCGCAGGAAGGAAATACCGACCTTTAGCAAGAATGCCTACGCACTTTGAAACTAAGTTATAAGATAATTAACGTGCGTGTCCCAAGACATATTTTTGTGGAAGAAAACGCCTAATGTTTTTTTCGTGTCAACGATTTCAATATTCGAGTCGCCAATGTTAAGTGATACATATCGGAGGCAGGCATGCCCCTTTGAATGAAAAATGATGGCTTTGGTTTTACGTGAATTGATAAGGAACGAATTTGCTTCACTCCATGTTTGCAATGACTGAAGTGCTTTCTTGATAACCTGCTGTAGCAGTCATACGTCCTTGCCTTGAAAAAATAAACTTGTATCATCTGCGTATATGGCGTATTTGGGATTTTTATTAATTGTAACAATATCCATAATATAGAAAAGGAATAAAAACAGACCTAATATGCTGCCTTGGGGCACGCCTGTTGTAATTTTCTGAAGTGACGAAAAGTAATTTTCTATTGTAACACATTGATGGCGGTGCTCTAAATAGGATTTTACTAGCTGTAGGGGTAAGCCGCGAATGCCATGTAATTCTAGTTTTTTGAGAAGTGTTGGATCATTGATACGATCGAAAGCCTTTGAAAAGTCAATGAATACTGCGACGCATGTGTTCTTGTTTTCAAAGGCTTTCGTATGATTTCTTTCGGGGCGAGCAGAGCAGTTTCAGTCGACTTGCCCGTAAGAAAGCCATACGGGGAAGAACAAAATAATTTGTGCTTACGGGACAAATTTTCTATCCTATTATACATAATCTTTTCTAGGCCCTTTGAGAAAACCGGGAGAATGGAAATTGGTCTATAGTTTGGCATGTTATCCTTATCCCCACCTTTGAACAACAAGATAACTTTAGAATTTTGCATACATTTTGGAAATTGGTTGGTAGAGAGGGAAAGGTTATACACGTAAGCAAGCACGGGCGCTATGACCTTTACAACAAATTTGATTGGTGGGATTTTAATGTTGTCTATGTCACGTGCTTGACTGATCTTAAAGGAAGAGTAAATCGTGCATATTTCGCTTTCATTCGTCGGTTCTAGAAATATGCTATGATTATTTGGGCTGATAGCTGAACAAAAATGATTCTGCTTTCTCGGTTTCCCTTTCACGACATCCTTTAAAAATATGCTGAAGTGTTCGGCCAATTCGTTCTCGCGGATACAGCGACCATTTATATTCAGTTCCGTAGCACAAGGCGAGGTTTGTCTTCGATTAAGTAGAGTAGTTAGCTTTTTCCACACGTGCGCACTGCCATCACAGTGTTCCGTCTAAAATTGCTGCAGCAAGAACAGATTTCTTTCAATTTTTAAAATATTAATTAGTTTGTTTCTATATTGTTTATATAGCAAGATCATCCATCGACTTCGTTTTAAGAAATTGGTTGAAAAGTTGCTTCTTCCTTTTTATAATTTTCAAGCAGTCACTATTTTTATCCAGGGTTTACGGGTTTTGTTGAAGCGCTTTATAATAGTTTCTTTGAAATTCTGTTTGTAAATGCGCTTAAAAATGACCATGAATTCCTTGTAGGCCTCATTTTCTGTGTCAGGGGAAAATACACTTTCCCATGTGCAGTTGGAAATCGCGCACTGAAAAGCGTTTAAGGCAGATGGTGTAAGACGCTGGGTTTTTATCGGAAACGCTGTTTTAGATGTCCGCCTAAGCGTGCTTCTGACAAGCATGTAAATGGGAAAGTGGTCGCTGATGTCGCAGCATAGTACTCCTGATAGCGTGTTGCTCCCAATAATGTTAGATATAAAGAAATCAATAAGGGTTGCAGTGTGCGCAGTGACACGCGCCACTGTGGTTGTAGCAATCTCGTGGTCATTTGAAGTTATCGCTGATAGAAGCTGAATTTGCGTTGTGGATGGCTTTGAAACGTCAATGTTGAAATCCCCTCCTAGGATTAACTTCAATTCGTGGTCATTTACGTAACTTAAAAACTTATCAATGGGGCCAAAGAAAGCACTTATGCTGAAATCTGGTGGTCTTTACATAACAGCAAAAACGTGGTTTTGGGTTATTAATGTTAAACATTCTATATCATCGGATAAGAAACAAAACTGAGGTATAATGTCACAGCTTAGGTTTTTTTTATCAAGATAGCGACACCACCACATCGCTTGTTTGATCTGCTTAAGAAAAACATTTCATAGCCATCGCGCCTATATATTTCCAAATAATTTGTGTACCATGTCTCTGTCAGCATTATGATAAAGAATTCAAGAAGCAAATTCATTCAAGAAAATACTAAGCTCATCATCTTTGTTCCTTGCGAACCAAATGTTTAAGTGGAAGTAGGTCAAATTTAAGATTTTCTCAGAAGTAACTAAACTGCTATCATCGTTAGGAGAAACTGCCATCACCGAGAGCACCCGGCAACGAAGGCGTTACCACTTTTTACACGATCTGGTCAACGTCCTGGGCATTCCAAATGTGTGAGATAGGCGCCGATTCATCCTTCCTTGCCATAATCTTTCCTCCATTCGTCCAGACAAAGCGCCAGTTCTTGGCCTTCATCTGGGCAATGGACATGCCAAGCAGTTGCTTCATAGGCGGGCAAAAGTGTTCATTTATAAACACCACAGTAGTGGACGTGCGACCAAGATCCAGAGTTGAGAGGCGCGCCTTCCTTGCCTTTTGCAGCACTGCGTCACGTTTCGCGCGTCTCCGGAATTGGACAATTATGTTCGGAATGGCATTGGCCTTCTTCACCTGAACTCAGTGGCAAACTTCTACGTCACTTTCGTCAATGTTTTCCTCCAGCAGCTCGCCAATCTGCTGGAGCGTCTTGCAGTCGGCCTTAGCAATAAATAATGAACAAAAATTGATTTAAATGGAACTATGTAACTATAGTAGCCTTAACGAGCTACTGAATTGCTTTCAAAATCGGTTAAAAGTATAATTTTAACCGGAAATACCCAGGTAACTCTGTGACTCTCAGCTTTCCGTCGCCATGTTTTGCTTGCGCACGGCGGTATTCGTCTATAAAGTTGACCCTTCGTAATGCTCACTGCTCACTCCCACCCTGCGGAAACAGCGAAGGTCCGAAAGCCAGCTATCAATAGTAAGCTCATATTTGAAGACCGCCACCAACGTGCCACGACGCTTCGCTGTTTTTTGGTTTCCTGGGCGATGTTCGGAATCCTTGGACGATGTTCTTTGGTTTCCTGGGCGATGCATCTCATCTCAACTTTCATAATCTTTATTGTCTCTACTTACTTCAGCCTGGATTTTCATCAACTTACTTCTCTGTTTTCAACTGGTGCCTTAAAACAAAATCTGAATAGTGGAGAGTTTCGTAGCTACTTCATTGCCTTCACCGCTACTCGAGGTGGTTGGTGTTGTCGGGTCCTCTGTGGTTTGTGTGCGAAAGATGGGTGAAAACAATAATGGTGCTGCCCCAAGTTTCGGTTTGATTATTATAGTAGGCTTAGAACATTGAGGGTACAGCAACGCTTTAGGTTCCCTGAACGTCTTTCTCATTTTCCCGAACAATAACTTAGCTGGTTATGTAGGTATAGCTCGTTGATAGCAGAAATGAATTCAGATGGAAGTCGTGAAGCCTTTTCTGCACGCGGAAGCGTCCCGCGCACACGCCGGCCGTGCATTTCCGGATTGACTCGATGCGGCGAGGGGCAAAGTATGGCGCTACCTGGGCTCAAGAATCAACACAGCAAGGCTTGACAGTGAACTAGTTGGTGTTTTTACATCGTGAAGTGCAGAGGTGCGCCGCCTTTCACGAGAACGTTGAACTGGAGGAATTACACAGGAATAGACGAGGTGAGGCGCAAAGTATCAACTGTTTAATATTATGTTATTTATGACGGACATAAAAACAGATACCAAAAAAGTAATATTAAAACGCAACACGTGACATGGTATCTATAATCAACTCAGCAAAATCACAACAAAATCAAGAAAGGAGACAAAAAAAATACACAGCACTGCTTGCTTGTGGCCATAAAAGTTAAAATAATGGGGGATTATAGTATGGCGAAAACCTGTGTGAGGAATTCTCATTCCTATTTGCTGCGATAGCCGCGACCAAATTTCTGTCTCCATGCTATGCCTAAGTAGCCATCATCCGAGCAACCCAAGCCGCCTGCGAACTGTTGGAGAAGACGCTGTTCTAAAATTTCGTTGTGCGCAGCACGTTGCGAGCGTTCTGTCAAAGCGTGTCGAGTGTTGGCACCGTGACCGGATAACGAGTCACTGCTGCCGGCGCGTATGAATCGACGCAGGCAATTGTACACAGCTTATTGTGGCCTTTCCTAAAGAAAACCAAAGTTACACATACGAAAAGGGGATGAAGGTGTGTCAAAAAATCATGCAACAAATTTTGGGACCGCGGGTAATAAAAGGGGCGATCTAATACCGGAATGAAGCCCCTGCAACCCCGAACCGGAAGTGGGCTTTGCGCCTTTTTGCCCGATTCTCAAAACGGGCTCTTCAGGCTAAGCGGTCAGCGCAGCACCGGCCCTTCCGAAAATGACGGGATCTACCACCGGCCTATCACGAAGTTCAGACAGCCCTCTGCTCGCACCAACAGACAGCAGCAGTTTACTTCAGCAAAAAAAGTGGTTGGGGGGCATTTGCACATAAAATACACATGTTTTCCGTATTCACCGTGAGGAAAACTATTACGTTATGGCCTCAACAAATTTGTTCAACAGCAGAGGTGTTTAAGCATTTAGTTTCGCCGTATAGCGTTACCAGAAACATACCAACAGAAAAGACATAACACTCGAGACCGGCGCCTCGTGGGGAGCATCCGGCGTCAGCTATAATTGCGCGTGTGCTTGCCCCGCGTGAGGATCTTGCAAACAATCATAAGAAGAAAATACGAAACGGACGTGAGCGCGCACCACGTCAGCAGCGCCCGTCGCCGGCCAGCTCCACCTTGGAGAACACGCTTCCCAGCGTTTGAGGCGTGATCTCTCGCGTGGTCTTCCACTCGCCAGTTCACGTGGGTTCGCGCCTGAAGTAAGCAGCAGAGGTGCCGAGTTTTCTTAAGAGACGCCGATCGGTGCCGCAGGCCGGCACCACTTACCAAAGCTAAACAATCCCCGCCAAATAAAAACGTTGTAGCGCGCACGATTAACAGTTTGAAAAGGACATAAGAGAATTGTGTTCGGAATGATCTCAAGGCCCTTTTTTTGTGCGCTGCAAAACGTCCGAGAAACACACCGTGTCACGGGACATGACGAAACAATCATCAATAGTGTCTCCTCTATTGGACATGCGACAGTTGTCTTACGAAGGAATCGACTTGCCTTATTCGAGCTGCCGTGTTTTAACTGGAAACGTTCCTGGAAGGAGCTTACACGAAAAACATTTTAAGTGCGGAGAACTTTGGAGGCTCACCGTGCCGTCGTAGCTAGCTTGCTGGACCCAAGCAGAGCCCCACAATGTACCGTCGTAGCTCAATGCCGTCGTAGCGGCGTCCCACAGAGACCTCAACAACGAAGCGGTTTATACTCTCATAGCCGTTCAAAACTCGAGAACCCCTGGCGCTTCTCATACATCTACGCTGTTTAGCGCAAAGACTACTGCAGGTACATTTGTCGCAAAATATACGTTATTAACCGGCAGTGAACGAGTTTATTTAGTTAGAAACGCTCGTTCCTTTCGTTTGTACGATGGTAAGCGAAAAAAAGTGGCAGTGCGACGCGAGTACATGCGAGAAAAAAGCAAGCACAAAAAGAACAGATCTCCCGCTGGCGGAGTTACAGGAAGGGGGCGGACGAGCACTGCGAAGGCAGGAAATTTCAATTCCATTGGGCAAACCTACGTTCAATATATCAATATAGGAGTGAGACAGGGAGGCGGAGAGTGTGATGCGTGGTAGCAGTGGGCAGATAACGGCGGTATAGCCCAATTTGGCCAATCACTGCTCTGTACTTCCGGCAGCTTTTGCGTTGAATATAACGGCTTTATTTTTTGCAGGTTGAGGCAGGCACATACCCTTGACACTACCTAAACCCCCGCTCTTGTAATGTAACCAAACTAAGGCTGGTTATAAACAGGCAACGAGAACATATTATCAATCAAACGTTCATCATAGACTTCCTTGAAATGCTAAACAGATATTCGAAATAAAACTCCACGCAGTACCAAATTTGAATTGGCCGCAACATCCCTCAGGTGGCGGTTGCCAGTTAGTCTCGACCGTATAAATGAGAAAACAAGGTAGATGGTAAATTATGCGCCTTTGAATTAAACAACGTAAAAGTGTACGACCCCCCAATTTGCCAAAAACACGATACACAATTTGGTGAACGTACAAGGGCATTACCCAACACATCCAGCCGTCAAAGGAAGAAACAATTTATCCCTATGCGTTGGTTCTCACTGAGGTCCCCGCAGGAAGGACTTTAGCTCACGCGTTGTGGAGTGCCTGAACCACACCAACAAGGTTTGGTACAAAGAGATTCAATACTTACGCACGGGGAAATACAGAAACTTCTTTCTCCTATCCATGCGGACAATTCGTGCTTGACACCCGCAAGTGCTGGAGACCAGTGTGGCCAGCAGTTTCTTATTTTGTGCAAAGGCACACCAATTTTTTTTCACGTCGCACTGCTTCAACTAACACCCTACAAATTTGGACGATTTTGTCTCCACAGTTCGAACCAAAATCCCTTAGTTCTCTTCATATTCGTGGCGCTCCAGACACGTGAAAATACATCAGTCTATAAGAGGGCTTCCAGAAGAGCCGCTAAATAGGTCGCGATTTGAAGTGTGCTACAGCTAGATAAGTATTGTATTCTTTCTTTGTTTACGTGTGACCTTTCATCACCATTCAACTGAGCTATGACGTAACTTTATGCCTCTGATGTAGCCCCTATGACGCAGCTGTTACTAAAAACTACAGCACCGCTTTGGCGAGTTCGATCAAAAGCTGCAGCCAATCAGCGCTCCCGGCTCTGGGCAAAGCCGCCTGTGGTTTGACAGTTCGGGCAGCATCTACGAGAGCAACACTCCGGAACAGCGTATAGTAGTAGGAAGGAATGTCAATCGTCCCCATTTGTCACACGAGCTCAGCCGAGTTTTTTACTATAGCTTGTCATTTACAAGGTGTGAATACCGCTAACAGTTACAGAGGGTGTGCTACATGCACAGACGCGCTACGCGCGGGACCGCGGCAACGTCTATCTGCATCGTCAGGGACAGACCACTGCAACTAAAACTCTTTGCCGGCCACCAGAGTCGGACGTTTCCTGAAACTCAGTTTACGTATGCGTGAAAGGGGATGGTAGTGTGGTGAAAGATTGTTCTCGGGACCGTCGTTAGCGCGGATCCATAAAGCGATGACCGAATAACTGCGGCGATTCTAACCCTTTTCAGCTCGAGCAGGACTTGAGACACCTGCTAATCGCGACAACGCCGCATGCAAGAAACTCAAGTGGTCCAGTCGTAGGTTTAAATCTTCAGGTATTGTCGTCAGCGAGAATGTGTTTGCGGCTCCCCTATCTAGGCTTCACTTGGTTGCCTCGATTCATGTGCGTACCCGTGCAGGGTGGATACGTATACGCTGGCGCAGCACTGTTGGGTCACTGGCTCTCCACAGCAGCAAATCACTGTAGCAAGACGGCAGTATAATTTTTGTCAGAACGCGGTTTGCTCGTGAAGTATGACTTACCTAATCCATTCCGCGTTCCTGAGTCGTGTGCGCAAAGAAAACAACTATGCTTTGAGCGATTTGATGCAGTAGTGGCGGCAGGGGACCGTTCAAATAGTTTGTTCCAGCCTGTACGGTGACGCTGACATCTAGGCACCGTACGCTTCATACGCTCGTTTCCAATATGCTTGAACTGACGTGCCGTCGCTAGCACGGCTGACGTGAAAGGCAATGCCTCGCACACAGCACTAGGTGGTGGATTCGCGTTGGCTGCTAAAAGGAAAATTCGGCTAAACCGCAGAACCGAGACGAAGCCTCCGCGTAGCTCGGAGCACAAGGTCTTTGACAAGTGTCGGTATATTTTTTACCGCGAGCTTATCAGCTCGTATCGTTTACAGCGCTTTGAGTTGCGTGGAAAGATGGAAAGCGTGAGGCCTTATAACCTTTGCAACCCTATTTAGGTCCCCACACTACATTGGTCAGCACAAATAAAGGCTATGTCGTGCGCGTGCACATAAGCTTTAACTTCATACGATGATAAAGATAAACCCCTTAAGCTTTGATGCCAGTGTATGCTAAGCGAAAGAGGCTCTATGTACAGTGCAAACAATAAAGATGATGGGGCAGCCCTATCTCACAGACAACCTGATCTTAACTGGTTTCAAAAGAACGCAGTTTCGCACGAGTCGCCTAGTGCAATATTCGTAGCAAAAGCGCGAAAGGGAAGCGCCTCCTTGAGACTGCGGAGCAACGTCTTGCAGTTGCAGGAAAGTTCAGGCTTTCCCTTGCAGAGCGAAGCTACATAATTAAGTCGTCCGTCTCGGCAGCGCTTTTTTATGTAGCACGCGTAGCAAAACCGCCGCGCCATTTCACCCGACAGTTCGCAACGAAGTTTGGATCGTTCTTCTGGGCGGGCAAGACGGAAACAGTGTCACGAGCGCTGCTGAGGCTGCCCAAGTCAATGGGTGGTTTTAGTCTGCCTTGTTTGCAAACTATGAGCAGCGCGCTGGCGGTACGGGCAGTGATCGACCTTGTGGACTCAGACGAGTACCCAGGAAAGGCGCTGCTCCAGTACTTTCTGGGAACTTCCCGGTCATTATTTTATGACGCGCACATCGCCGGTCCTTCAGCTGAGCAGCCGCCGCCATTTTACGCGTACGTTATAAAAACATTGCGAAATCTCCAGTCTTCCTTGCCAAGCCTAAGTTTTAGGGAAAGTACGGCAAGTGAAGTGTGCGAAAAATTGGCAATAACCCAATTAGACAACCAACAGATAGGAAGGTCACGCGGTGTCCGGTGGCATCAGCTGACTTCGGCGGCACTTCCGGCTGATGTTCGGGATTTTGGATGGCTACGTGGCTGGGAAGTTCTCCCGACGTGTGACCGTCTGGCGAGATTCGGCGTTGTGCGTTCCGCACGGTGTCCACACTGCGACCACACTGAAACGTTAGAACATGCCTTGTTTAAATGTCGTGTAGCGGCAACGTTTTGGACTGTATTAAGCCGGATGTTCGGACTCACACTTCGAATGAACACTCGTTCAAATGATGTGTTGGTGAATTTTCTGATGTGTGCTGGTGCTTTTGTTTTGTGGAGAAATCGTGGTGCTGCATGTCTTCGAGCCCGGCCGCAACGGGCAATGTACCCTCTGCTGTGGCGTGTCCGGTCGATTCTCATGAGTCATTTGGAGCATGAGTTGGCAGCTCTAGGGGAAGAAGCCTTCCTTTTGCGTTGGTCTACGCGCTTTATAGTGGTCAGGAGCAACATCCTGAACGTTTCCCTAGTGCCGTACTGAGTTCAGTATAGCTTATGAACTCTTTCTTTGAACTCTGGTGGACTTTATGTGACTTCATTTGCAGTAGCTTGTTGCCCACGCCAAACATTTTTGCGCAGTGTGTAGAATGACCACGTCACATGAAAACTGATTGGATAATTTTCTGTACTTAGGGCAACGCTGTTATCACTAGTCGCTGCGCCTTGACATGTGGGTTATAATAAATTCTCTTTACCCCCCCCCCCCCCACATCACGTACGTTAGCCGTTTCAAAGTGCGTATACAAACTGGTGAGATATCTGATGAAATGCTTCGGCAAGCCCATTTTGGAAAAAGGACACCTGTTTAGCCGGGCTGGACACGCGCTACAATAGAGAATGAGCAATATTTATGTCCGATTAAATGCCCCTTCCCCGAATACCGCAGGTTTGGGGAGACCGTACGACACAGCGAAGTACATGTTGAAGATGATGAGATAAACATTCGCTATAATTTTATACTCCACATTGTAAAGAGCAATCGGCCGATAGGCCTCCACAGATCTCCGCTTGGGCTGATCTGTAGATTTGGGTATTAGCACTGTGTGACAAAGTAAACGGTTATTAAAAGTAAACGGTCCACTAGGACGGGAGCAATAATACCAGAAAACGTCTCACACATTCGTCATCAAAGGTCAAACATTACGCTTAGACAAATTCACAAAGGCACTTTCGTACAGCCCGTAAGAATTCATTTATGGTTACCGACACAGTCGCATCGCAATGCAAATTTTTCAATCAATTAGGTACGCTCCGCCATCATATCATTGTGGACAGCAAGAAAAACCCGGACGTAGCACCTGTTCCGACTGCCCTTTCCCCTGAACACTGGGAAGTACTGTCGACTATTGCATGCCTGGAGAACCACGCACTACTTGTTACACGGGCTACAACGACGCGTTCAACACATGACTTCCTGAACTGGCGATCCAATCCTAACTTTACAACTCAATAAAGTTTCGTCTCAATTATTTATGTCTCTCTCTCTCTCTGATAGAACTCACCACTCAGTGTATCCAGAGGCCTTGGTCGACTTCGGCGTGGACGTGAAAAATTTAACCCCCTCCACTGTTACAGGCGCGGATATCATAGCACACCCATCGTACATAAGAGTGGAATGTGTGTCAACAAAAGAATGAAAGCCCACTTTTGCCTCACAACATTTTACATGCAAAATAGAATGATGTATTGAACACGGCACGCACTGCAAATTTCAACTCCTTTGGTAAATCTAGTAACATTGCAATTAATGTGAATGACGTCCTTTGCAAGAGCCGATTAACGTGCATGAAAAAGCGAATAGCGAATGACATACCTGTAAAAAAATTCCCCACCTCCCCGCGAGGGGAACCCTGTGTAGATGCGACGCATGGGGGGGGGGTTCACTTGGTGTTTCCGTTGGATTGATTCGGAAATCGCGTAAAACGTGTCGGGAACGCGTATGATTATAATGTTTTATGATTATTATTATGTTTTATTGGCCAATCTTGGTCAATCTCTCTAAGTGGTATGCTCGGGGCTTCGCTGTCGCAACGACCTTCAACTTCAACGCAACTCCATCATTGTTGCTGTAAGTGGGAGCTTCTTTTCTTTTATTGCAAGTGGTAATCATTGCCCCATTATGCGTTGTATCAGTAGCATCTTGACGTAGTTTGAATGAGTCAAGGATATAAGGTGCGTTCGTACCTTTTGATTCTGTTTCGGTTTTGTGGCGCAGTTAGAGCGCCATGTACCTCGCGTTCCGCCCACAGGGTCGTGGGATCGAAACCGGGCGCCGCTAACTAATATTTGTTTTATAGTGTATGGAAAGGGGTGTGGACAACGCCGTATGGAGGGACAAGGTGAGTGAATGAGATGCAGTCGCATCTGAAAATCAGTGTCCTGGCTGATGAGAAGAGCGTATCCGCCGCCCCACCGGGCGCTGGGTCGCGAAGAGGCAACGTATCTGAGAAGGCTACAGACGGCGTCGGTCACGTCACCGGCAGCGCTACACCACATGTATTCCGACGAATACCCCAATGCCCAATGCAGCATATGTAAGAAAGGGCCGGCAACCGGTAGCACGCCATGTGGGATTGTGCCTCCGACCCAGACGGCGCAAGTTTTGAAGAATACCCGGCGGACCTCCAAAGAACCATTGAGTCAAGCAACAAGACGGATCAAGCATGGACCATCCAGCAGGTCTTCATTGCGCTCGAAAGGCACGGGCTCCGCAAAGGGGCTAACGCTTAGTAGGGCCGCAAAGAAGATGCGACGTTGGGCCACGTCGGGGTGGGGGTCGTAACAGACCCAAGCCCACTGCAGGTTTTATTGAAATAAAGTCATTTCCAGTCCAGTCCAGGACCGAATTAAAGAACCATGGTATTTTTCAGTAGCATACGGCAGCAATTGTGGTTTAGCAATGCTCGTTCCTTCTAGACTATTTCCCGAGACCACTGCTTCCTGTTCTTGTAACAGTGTACGGAAATCTGCAGATTCGCTAGATGAACTGAGTCTTCTACTGCACAGTTTCGCACCCCTTGCTTAGAAAGATTGCATTTCTGATGTAATGAGAATTGGATTTTAAAGAATACTCCGTAAACACTCCGATGTAGTTATGCAAAAGATTTTATAAGCAAATAAGGAGACATTGAGCTGTTATAGATACCATTGAGCCAGCACAACCCACGGCCGCACCCCGAAGTGAACATGTACTTAACAGTAGCCTGTAGAAACTATGGGGCACAGAAATTTGAACAATTTCTTAACAAGAAAAGCGGTCCAGACGACAATCTCAGCTACACTGAAAATAGGTTAGTGCACGGTAGTTTGTTTTCTCTTGCCAGCATGGAGACCATGCTAGTGTACAAGATACTACAGTGCTTACTACATTACTGACAGCGTAATAGAACAATAGTGCTCACTACAAGCAAACTTAACGTTTAAGGTAACGAGGACTTTTCTTTCGAGCATAAAAGATTCCTCAACAACAGGAAAAGGAGATACTCCAATTCTTGTGAGAGCTTACGGGGGTGTAGAAGAAAATAGTATTTTCTAGAATAGAAAATAGTAAATTCAACATCTGCAATAAAAGATCGCAGCAAAAATGAAACCCAGGAGCGTCGCTACTATTGAAGAGAAAGGCAAATCATATTTTTTCCTGGGGAAGACACAGCATTCTGAGATCCGTAATGCTCGTGACCGCCAACGCAGAATGGCTGACACAAACACTCAAATGCTCTAAAAACTTTATAATTTTGCCTTTGTGTCATCATTTTTGCACAGCTTTGTCTCTCTAATGGCCACGACGCTTACGCCACTTGTTTAAGGACGCGCAAATGCGGGTAATAAAGTCTCCTGTTCACTGGGGTACTCGCATTAAGAGAAGGGGCCTGCAATGCTGTGACACTTGCCACTCTACCAGAGCACCTTACGTTATCCTTCCTCCTGCAGATAAACCACCCCTGCAGGTAGCCTTCAACGGCTGAGATTATGCTTTCTTCTTGTAGCCAGCAAACTTCAGAAGACCTCTTGCCAGAACAGGCCTGTCGGAAAAGTTGAGTAATCTGGACGAGTGCTTTTTCCCAATGATTAATAATTTGTCGCCACCATCCGGAGGAACAGTAATCTTGATTGGTCCGCCGCTGTCAACCTGTTTATCTTCAGGAAGCCCGCAGCATCCACCTAAAATGATGCAACCACGATGACGTATGAAATGGAGGCGTCGCTGCCAACACCACCAGGAGACACGTAACTTTTCTCATGGTCGGTGAGGCAGTGGCCCTGAAGCATGGTCTCACCCAAGGCGCCGCTGGCAGTCGAATGCTAGATGCCATAGTTTCCGAAGAACTTTGTGAGAGGTAGAAAAAAGTCATTCCTTTTCAGGTAACGTACAGCCAATTCAGGGATTGGCCCGCAATCGGGAGCTATGGGGGGGCTAATTGGGCCGGCGCTTCACACAATTCGCTAAATAGTTGAAGAATAGTAAGTCCCGCGCCACATATGAAAGCAAAATAACGATAGTATTCCAGTTGCACAATAGCCGTAAAGAACCGTGATTACAAAGAGGCAACCGTTTCTGCGAAACTGTTTTCTGTTGTAATTTGCGTAGTAAGACGAAGAAATGAAATAGAAGAAATGAACGCAAGCTCGGTGTGCTGTTAAAAAAAGCCGTTGGACATATTTTGTGCCTAGACTCACACAAACGAAAGTGACCATAAAGGCGCCATTGAGACGTCGTAGTAAAGAAGTCGTTAATAAGTATCGATGGGAATTTGCCTTCAAAGTAGGTACGCAGGCTTCAGTGCACCGAGGAATTTTTTAAAATATGAATAGTGTAAATAAGTTGCTGCATTACAACCCACTAAGTAGGATTCGTCTTCAAGGAATGCCCTTGTTTGCAAGCACGCAAACATCCTACTACAAACGCACAAAGACAGTAGCAGATACTGTTCAGGGCTGTGTCTATCGATTTCCGCAATTCACTGGCATATCACACCATTCCATTGCAGACCGTAGTTGCTGCTGTTGAAATCCGCACAATAATATTTATTAGGCTTGTAACAATATGCTTCCTTATGTTCCACCAGCAGACCACTCCCTAAGTTCATATTTCCTCACTCTGGTAGATCGGCTGTCTCAACTCACCAAAGACGCGTAGTCTATTCTGGGTTTTTTTTTTCGCACGGATTCTCAATGTCGCAAAATTGAAACTGTCTTATCACCATCAGTATCCTGCCTGTTTAAATACAAACAGCCTGCAAACCATACCCTAGGACAGAAAACGTATATCTTGTATGGGGACTGGTTCTGCAAATAACTTTGAAAACATTTCTTGAGTTGGGCTTTGCAGAAACGCATGAGATAGTGAGTATTTCTCGACCGCACTAACATGTATATAGGCAAAAGTACTAACAGTGCACCTTCCCATAAATGGTACAAGTAAGCTACAGCAAACCGGAATTCAGTACAGAAACATTTAAACTTCCGAGCACATTCATTAAACACCTACGTGAGGAAGAGGCTACTACCTCTCCATGGCGCAGACTCTTGGCGTCACCAAAAAGTCATTGTGTTAGCCCACGAGTGCAACGCACAACCCGAGAAACCCCCGGTGGAAGTTGAATGAGGGCTCAAGGCGGTTGCGAAATCGAGAGCAATGTTTGTGGCGTTCTTTTTCGAATGTCTAAAACCTTATTTTTTCATAAAGCGCGAAAGCCAACTGTAAGTACGTCCGCCGTAAAGAAAAAGGGTTGTTCGGCGTGCCTTCTTGACTAAAGTAAAATCAGATACCGACACACGCAAAGCCTAGAGGCGAATTCGTAAATTTGAATGATCACAAACACGTTGTCCTTGTTTACGTTGTTGTGCTAAGTCTTGATTAGCACAACGACGGACACACTTTAGGTCAATGTTATTACACTTTCAAACACTTTGACTATCTTTCTAGTTCCTTACATTACTGTGCCCTTTCATGCAGTACGAGATATCTGCTGAGGCGTATTGAAGTTAGAACGGCAAATAAGCTCAAAGGTACTCTGAGCACGGGTAAGGCTTCTTCTGCAGGCGCAGAAAACAATACGTACAGTATAATACAATAATTATACACCGACATAATATAAACACTCTCTCACTAATAGAATCAAATAAGGTTTTCGATGCGCCATCCCAGATCTTGGAAGGGGGCCATAGCACTGGTTTCCCCGAAGAAGACGGAATATGCATCGATTGAGGGAAGTTATGGTACAAGCGTCCCGACAAGCTTCTTCCGCAAACGGATCTAGAAAATCATCAACAAGAGACCCGTATTCTTTGTATCATATTAAAGTCTCATTGAGTACAGCCAGGCAGGCTTTCGGGTGGCACAATTCACCAATTATCACTTGGTGCCCTGAATCAGCACATTTAAGACGTCTTTACATTTAGGCTGTTTACAGTATGTTTGATCTCAAAAAGCCTGTGACAACAATTGGCGCTACGGCTCCGTGAGTGGCCTTAAGTGTTTCGTCCTATCGGGCGACATGCCGAACAGTCTCGGCAGATACATGTAAAGGAGAACGTTTCCTATCAAATATGGCTCTGAATGTTTAGTGTTCCTGTGCAATAAAATCTTATTCCTTAAAGCGAAGATCTAAACTGAACAATTGTTAGTCAAACGCAAAACACCAGGCAAGGCATTGTCGCCATGGGTGTATTATTCAAAGTGCGTGGAAGGAAGAAGAACATCTATAAATAAACACGACGACAGCCTTTAGTGCGTGAGTTGCCTGCCGATACATGAAATATTGCAAGAACGTGAAGGTGTCACTGCTAGAAACAAAAAACGAACAATCTCGCGAAAAAGAATTTTTACACCTCAGTGGATTTTCTATACAACAATAGAACGTTCGACAGCTGTTTTCAAACAAATCTTCTGTACAATGTGCGATATATAAAATATTTCATAATGGCATTTACTTGCAAGACATAACAGCTATTGTAAACACTTGCAATGCTTTTTCTAGTATCTTCAGCTCCAACATTTCGTTTCTCATTGTTCCTTTGCCCGGGAAACTTGCTTGTTTAAACATTTCTTCGTCCCTCTGGACCATGTTTTCTCATTTCTCTATAAATAAAAAATACATCCTCTCGTCTTCACAACATTTGCCTGCATCATTTAAAACTTGTTGCTGGCGATATTATAGGACACTTAGCAATATCAGTGAAGTACTATTTTAGCGGAGTGTATATTGTAAGAATATAAAGACAAATAACATTTTTTCAATCTTCAAGGGCAGGAAAACAATATAGTTTGATCTTATCGACTCATTTCAACTCCTCTCTTATGAGCAAATTTTTTGAAAAATTATTCGTTGATTGCTTAGGTCTATTGCTAGGAAGGGGCCCAGCTGAGTGGATGCGTACACGTGAGCTTTATTTTTCCTGTTATTTATTGCAACAAGCTAAACATTCCCAGCTAAACCTATCACGGCGTGTGTCTAAAGGTTCACCGCACCGAGAAACACCAATTACTAGTGATAACAAAACTTTGTCATTTTAGAGCCGGCTTTACTGTCCTAGGCTAGATTTAGCGCTAACCCTAACTGCGGCTTCGGTGCACCGCGGTGTAATGACTGTAGCGACCTAGGCTTAGCCGCTTACTCCATCTCTGACATTCATCCGGGCTTAAGGAGACCTCAACCCTAGAACCGGGGGAGCGTCACAGACGGCGTTAGAGTGGCAGATCATCCAATCTCGCCTAAAGAATTCACGGAGGAAGCTGGCTCGATGACAAGCCACTCCAAATATGGTGCTAGCGCCCTTGCCAAGATTAGCCTCACCTCAGAACATTCCCTCAAGCAAGGCGTCATATGCTCCTGCGAACCATCACGGAATATAGGCGCCCAAGAGCCCCGACGTAGGCAGAATCGGGCCCGGCGTAATCCGCATTTGCAACATGAAGACGTCAGGAATGGGCTCCGGCGAAGAATGGGCCTAGACGTAAGCAAGTCCAGCCACGTGGGACTTCGTGACTAGGTGCTCTGTGCTGCCGGCCTTACTTACCGATGAGGCCGTCGGCGAAGTCCTCGCAATAATTCGGAGAAAAAGATCACCGTTCCGTGTATGCTAAGCATGCAAAGTGCTGAAAAATATTATGTCGCGAAGGAACTCCTCACTGGAGGAAAGGTGTAGGAGGTAACCGGGTGTTAAATTCACCAAAGACAGAGGAGCCATACTTTGCTGTTTCTAAGGTAGCACCTTCCCCACAGCACACTCCAGCTGAAATCATTCCCCACCTAATACTCGCCGCAAAGTATCGCCTGTGCCACATTAGGAGCACTATACTACATAGTCAAGGATAACCGAACACCCGAGACCCTTCGCACGGACGGGTGGTTACACCAAGGGAGTACAGAATGGAGTACACCTCCCACTGGTCCCCGGTGACCACACTCACTATGGATGACAAAAACATCTTCTCTATTTAACTAGGTGTGGTAGTTTTAAAGCAATATTGCGGGACATTCACTTTCACAAGACAAAAATGGTGAGTCAAATGTACGTCCAAATAAGTAAATGCCAGATAGACTATAAATGTAACATGGTTTTCGTGGGAAAATTTACGGGATGCAGGAAGAGTCTTTATGTGCAATTCGGAAGGGCCGTTACGCAACAGAACATTTATAATTCGTGGACGTGCTTTATTCTTCCTCTAACTACCAACAAATTAACCGAGTAGCTAACGCATTGCGCTGTTTATTGGACGTCATGTATTTCATTCGTGCTTGCGGTTCCCCTGTTTTTACTTAGCCTGAAAATTAAAGTACCTGTATAGGCGACATTTCTTTAAACGTAGAAGCATTATTTTGCTTGGCTGCACTGTGGAGCGCATCACAGCTGATGTCTACCTCCAGAGCGTAAAGGCTCAGTTTAACTTTGCAGCCTCAAAACGAGTGTAATTAAAGCAAGCCCGGAAGGCCCTTCCGTGTTCACAAAGATTTTTTTTTCTCTGTAAAGAACTATAAAAGGTGGTTTTATATAAAGCAGACCATATTTACTGAGCAGCAAACTTCTAAAATTGAGAAGTTTAAGTCAGTTTAGTGAAGTAAATATAGTCTGGGTGATGCCATGGCGGGATCTTAGATTCTGGAGACGCAAGGCGATGAAATAAAATAATGGTGATCCAAACAACTACAGCGTCTTTGGTTAAACGTAGCCAGGGTGGGGTGTGAGTAGTGATTTTCGTTTATTTATCTACTAAAATATAACTAACGGCACTCACTGGGAACTATTACTTAGGGGGTGGGATACATTAAAAAATAAACACTGCAAACAAAGTAAACAGACGATTATAGGCAAAAAAGTAAATACGAGTTTGTCCAAAGCAAGGCAAAGCAAACAACAAGAATAGTGGAAAAAGACGGGGATTCACACATAAGAATACACTTTTTATTGAACTGTAATTAGTGCATATTAGTTCTTGAAACGTAATTGGATCGGTGACAGTAGCCAAATAAGATGGCAGGGCATTCCAATCAATAATTTTGCCAGGCATCAATGAATGCGAATACCTTACAACCGTAGCGTTTTACACGAATCACATTTACGGCATTGTAACGTCAGGGAAAATGGCCGGTGACGAATAAATGAAATCAGCATGAAGTGGAGTGATAGTACAGATTTTGAAACATTGATAAACCTGTTAGTGTAAACCGATTTCACAGGATTGCTACCATGCGCGAAGTTAGTGAGCCGTGACGCTGGTATGGCGTGAGTAATGAAGGAGTGATATGCAGTATACATCTTACCGCAGAAGCCCTCCAGTAGTGCGCTATTCGCGAATACGAGAGTTGAAGCAGCAATGAAACAGGAAATTGCTAGAACAGTCTTCATGCTGAAAAGTTTCTTTTTTGAGGTCGCCGTCGTCACTAGCGCTATTTTCTTCTGATCGAAAGAATTGCCCCGTATTTCTACTTGACCAAAACAATATCACCCCTACTAAGCCGATATGACATTTTGATGAATGGCCCAGCTTTTTGTCTAAGGATGTTTTGTCAAATTGCTATTGTTTTTCTACTCCAATTGCATAAATACTCCCCTTGCAAAGTTTCCAAAATTTTAGGACTATATGCATTGCGTAAGAAACAGGATGTCATGACCCAGAAGATTCATTTCCGGACTCTATTTTAAATTAAGAGACATTTACGTTTTGGGTTCCAACTTCGCACTTATGCTATATTTATATTTATTACGAATATAGTGCGGCTTTTGTTTTATTGACACATACTGTAACACAAAAGAGAATGACACCCGCTGCTTTGTGCATAGACGCTTCTTGACTATTCTTTATTTGATTTCTCTGCGTGCCCGCTGCACCTGAATTCTAGCGCCAAAAGACCTATCCTTGTTGACGGGCTCTCCAGACGGCCTGCCATTTCATGATTTGGAAATTTAAGATACTCCCGACCCCAGGCTGGGCGCACGGGCTTCCGAAGGGCACAGCCCATAAACTGCACACCGGTATCCTGGCCACGTGAAAGCCGCAGTCGGAAATACTTGCTTCTTTCGTTTCCTCCTGGCAATGCTTCTATGATGAGCCCGAGCTTGCACATAAGAGCGGGTACGTTATCGTCCTGGTCGGTAACAATGCCGCCTATTCAGAGCCGGGCTGAAACCGCTGGTGAAGAGTTTTGACGAGAGCAAAGAAAACTAAGTAATCTTTCCCTCATACCTTTTGTAGGTGGCGTACCTATTTTTCTGGATGTCTGACTCGTGGTCTAAGAACCTTGGCTGTGATGATCTGCAAGGGTTGATTAGTTGTTGGCAACAGGCATACAAGACGTTATCCAACGAGGAAATGTAAGGAAGTCAATGCTCCTAGGCCCGCATAGTCGTCATCCAGGTGGGCGAGGAGCCGGCAATTGACCACAGCTTCAACCTGTGGCAGTGCAGTAACTGTTCATAGTTGATGCAGCTCCACCCAAGGCAGCGTTTGACTGTTTCCTATATTGGACGGGTCACTCGTTCCCCTACACCGCGCTACCAGGGGCGCGCTCCGGGATGAATTTTCAATGTATGCGCTGGGAGTTTGCGTAATTGGGAACGTCCTCAGATAATTGGAGGAGCAGTAGCCTTTTGCAGCTGTGGAAGGCCCGTTTGTTGTCTGAATACACTGTCTCTGTTGTCTCCCGCCTAGCAGTGACGCCCCGTAAGGCAAGAGGGAACGCTGCAGCTGTTATACCTGACGTAACACTACGTGAACCACCCGGCTTACGGCACATAAAAATGTACACCCTTGAGTAATTAGGGGGCCTTGCGCGGCAATAAAGCAGTCAAAAAAGACTTGTGCTACGAAGTCAAAGGGTCATGTCTCCTTTTCGCTGTGCCTTGGTAAAAAAGCAACGGGAGCTACCTCCAACAGTAGACGTCCCCAGCGGCAGGGCAAACAGTTAAGCATACGTCTGTCAGTGCGTCGTACCCTTGAAATCGAAAATTGTGAACGAAGGTAGACGACAAGGGTAGCCTGAATACCGCTACACAACATGCGAACATGTGTTGGCTGTAACAAAATGTCTGTAAACTTGTGGTGACTGGGTAATAAAAATCTGCGGCTTCCTTTCATCAGGCGCCCCAAATTGATGCAGCCGACTACCGACCCGAAACAACCCTTGGTCGTCAAGATGTAATGTAACGTTAGCATGGTGGAATGTGAGTAAAATGGTTTTCCTTCCGGAGAATAATAATGATCTTTATTACAGGAAAAGTACACCTGATGCTTGTGAGCGGGCTGGGCAGCCCAACTTTGTGCACGGGGCATGTGCGTATGCCCTTTACAAAATATGCAAGGATAAAGAGTAGGGAATTCCCTCTGGCAGAACAATTACTATACCATAACACAGACAGCACAAAAAAATTTATAACACAATGTAACAAAAGACATATAAAATACAATCCTGAATACACAACTGCTAATATATGTACATGAGCATGTGAAGTGTGCGTGTGTCTAGCTAAATAATAAACAAATTTTGGTTAGCCACAAGCGCAGGAAAAATTTGATTTTCTTAAACTATGAAGGGCAGCATTTACTTCCAGTTTATTAAAAAGAGAAGGTACATAGCAGGATCGTGTTCTTTTCTATAATAGGTAAACCGCGAGGAATTACATATTTTCAATACTGCGCCAAGGTCTCTGTTTTTTGTTGTCCACTTTAAATGTATTTGAAAGATAATGTCCGCAGAGCGCATCATGCTTCGCAGAGCGACACGCAGAGTGACATGAATGTTCGCAGAGCGACATGCTGCTTGTTTATTATGGAACACTCCTTGAAGGAGTGTTCCATAATAAATGCTGCGAGAAATTCTTTCCATTATACGGTTAAATATGTTCAGCCGGTATCCTGAGGCATGACCGTAGATAGTTAACCCGTATCGTATAATTGATTCTCCCACTGATTTTTACACCAATTTTCTGATTGAGCGATCTGGTACCTACCTGTAAGCGATTGAGCGATCTGGAACTACATGTAAGCGCTTCGCCACTTCTTGAATGTGCGTGTCCCAAGCTAGTGTTTTATTAAATATGAAACCTAAATATTTAACAGTACTTGATTGCGGCACAGTTGAACCGAAGCACTGGCGGCAGCCGCAGTCGGGTGTATAAATAGCATAGATGGTGTGAGACGCTAATGAGGGTTATGAAAGCAAACTAGGGTAGTTTTTGATTTATTAATAAAAATACGATTAGTAACAACCCAATCGAGCAAATAGCAAATATCAGTCTGAAAAATTCCTGCAGCTTCATCATACGAGTTACTCGGGATGTCTAAGACCCTGTCTTCAGAGTACGTGTAAAGTTTTGATTTTAGTGGTACATTCGCAAGGGCATTAGCATAAATATTAAACAAAAGAGGCCCTAGCATAGAACCCGGTGGAATACCAAAATTCACTGCCCTGTTTTTACTTAAAGAAACACATACTTCAACACATTGTGCCCTATTAAAAAAATATTTTAAAGGGGCTCTGAAAGGCATTTTGAGCACACTAAATGAACTAGCGCAATCGTTATATTGGGTCGTCAAGGTCAGCTGTGCCAACTAGTACTCTACTATGTGCAGCGGAAAGCTCACACTTTTGTTGCAAAGTTTGTCGCCCTTTTCTCAGCCTTTCATGCGTGTTTTTGGACGCCGCCATCTTCGCATGTCTACGTCATCGATTCCCAGATGTTCGTCATGAGGTACACATCCTGCTATTGTCCGGCTTTTTCACGCTCTTCCGGCAAAAAAATGTATCGTCTGCTGAGCGTCGGGTCGCCGGCTGATCTGCCAGCGCAGTGCCGGAGTGCTTGGACACTTTACGACAAACGAAACAATTGTAAACAAATGCTTAACCGTTTATGTTGAATGCAACATGGCCATAACACGACATGGATATTATCTTGCGTAAATACGTACCATAAAGAAAGCGTCGAAACCCCGTGGCACTTCTTTCGTGCAATCGCAGAGAACGCCCTGAGCCGAGAGCCCGGGTTTGACACATACAATTTATTCAACTTCAAAACAAGCCAGACATGCGTTTCGCACGAACACAACGTCACAACATGCGCTACAAGTCTTTACAGCGATTTACAGACGATCAGTTGCCTTCTCCTGCCCGTCCTGAATTCGGCACTCACCTCGCGCCCGGTTTTTGGCGGCGACGAACAGCAAGTCGCTTAACTCTGGCTCGCAAGCCGAGAAGGCTTTTAGCCACGCACACTGTACATACCCCATGCGAGGTTAAGATATTCGAGACCATGGGAAGCACTCCAGAAAGATTATCCAGACCATGGGAAGCACTATCCACCCGCAGAAGTACAACGTCGCATTTCATCGCGAAACGAAGGCGTCCACAACATACCTGAGGCGATGCACACACACACACACAGCTTCTGTCGCTGCCTTGGCTTAGCTGCAAGCTTCTTCCGGACCGTCAGCGATGTTACGACGATACAGAGCTGCGTGAGAGCCACGTGCAAACCACTTTACGTATTTAAAAACATAGGGGCAAAGAACTTGGTTCATCGGTAGCAAAAAATTTTTTCTCCATCTCGCGCTACTTGCCGCCATGTTGGAAACGTAAGCGGCCTCACGTACGCACACTATTTGGCTGCTAATAGATTTATTGCAGCGTTTGTTGCTTTGCATACAGTAAACGCTAAATTTTTGCGTCCTGCTACGTTAATACCAGGAGGGGAGTTTTAGTAGAGCATCTCATCAGTTTAACATAGCGACAAGCTAATGCGTATGGCGCCATCTGTAGAATTTTCTGCGCAATGACTCGCCGACTGATCTGCTAGCGGAGTGTCGGCGTGCTTGAACATTTTACGACAATGCAAACAAGTGCAAATAAACGCTTTCCCGTCACTGCTGAATGCAACACATGGGGCAGCTTGTCGGAACACGGGTGCTCGCTGCTAGAGTGCGGCGTTGGTTTGCTCTGCGCCTTCCCGTTGATCGCCGCTGATAAATCGTTCCAATCCGGCGCGCTTTGTGGACGGGTTCTGTATCGTTTCAAAATGTCTTTTTGACATGCCGCCGGTAGGAATTACCACTGCCGCAAAATAAGACCCGGCACCAGCGGAGCCACATCTGAGACCGCGATTTTTGGATAAAGAGTGCGCGGTGCTTCAAAGCGAACGAGCGCACGATTCTCCCTGTGCGGCGGCGAAATCGCCGCCGATAAAAAGTCAGGTGCCGCCAATAGCAACTGCAGCAACTCCCACCGCGAAAGGGCAACGCCAGGGCACACACATGCGGCCAGGTCTTTCGTTCGCTTTTCCAGCCTTGAGCAGAGTGCGGGATTCATTCCATGGTATCAACAAAGGTGAAAATGCCGAAAGAGCATGCTCGTTGCACACGGCAGTCTGAGGAACGCAATAGCGGAAGTACGTCACCGCTGGGGCGCGCAGCATCATGGGAGGGAAGGCTCACGCGCCGCCAACAGCGAAGAAAAAAGTTAAAAAAAGGAGGACATACGGCGCGACGAGGGTGCGCGGATTTTAAATGCAGAGCATTTCTTTAACTCACGATGTCACCCGGCGTTGGCGTGCCTCGGCGTCCGCAACAGCCGTTCCAGGTGCGCCCTCTCCCCCACTCCTCATCTCCCGCATCACGCTACCCTCCTCGCTCTCAACAACAGGTCCGCACCCCTCCCCCTACACTATATAAAAAAATAATACTTACCGGCGCCTGGTTTTGATCCCACGACCCTGCGGGCGGAACGCAAGGTACATGGTGCTCTACCCACTGCGCCACAAAACCGACACACAATGAAAGGCTACGAACGCGGCTTACATCCTTGACTCATTCAAACTACGTCAAGAAGCTGCTGATACAATGCATTCACTACCACCAACTCCACAAACACTAAACGTTAACGCAATACACCCACCCCTTACGCGACGCCTTTACTCGAGTTCCCCTCGAGGGGAGATGGGCCCTTTTTTCTTGAGGCACTAATGGGAAGCTGAATGTTCACGAATCCTGTTCTTCAAACGTTTTTATTTACGATTTCTCAGCTAATACTCGTCGCATTAACAAAATTCTTGCAGAAGGAGATTGCTAATACATTGCTTAATTTGGTTAAATGTACATCCATGCATCAGCGGAAAGTATTTCAGGACCCCTTTAAAGAACGACCAATATGGGCCTCTGTATCCAATGTCGTACAATTTGTAGAATAATAATTGATTGGTAATCAGCGGTATTGAACGCCTTTTGTAAATAAACAAACAACAAAAGAGCAACAATAATATTATCCAGTTCATGCCAGATTAAGCTGTTAAAGTCCTCTAACAGTGTGCTTGTGCTTATGCGACTGCGGAAACCGAACTGTGCAGGATTTAGTAGGTTATGTTTTGTGCAGAAAGAATTTATGTTCTTATGCTCAATTTTTTCCATGATCCATGTTATGCATGAAATAATTGCAATTGGCTGGAAGTTACAGTAATCTTGCTTGGTTCCTTTTTGGGGCAGTGTCCTCACCTTCCTTACTTTAATCGGATCCGGTAATTTACCCGTTAAAAAAAACATTGCATTTTCCATAAGAGTAGTAATTTTTCAGTTTTAAATTATGAATAATATCTCTTATTTTGATTTTATCGATTCCTGGCGATTTCGTTATGCGCACCGTTTTAATTACATCGCAAAGCTGAAATTCATTTGTACTGGGCAGGAGTAGTAGTAGTAGTACTAAAGTAAACGTTTATTGGAGAAAAAGGGAAAGGGAAAAGGGTGGTGGTGAAGCGTCCCTAGTCCAGGATGCCTCTCGACCGTGCCGACTCAATGGCCCGAGAAACCAAGGCCCTCTGGCGGGCCGGGTCCGGGCTGGTCAGTTCAGTCTCCCACTGCTCCGGGGTGGGGAATGGGGGTGGGTTAGGGGAGTGGGGACAGTAGTATACGAGGTGGAATGTGGTGAGTGGGGTGTCGCAGTGTTGGCATTGACGGGGGTAGATAGTGGGTGCGATCTGGTGGGGGATGACGTGGGTGTAAAAGGTACCGGTCTGAAGGCGACGATAGAATATGGCTTGCTGGTTGGTTAGGGAGTAGTGTGGAGGGGAATAGACTAGGCGGGTAAGGGTGTAGTGGGACAGAAGGGCATTGCACGTATTATAGCTCAATATACATTCTGGGCAGAACTGTGAATATGAGACATGCGACTTATCGATACTTCGATGCAACAGTTCTTGAGAGAAAGGCACTGCGCTATACAAGCCGCTGCCAGTGCAGCTCAGCTTCCTGTATTTTAGATGCCATCAGCGGCCTGGAGATGGAACTTTCGTTCGGTGAAGCATTTCGACGAAATCTCCGTATCCGCGTAGTCCCCCTGAAAACCCCTTGGATGGGGCTGTTCTTCTGGATGTCAAGTAGTGGTTGAGGAAGAGTTTCCGTGCGGCTGTAGCGTACACACTGATGCTAGTTCACTGCAGACATTGTGCGGAGCCGAGGGAGGAGACCCGCTTTCAGACCAGCTTTCTAGTGGTTTGGAAAAACATGGCAGTCCCTTCACCACATACTCTTCGGCATTTTGCCCAGTCGGAGACAATTTACGCGTGAGTAGGTCGCCAGGGGTCTCGGCATCCACGCACTGCCGCTACAAGAATCCTTGTATTAATTGCTGAGTCTCTAAACAATGAGTTTTTAGAAACATTTCCAAGCTACTGCTCAATTAGTCCATAATTACGGCTTGCAGTTGAAAAACTCTTGCACTTGGCTTATGTGTTTTCTTATTCTAGCTGCTAAAAGTTAGTCTAAAAGTGCCAGTCTTGCTAATGAGAGTCTTTAAAGAGGGCGCTGCGGCACTTGCTCAAGTTGCCTTTATGGAGTGCACTGCGCACAAACTTGGCTGTTCCATAAGCCAAGGGACTGGCGCTGGCGACGAAGTGACCGTCTACCCCAGCTTTGTTATTTGGTACAGGAGATATTAGTCCTTATTTCTACGCAGACAAGGTAAAGGAGGGAGTTCATAAACCTAGTCCTTCCACTCCTTCGCGATGTCCTTTTGCTGTGGCTCATTCCAGTCATAATTAAGCTGTCACAGCTGTTGAAATAGTAGCAATGCTCTCATGTGGAAAGGCGATAACGCACCCATGTCATACGCCAATCTACGATTTTTGGAACTGAATTTTCAGGAGTCGGCAGTCAATCGATCATCAAAAAGCATAGTTCGTCCAATCCTTATCGCCTAATGCTGACTGTTAAGAATGCCTTTCTAATGTGAGTGGTCAAAACTATTCGGTAACACATGAACCGCAAGAGGAGCTGTAAAAGGGCAGGCCCAAGCTGATGGCTCGCCATGGTTGTAAAACGACGCATCAGACACGACGCGAACCTTTGTTGTTAGAGCTCGTTTTCGGAAAACTTCATGATATGGAACGTGATATGTGGTTTTCACAGGGATTTCAGATGACAGGACTGGTTATGCATGGCCCCTGTTAAAATACTGGCAGATAATAGAGTTATAATACATCAGAAGTTAGATTGCCGTGTAAAGGGTTGGAGCTGGCATTGAAATCTAATATTAGCAACGTGCCCGTTCGTGCTAGTCGAGAGTTCTGGGGATCTTTTCGTTTGCGGAATGACGTAGTGGCCTTCCTCCATGTGGGCAGGGCTCCGAAATAGGCAAAGCGCCGCCTCATCATGCCGGCTGTTCCCTCGAAGCATATCTCTCGCACCTTCAGAGTGTCCACGCTTGTTTCCTTTGGATTTAAACGACTGGAGAGCTTAACGTTCACCATCCGGCAGTCGTACGGACGCATACGATTAGACTCGCCGAACGTTACTACCGTAGGTCCTCGGCGCCTGTTGAAGGAAGACCTACCTTGCACGCCAGTCACTGTGTACAAACGTTCGCAGAATTTCACTGTCAAAAAGAAAGCTGGCCAGGCTGGGGCAGCGTTCCCCGTTGCCCATAACGTAGGAGTTTGCAGCGGGACGATGTCGTGAATTTGCACTAGCTGAAACGGTCGTGACCGGGTTTTCTTTCAGCGCTGCCACTTGTTGACCTATGCTCCCAAAAAGTGAAAATGGTGCTGCAACTATCTTTTTGTTGTAATCTAGCGCACTGGCGATTTCTCGCTCAAATATTTGGCCATCGAGAAATTCGGCCATCTTCGCGTCCAACTTGCTGAAGGCGGCATACCTCTCTTTGAGACTGTCGATTGCTATTTGGCAGTCAGAAGCGGCCGGTTGAGTGGACCTGCAAAGCTCGTTTGTAGAAACCAAAAGGCGAGTCGTGGCTCCGCGAAGAACACCCGGATGTCATTGCAGCTTCTCCTTGGTCGCTGTGGGCGGTTATCCGTCTCCATCCCGGGTTCCGGGTTTTGCACCGGAAAAAGGCTGTGTAACGCAGGAGAGAACAACACCGCAGCTTCGTGTATGAACCATTAAAGACTAATCTTGATTTTCTTTCTGTGCGGGCTTGTTGCGCCCGCAGTCTAGTGCAAACAATCTCTTCTTTTTCTTCCCCTTGAATTCGAGAAGATTAGAGGTCTTTCCAAACAACGTTTATGCGAGCTCGGCCTATAGGGGCCCCAAACATAGAGGGGACATTGCATGACGTATCCATGTGCAACAAACATGTTTCCGTGTTCTTCAAATGTGCAACTTCTTGCAGCCTGTCAAGATTACAGTCATATCATACAAACCTCTGGCCCGTATTCACGTCCCCAGACTGACACCTAACTTGCAGCCGCCGACTATCAAGCGCCACTGACGAAATATACAACATGACCATGCTTAGTAACCTTTATTAGCATTAATAGTATCCTTAGGTCGTGTTAGGGTATAGTAGCGACGACTAAACTCGTACAACGTGCTCCATGAATATGCCAATGAACTTCGATCTTCAAACGGCGTTACGTATGAACGCCTCGCCGGGCTAAAAAAAGAGCATCCAAAGTACGCTTCAAGGCCGATGCTCTCCTGCAAGCGATGCAGCAAACTCGACTCCACAAGCCCTGCCCGCATCAGAACGTTTTTTTCTTGTGTTTTGCACGCGCAGACGACCATCCAGCCTAACAAACCGGGTATCGTGCATGATGCCTCGTGACATTGGACGAAGGTACTGTCAAAAACGAGGAACACAGCGCGAATAAATAGTACGCAGTCTAGAACACACACACACATGGAGCTTTTAAACGTGTTTACCATGCACCAACGAGAACAATTGCTTCCCCTTCGAAGGTTCTGTCATTTGTGCAGTTTGTAGTGAAGCTGTGAAATCAAAGTAAATTGTCGTCTGCCCGCCTACAGCACGGAAGAACGGTCCCACCACCCACATGCCGAGAAAAAAAAACAGGAAAACGAACGCGATGCTCCCTTTCTCTTTACCCAGAGAAAAACCCATACGGTCTCAGGTAAGAGATTATAACAATCTCATTGCGAAAAACACTAATTTCGCTACGCACAATACCTACGGACACTTTTTATTCTTTTTGCAGGATCATCATCGATACACACAAAAGTAATCAAACGTTGTTACGGCCCAAAGATTGAATAACTCCAAGAACGTTCTTATGGTCTCATGTCAAATTTATTCAACTTGGCAATGTCACTGAAATTTTCACGCAAGCTGCACCACGTTGCATACAATAAATGATCGCGTAAACACAAATACGCAGCGAAACTTTCAATATAAAGTACTCCTAACACTACATATGAAAAAAAAACAATAAACACTATTGGTGCTTCCACGAGTAAAGGCATAAAATAAAAAGACATAGCTCGCATACACAGAAAACGTTTGGAAAAACGCAAAAGCTTTCGATTTTGCCGTTCACCTACCTAGCTGAACGTTCACGTAAGTGTCCAAATAGCCCAACCAGTGACGAGCTCAGATTATGCCCTCACGAGAAGGCTATTTATGCAGCAACCACCGCCACCCACGGCACTGCATCCGAACATATGTCAAAGGAGAAATTCCTCCCGCCCTAAATTCTTTGTCGGCTTACCGTGGTTTTACACATGCGGACTGGCGCTAGGGGATACTGGTTTGTCGCAACGATCACTGCCTGCAAACAACTCGCTCTGACTGCTAGCAAAAAACGCATGCTTAATAAACAGGGTAAACCGCAACACCTTAAAAAACAGCAATGTGGCTGCTAAATGTAAACAAATAAAAACATTAAAGCCGTTCAACTCAATGTGAAAGCTTCCAGAAGGGTACAGCAGTGATTCGCCATATTAGGCGGTAAGGTCCACTTATGAGATGAGCGGCCAGGCGCCGGGCGGCGCGTGAGAACCCGCCACTCTGTCTGACGACGTAGCACTGCCAACACTCCAGAGCAGTCGACGCCAGTTCGTCACGGCGCACACGGGAGACGGATTGTCTGGCCCACCGCATACCACAGGGATAATCCCTCATTGAGAAAGCAGATGGCGCCGCCGGCTTCCGGGAACCGTTGTTGTGAAGCGCTGAGGTGGTGGGATTACCGGCGTCGAAGCGCGCGCTGCGCGAGACACCATTGTTAACGCGCCCCGGCCGGCACAGTGCGCCGTCGCTGCCTTTCGCTCTCACCCCGCGGGGTCGCGCGCACCTGCTCGTCTCCGAGCGTGCCGTTGACCCAAAGATGGCGGCGCCTCATTGAATATTCCGTGGCGTGCTGAGTGACAGCTGTCTACGTGCATTTGGGCACTTCCTTACGCGTGTACGAAGGCTACAGGGGCGTTCCCGAGAGAGTGTGATCTCGAGGTGTTATAAGGCCGAACTTGGCCGTTAGAAATCGTTCTTGTCTGAGCGCCGAGCTGGGCAGTTCTCGCCGGGACATGGAGTCTCGACCGTTGAAGCTAGGTTGGGATTTGTGAGCCCCCTAGGATAAAGGTCAGGATCGCGTCGGAAGTTTAGGGTGCAGCGCCGTACCGGGCAACTAGATGAATCCTGCCGGGAGACAGGGTCTCGGCCGTCGTTTCTAGAGCGGTTTGTGTACGCTCCGAGAATAGGAGAGTTGGACGAAATTGAGGAGCTCGACTTATTTGTTGTGCACTCGGAGCTAGCGTCTAGCTGAAGTTCGAAGTTTTTCCTTTTACTACTCATGTACCTAGTTTTCCTACTGTAAATAGTTGTATATAAACTCCTCGTTTTACCTAATCAACCCCAACGCCTCGAGTTCGTCAATTCGACCACCGTCTCCAAGAAGTTCAACACCATCGCCCTGCCAGCCTCCTACCAAATCAACCGGAGCCCAGGCGATTGGGCTCTTGATGGACACCGGACTTCGGGGAAACGAACCACAACCATCTTTACTATAGGCTCTACGGCCGCTTTCCGCTCACTGCTACCAGCCCATGCAATTCAAATTTCCCGCTTTTGCAGTGCTCGCACGCCCCCTGCCTGAAACTGCGCCAGCGGGAGTACTGTTCTTCTTGTGTTTGCTTTAATTTCGTATTTGGGATCTGTTTCGCGTCATTCGGAAAGCTTAATCTTTTTCTTCTGCGGCTGGAGCCTTTCTACGTCATTTAAAACGCGCCATTTTTTTCTTGCGCCGCTGAAGCTTTTCAGCGGCATTTCAATGGCGCGTTTTCTTCTTGATCATGGCGCATTTCTGCATCATTTAAAATACGCCATTTTTTTTATTTCTCGGCCGCTTTTTTCGCTTACTATTGTAAAAACAAACCCAACGAGAGTTCTAAACTAAATAACACCGGCGCTGCCGGTTAGTTACGTATCTTTTGCCTCAAATGTACCTATAGTTTTCTTTGGTCTACACAACGGGGATATGTATGACAAGGGCTAGCGATTCACGAAGTTCGAATACTTATGACTATATAAACCGCTTGGTTTTCGAATCCTCTGGGGTACGCCGCGACGACAGCACTACAACGGAAAGCCCCTTTGCTCGGCATCAGTCCAGCGAGCGAGCTGCGACGACAAGGCGAGCGCCTAAAGTGTTCTGCAATTAAAAAAATTCGCTCTAATCCGCGCTGTGAACGTGGTTGGAAAGCGACGCTGTAAACGAACACCCATAACGATTACCGATGCGACGTCACTTGAATTCACTCACGTCGCTCAACAAAAAGGGAAAGCAGAAACTCTGGCACCCGTTACCTGGCATTCGCGAGGACGGCTTACCGAACACAGCAGCGACGGAAGAAAGAAAAAGGAGAGGACGCCTGGCGAACGGTGAGGAAGAGGTCAGCCCGCGGGGCTAAGTTGTCATCTCTCTCACTGCCTCCCCCTCGCTCTTGTTTCGCCAGTCGCCGTCAAAGAGCCCCCTCCCGCCATCCACCTCCCCAGACGCTGTTCTGTTCGCCGTTAATCCCTCCTCCCCCCATGTAAGCGCCTTCATTGGACATTAGGCTGTTTTCTCTTCACACGAGGGATTTTAGTGAGCAAAGGTGGTAGCCCCGACTGCTGTGCTCGTTGAGCAAACCGTCACACTCTCCTTCTCCTCGTCTGGGCGTAGCTTAGTCGGTGTGTAATCAGTCATTCGCTCCGTTGGCCTGTTCTGGTCCAGGTTCACTTCCTGCCGGTGCCAGTAAGCTGTTTTATTTAGCGTGGGTGTTTTCTGCAGACGCGGGCATGAAAGTATCCCTGCCTAGTATGCGTAAGCTGCTTCGGAATAAAACTTACCTCACGGCTGTAAAGACCGGTCCCAAAAAGCTCCATCTGCTACACTTGTCCTGGAGTGCTTGTAGGCCAATAGGTCGTCCCATCTACAGTCTAAGAAATCGGGGGAGTAGTTGAAGGATCCCACAGTCATTGTACTCTTGTAAGCGTTGGCGGACTCCCCTCGAAAGCTGCGGAGAGTTGGATGCAATGTGCGCTCCCCATGAGGAGGACAGCAAAACTGACCGCGCACTCTTCTCGTGCGCGGCGGACTACAGCCCCAGATCTGCTCCCGCACCAGTGTAGAGTAAACCTGCGCATCGCCTCCCCTCTCCAGCACGACGAGTAAAATTGCAATTTCATTCTTGTCCAGTGCGGGGGTAAGCATGGAGATGCACTCCTAGCATCTACGCACACCAACTCATCAGCGACGTTTCTTTTGCATACGAATGTATTATATAAAGCAGTTTTGTAAAAAGCGCCCGCTAACTTCTGCCGTGCATTTTAAACGTGCAAGAATATGAATTCGTGTAACGATTGATCGCAGCGTTTAGTGGCGGCAGGCGCCAAACCGAAGGAACGAATGTACGGGCCGCTGCAGACGGCCGCTTTGGAAGAGGTTGATAGACGTACGCTTGTCCCGCGCCTAGTCGAGCTAAAAAAACGGATTGTAAATCCGCGATCGATTTAGGAAAATGGTGTTGCAAGAAGTGAAGTACGCGCTCTTCTGATAGTTCAAGCCGTAAGGGCAACACGGACCCCACCCAACTACCCTGGCTTTTGACGCCGAAATAGGCATGTTCATACGATAGCTTTTATTAGACTAAATAAAGGAAATCCGGCTACATAACTGGAATTACCAGCAATATGGGGCCCGTCTGCAAGATGGGCGTGTGAGGAACAGGTGATATCACTGCGAGGGCATCTCAAACACACCGTCTGCGGTGAAACCTGTCTCGTCGGCTGACGAGCGACGATACAAGCGTACACACCGATTCGTTGGTGGACCTCAAGTGCCTTTATTAAGCGAAGAGACATGGTAACCCCCCCCACCCGCCCCCTCCCCATCCGGGTCTCCGATGGCGCGGCGGCGCAGGCGATTCGCAAGAATGGAGGAATGTTCGCAAGGCGCGTAGACGGTGGCGCCGTGCGGTGGCAGGAGGGGAAAGAGGATCGGCGAGCCACGGAAACATCGGAGCCCGCATGCCCGCACGTTGGCCGGCAGCGTTCGCCCGTAGTATCAGAGGGATTTTGACGCCGTCTTCACGTGATAACAAGCACAATATTCACCGTGTGCATGTTATGCTCTAACGGGTCTCGTTCTTGATACTCCGCGTGCAAGAGATTTATACAAGCTAAACGAAAAGTAGGAACCAAAACACGAACTGAACACAGTGCGCATGGTGTGTATTGTGATGTTTTAGTCCCCCGTCTTAGTGCAATGCGTTTAAATACTTGCAATTATGTACCAATTCGTCTAAACAACAACTCAGCTGTTACAGTGCGGACGCCTTTATTTTCCGTCACTCTTACGTGACGTTTGTACGCTGTGAGGAGGCGCTGCTCACCGTACAGGGGTCGGCAGGTAAAAGCGAAGACGACGAGGTGTGCGGAGGCCGAAGAAGGGCGCGGTAGAGAAAGAGGAAGAAAAAGCCAGAGGATCGTGGCAGGAGAGCGGAAAGAACGAGGTTCGAGGAGCGACCTGCCGGACGAGAACGTTCGGGGAACCTCCGTTGCGAGCCGCATCTTCCCCGCGGACATCAAGGCAGCTCAGCCGAGACTGGCCACGGAACACCCGGGCCGAAGCACTCAACCGTCGCAGCACCGGTATCGACAAGGCCACCGCGGCAGCGCCCCGAGCCTAGCGCACGGGACCCGACTTTGCGGCTGCCAGCGCCAGCGTCAAGGAGACAGCGCCTGCAGCCATCACACCACACCGATCAAGTGTGCCGCCACAGCTTCCTACCGCCGAGTACTGCAAGACTGCGAGACGTGAGCGGGAACTCTATTGAGTTAACAGTGTCTTGTCGGACATCTAGTCCTTTGATTAGATTAGGTCATAGTTAATTGTGTATTTTTTTAATTCTGTCCCGTTAATATACGTTGTCCTTGTCTGACGTCACGTGCCTCGCTTCTTCTTCGCCAGTGAAACTTTACCTCCTCATCCACACAACAACCCGCATCACAAAAATGGCGTCCACGGCAGGACTCTCTGCGTAACTTCCAGAGAGTCGAGGAGGTAATTTTTGCGGCGGAGAGGAGAGCACTTGGCGCCGGAATGGACATTGACAAATTGCTCGCCGTGGGAAAAGAGTTAGGCCTGGTGGGCAGTGAGCTGAAGGAATGGGTCGAAAGAGAGATGGAAAAGGAAAGACAGGAAAGACAGGATGCGAGACAGGAAAGAGCACTTGCGAGGGATGCCGAGCGTCAGAGACTCGAGCTGGAACGGGAAGTGTTAGATCGCAAGATACGACTCGAGGAGACCCGAGCTCACGCGCCAGATGCCAACGACAGCGGGGACGGAGGAGCTCGTGGAGCGAGCAGCTCAGACTTTATCAGCCCCCATAAGCTCATTCCGGTTTTTAACGACTCCAGAGATGACCTGGACGCTTATATCTAGAGGTTTGAGCGTGTCGCTACTGGTCAGGGGTGGCCGAAAGAAAAATGGGCAACCACAATTAGTTTGTGCCTGACTGGTGAAGCCCTGAGTGTAGTTGGTCGCCTGTCTCCAGAGGATTCTTTAGACTACGAAAATGTCAAAGGAGCTTTACTGCAAAGATTCCGGTACACCGCAGAAGGCTACAGAGAGAAGTTTCGAGGGTCGGTGCCGGAGGAGGGTGAAACTGGTCGCCAATTTGCAGCTAGGCTCTCCGGATACTTTGACAGGTGGATGGAGACAGGCCGAGTTGAAAAGACTTATGCGGGCCTGCGAGACAAAATCATCACTGAACAGTTTATGACAAGGTGCCCTAAAAACCTGTTAGTCTTCTTGAAAGAACGAAATTGTGCCAAGTTGGAAGAGACGGTGGTAGCTGCCGATAATTACCTAGACGCGCAAGGACAACGGAGCCTTGGCTCACGGTCAACAGCTTGCATGGAGGATAAACCCAACCGTGAGTACCGCGGAAACAACTCGCCTCAAAAGAAAGGAAACTCCCGACCAGAGAGGAAATGTTTCCTGTGTGACAGACAGGGACACACTGCTGCCGAGTGCTGGAAACGCACGAGAGCCTGTTGGAAATGCGGGCAGGTTGGACATAGGGCTGATAGGTGCTATCCACGACAAGACGAAAAATTCCAGGCTTCCTGTGCAGTACAGCCTCGAGAAGATGGCCAGAAGTTCGTCATTCTGGAAAATGGGGAAAAGATTCCAGTTGTCAACGCGGTGAAAGGGGACAATCCAGCTTCTATCGGCAGCTTGCCAGTCGTTAGAGGGCGCTTAGGAGGCAAGACGATTAGTGTTTTGCGGGATACCGGATGCAACACGGTGATCGTCCGGAAAGACTTAGTTCCGGCGCGAAATTTTACAGGCAAAACTAGTCCAGTTTTCCTCCTAGACCGAACGGTGATGTATCTCCCCGAAGCAGAAATCGAAGTAGAGACTCCATTCTTCTCGGGAAAACTAATCGCTAAATGCATGAAAGATCCCTTATACGACCTGGTCTTAGGTAACATAGAAGGCCTGTCGGCGTTCAGTTCCTGGGTGGAACGCAACCTCAACGCCCCACCCGAGGAAGCTGAGTCAAGTCAGAAAATTCGGGAGTCTATGGAAGTGAACACTGTAACCCGAGAAGTGAAACCCGAACTCTTAACATCAAACGAAGGGGCTATCACAACAAAATTTCAAGCCAACAGCAACAAGGTGCTCGCTATCCCGGAGGCAGAGCTGATTCAACCGGATCGCACGAAGCTAATTGAAGAACAAGCTAGAGACGAGAGTCTGAAAAAATGTTTCAGCGCCGTAGGCCGGCAGTTCACATCGCAGTCTGGACACGAGTCGGAATTCTTTGTAGAAAAGAAAATTCTTTACCGACGACACAAAATGCCCTCCGGGAAAGAGCTCAAACAGTTAGTCGTGCCGCAACGATATCGAGGACACGTACTCCGGTTGGGCCACGAAGGTTTGTTGTCCGGCCATCAAGGTGCTAAAAAAACGGAAACCCGAGTCACGACAGACTTCTACTGGCCAGGCGTGCACATGGACGTTAAAAGATACGTGAAGTCGTGTGATACGTGCCAGAGAACTGTTCCGAAGCATATGGTGGGCCGTGCGCCACTTGGGAGCATGCCCATAATTGAGGTACCATTTCAGCGAGTGGCGATTGATATAATTGGTCCTATGAAGCCGTGCTCAAATGGAGGAAACAAGTACATACTAACAATGGTAGACTTTGCAACAAGGTATGCTGACGCAGTGGCCATGGCAAGCATGGAAACCGCACAAGTGGCGGAGGCTCTGCTCCAGATGTTTTCAAGAGTTGGACTACCTCAAGAAATTTTGAGCGACCAAGGGCGAAGTTTCACCTCCGAGCTCATGCGAGAAATAAGTCGATTACTCTCTATACAACAGCTCACGACGACGCCGTACCATCCTATGTGCAATGGACTCGTCGAGCGATTCAATGGAACCTTAAAGCGCATGCTCTCTCGCATGTGCCAAGAGAAACCGAAGGACTGGGACAGGTATTTGATCCCGCTTCTCTTCGCGTACAGGGAAGCCCCGCAGGCGAGCCTCGGATTTTCGCCGTTCGAGCTGCTGTACGGCCGACATGTGCGGGGACCTATGACCGTGTTGAGAGAGTTGTGGACGAAAGAACCACTCGACAAGGAAACTCGAACAACGTACGAGTACGTAGTCGACCTGAGAAATCGGCTTGAAGACACCTGCCAAGCCGCACATGAGGAACTCAGGCGAGCCCAACAGGCCCAGAAATCCAGATACGACGTAAAATGCCGGCAGCGACAGCTCAAGATAGGAGACAAAGTTCTTCTTCTTCTGCCCGCCGAGAAATCCAAGTTACTGTTGCAATGGAAAGGACCCTTTGTTGTGAAAGAACGCAAAAACCAGGTTGACTATCTCATTGACTTGGGAACAAAGTCCCGCCTTTTCCACATCAACCTGCTGAAACGCTATGAAGAGCGCGACAAAAACTTTGCCACTGCGTCGTCTGCCGTTAAGGTCATCAATTTGGACGTTTCGGAGGCGGAAGACTTCCCCGACCCTCAGTCGCCGAGCACTCAGAGTTACAAGGACGTCAAAATTTCATCCGAGCTGGCGCCATCACAAGCGGATTCTCTGAGAATTATTCTGACCGAGTTCTCTGACATTTTCTCGGATAATCCCGGACGAACAAACCTCCTAGAGTGTTGCCTTAAGTTAAGAACAGAGGAGCCTATCCAGGTCAAGCAACACCCAGTGCCATTCGCAATGGAAGAACAGGTGGAAAAGGAAGTGCAGGAGATGCTCCAAAACGGCATAATCGAGAAATCTGCGTCCCAGTACACAGCTCCCTTTGTTCCCATCAAGAAGCCGGACGGCACGATGCGACTGTGCATCGATTACCGGCAAGTCAATAAAGTGCTGGTTGATGACTGTGAACCAATACCTCGCACCGACGTTATGTTCGGGCACGCCTGTCGGAGACGATATTTCTCGAAACTTGACTTCACGAAAGGATATTGGCAAATACCTATGGAACCCCGGTCTAAACACATCACAGCATTCTCCACACGCTCCGGCTTATACCAATTCCGCTACATGCCCTTTGGACTGAAAACTGCACCAGCGGTTTTCACGCGAATGATCCGGAAGGTGGTGGACGGGATTCCGAACATTTTTCACTATTTCGACGACGTCCTCATAGCCACCGACTCGTGGGAGGAACACTTGGACACTCTGCGCACACTTTTCTCCCGCGTCCGGAAAGCTAACCTAACCATAAAACCCAAGAAAACGGAGCTGGGAGCTACTTCTGTTGAGTTTCTTGGACACAAGATTGGCGAGGGTATTGTAACGCCCATGACTCAAAATGTTGACAAGATCCGTCAAGCCTGCCCACCACAAACGAAGAAACAAGTGCAGTCGTTCTTAGGACTAACTGGCTACTACAGAGACTTCATACCTGATTATGCTCAAATTTCATACCCCCTGTCAGAACTGATGAAGAAGCGTGCTCCGAACCGCTTTACGTGGACACGGGAACATCAGCTAGCTTTTGAGAAACTAAAAACAGCTCTGACCAACCGACCGGTCCTACGAGCCCCAGATCTCTCAAAAGAGTTCATCCTCCGTACTGACGCTTCGGACAAGTGTCTGGGTGCGGTGCTTTTACAAGAGTATGACGGGCGACTGCACCCTGTCAGCTACGCAAGCCGAAAACTGTTGCCTCGCGAAGCTGGCTACTCTGCTATAGAGCGTGAGTGCTTAGCTGTGGTGTGGGCTATTCAGAAATTCCATGTGTACCTCTACGGCAAGAGATTTACCGTCGAAACTGACCACCAGCCCTTACTGTATATCAGCTCTGCTCGCCAGATGAATACAAGGGTGCTCCGCTGGAGCCTTATCTTGTCAGAATACGACTTTTCCGTTCGATATATCCCGGGAGCTAGTAACGTGGGTGCAGACTACTTGAGCCGTCTTCAATGAGGGCATGAAACCGTCCCGGTTCGTAGAACTGTTCTTTGTCAGAATTTCTGTGTAATTTAAGTGTTTCTGTGCATTTTGAGTCATTCCTATGTAGTGTGATAGTGATCAAAGTGAGTGTCGGACGTGGAAGTGTGGTAGTGTTATTAGTGACTGCAAGTGAAGTGCGCGTCGGCCAACAGACCCGTACCACCAGGGACTGTTACCAGTCAACCAACTGCTCACCGGAAGTGTTTTTCCCCAAAACACTTCTTCCGATGGGGGCAACTGTGAGGAGGCGCTGCTCACCGTACAGGGGTCGGCAGGTAAAAGCGAAGACGACGAGGTGTGCGGAGGCCGAAGAAGGGCGCGGTAGAGAAAGAGGAAGAAAAAGCCAGAGGATCGTGGCACGAGAGCGGAAAGAACGAGGTTCGAGGAGCGACCTGCCGGACGAGAACGTTCGGGGAACCTCCGTTGCGAGCCGCATCTTCCCCGCGGACATCAAGGCAGCTCAGCCGAGACTGGCCACGGAACACCCGGGCCGAAGCACTCAACCGTCGCAGCACCGGTATCGACAAGGCCACCGCGGCAGCGCCCCGAGCCTAGCGCACGGGACCCGACTTTGCGGCTGCCAGCGCCAGCGTCAAGGAGACAGCGCCTGCAGCCATCACACCACACCGATCAAGTGTGCCGCCACAGCTTCCTACCGCCGAGTACTGCAAGACTGCGAGACGTGAGCGGGAACTCTATTGAGTTAACAGTGTCTTGTCGGACATCTAGTCCTTTGATTAGATTAGGTCATAGTTAATTGTGTATTTTTTTAATTCTGTCCCGTTAATATACGTTGTCCTTGTCTGACGTCACGTGCCTCGCTTCTTCTTCGCCAGTGAAACTTTACCTCCTCATCCACACAACAACCCGCATCACATACGCATATCGCAACTTCGAAGCAGGTCGCAAATGTCCGTCGCCCTAATCATACAAGGAAGGATAAGAACGTTACTATAATTTTATTTTCTTTGTGCTCATGTTCTTACATAGCGAAGCAAGGATGTGAGAGCGCAGGCATAACACGTTTTAGTAGTGAGATGTTACAGTGAACCGTAATCTCTTTTCCAAACCTACCGCTGTTGACCGTTTCTAATTGCTTTGCGATCTTGCGTTGTGCGGACGCCTTTTTGAGGTAATATGGGGTCATATTAACAAAGCTGTTTGCACGTACGACACCGCGAGGACAGCTTGTGATTTTGGGATATCTTGGCCATCGCCTCACATTTGACAGACAACAGGCTTGCCCCGGCGAGCTAGTTTAAAACCAGCATTACAGTTAATGATTTACGTGCGAAAAGCTTGGTGTTCCTTCCTTGCATTTCCATGTTTCATGGAGCCGCTCCTAGCAATGCCGACAACGTTCTGCATAGAAGTTTCAAGCGCTTGTTCAGTTCCAATCTGGATCCAATCAGTTCCAATCTGGAGCCACAAAAATGTTTTGGCTCGTTTCTTTTGTAGATGGTTTGGATGTGTTTTTTTTTCTTTAAAAGCAGTATCCAACAATCTATTAATAGTGTGCCTTATCAAAATATTGGTTTTAGTAGGGGGCAATGCGGCTACGACGGCCACGGTGTCGACCGCTCGGTATTGTTTTAAACAAAAAGAAACGTTGCGCTTAGGTGGCTTGATTGCAAACGTTTATATCGTTGCCTTCGTTGGTGGTAAAACTGACCCAGTTAAAAACGATTACGTTTCACGCTGGCCAGGCCATTGACTTGCGTGTTCTGCAGGGAGCGACACAACGTTCTACCGAGCGGTATACAATGAAAATGCCTTATACAGGCGGTATTTGTCAAGTAAGCGGGCGTTAATAAAACGTCTTGTAAGATCGCGTTCTCTGATAAGTCCGTACCGCTAATGGGCGAACACTATTAATTGTGGTGGTGGCTAGTGAAGTTGTAATATTTGCAGGAAGAAAATGTGTACCTCACAGATCGAGCGTTGGCAGCCTTACCACCGCAGCAAGCGACGTGAGCGCCTGTCGCCATATCTCTGCCCACCCGCTTATGGGCCGAAATCTTCGTCTTTCGTTCTAAGGTGGCGCGTACCATCTAAGTTAAGGACAGCCGCTAAAATCTGGCGTCACCACCACCTAACGACGTTAAAACGTAGAGTTAACCCCTTTGGTTTCAACACGCACATAAGCGGCGGTCCGTAGAGGGAACCCCTGATCCTCCTTAGGACAGCCATCTTGGATTGCTTTGCGCGCCTCCTATAGGGCGTGCCCCTTGCGATATTAACGCGTCATCCGCCGGATCAGGTGACGCGAACCGCCCGAGCAAGCGTGAGAGGCACCTGCAGCGAGCCGCAAAAACCTACACAGGTGGTGAACCCGCCAAGACCAGGCGGGCGACTTACTGACCGCGCCAGTGTTACGCACGACGTGGACTTTCAAACAGAAGCTTCATGCAACATGGGAAGGTGAACCTGCCCTTATCGTCCCACTTGCTTCGACGCGGTACGACGCGTGCTTGCTAACTGTTTGCATGCCTGTGCATCAGCGCAGGACAATGAAGACGCTAGCAAGCCGTTTTTTTCGTTCATGCGTGCGAGCGTGGAACTAGTTTTTCTCTCGGATGAACATCACAGCGGCGGCGGCACGGAGCCGATACCGGCACTCCGTAGCAATGCGCGCGCCATTGCCCGGAGTGCATTCGCGGCCTTTGCAAGCTTCGCGCCTTAAGCGTGGAATCTTTCGCTGCTATGACGACCTTGGATTTATCTACGGGACGAAGAAACGCTGCCGGGAAGTAGAGGTAAGCCATTAGTTAACCTCTTCTTCTTGTCTTACGTATTTGACGAAGCAGAGTTGAAATCTAGCTTCGGTACGCGTACGCGGTTAGCCCTAACGTTTTTGTGCCTCAATTTGACAGTTTGGCAGATTTGAAGGGCGGCTTTTGTGCCTGTGTGCAAAAAGCAATTCTTGGACCATTTCAATCCCTTTGTTTCGTGAAGGGTTGGTATTTTAGCCGGATGTTTTTGTTAGCTGAATGTTTTCACAGGTTAGAAATACGGTAGCAGGAATAGTAAGAGCGCTATCCTGTACTTTTAGCTCGGCGGCTAGGTGTGATGATTGGCCATTTGAGCGATTGGCCGCGCAAGTGAGCCAGCCAGAATGACAGAGAAGATGACAAGGAAGAGGAGCCGCGCGTAAGTAATCGCGGAAGCTGGTACGCGAACGCCTGGAAGCCAAGCGGCGGTACAGGGCGCGGTTGCGTGGGAACTACCGCGGGGAACGCTTGGTCCACGGGCCACCTGGAGCACAACCGTCGCTGCCCTCCTCCAAGGCTCGAGAGTGCGTCTGCGCGCGGTCATCGTGGCGCTGGTGTGCCGACTGCTGACGTTGCGGTCATGCTGTTGGGCGCTGCCGTTCCTGCTATTGGAGCCGTAAGAAACGCGTCGCGACTGACCGTGAGCTAACTTGCCTATTGGGCATTGCTCTCGGACCTTCCCATCTACGAGACCATTTTGTGTACCTTCTAACTACGGGCTGCGCGTACGTGTGACCAGAGCCCGTCCTGTCTTTAACATCCCAGCGTTTACTGTCCTGTGCTTGTCCTTAGTCCTTTTAAATATAGTCTTCGACGTGTCAACCAGTGTTCTTCTCGCTGCCGGTGTGGTCCTCGGCCGATTCATAACGAAAGTGGCGAGCCTGCCAAGATCCCACCCATAAATTCTGCAGAAAGTTGAGTGCTGTGAGAACACGGTAATGAAGACTAGCATGGATGTGGAGAAGCTAATGGGGATCGGGACGCAGCTGGGTCTCTCAGGACTGGAACTTCGCCAGTGGATCGACACTCATCGGGCAGAGCAGCGTGCGGTGAGGGCAGCTGAAAGAGAGGCACTCCATGAAGCTGCAGAACGAGAAAGAGAGGGACGGCGAGAAGCTGCCGAGATAGCAAAGGAAGCTGCAGAACGATAAAGAGAGACGCGGTGAGAAGCTGCCGAGATAGCAAAGGAACCTGCTGAACGAGAAGGAGATGGACGACGAGAAGCTGCCGAGATAGCAAAGAAGCTGCTGAACGAGAAAGAGATGGACGGCGAGAAGCTGCTGAGATACCAAAGGAAGCTGCTGAACGGGAGAAAGAGGGACGGCGAGAAGCTGCCGATACAGCAAAGGAAGCTGGTGAACGAGAAAAATAGGGACGGCGAGAAGCTGCCGAGATAGCAAAGGAAGCTGCGAACGGGAAAAAGAGGGATGGCGAGAAGCTGCTGAGATAGCAAAGGAAGCTGCAGAACGAGAAAGAGATGGACGGCGAGAAGTTGCCGATATAGCAAAGGAAGCTGCTGAACGGGAAAAAGAGGGATGACGAGAAGCTGCCGAGATAGCGAAGGAAGCTGCAGAACGAGAAAGAGATGGACGGCGAGAAGCTTCCGAGATAGCAAAGGAAGCTGCTTAACGGGAAAAAGAGAGACGGCGAGAAGCTGCCGAGATAGCAAAGGAAGCTGCAAAACGAGAAAGAGATGGACGGCGAAAAACTGCAGAGATAGCAAAGGAAGCTTCTGAACGGAAAAAAGAAGGACGGCGAGAAGCTGCCGAGAACGCAAAGGAAGCTGTTGAACGGGGGAAAGGGGTCGGACGGCGAGAAGCTGCCTAGATAGCAAAGGAAACTGCTGAACGAGAAAGAGATGGACGGCGAGAAGCTGCCGAGATAGCAAAGTAAGCTGCTGAACGGGAAAAGAGGGACGGCGAGAAGCTGCCGAGATAGCAAAGGAAGCTGCCGAGATGGAAATGCGAATCCTGGAGTTGAAGATTCGTCTACAAGAAATGTCGCAAAACATCACCACCGTTACTACCGGTAACGAAACCAATCCAAATGTACCCTTCGTAAATCCGCAGAAACTCCTACCCCTGTTTGATGAGAGACGCGACGATCTACACGCGTACTTGCAGCACTTCGAGCACGTGGCTACTGTGCAGGGGTGGCCGCACGACAAATGGGCCGTCGGCCTCAGTATGTGCTTGTCCGGGGAAGCGCTGACCGTTATTGGCCGCATGACTGCAGAGGAGTCTCTTGATTACACCGAGGTCAAGAAAGCTTTACTTCAGCGGTTCAGATTCACGGCACAAGGGTACCAGGAGAAGTTTCTGGAAGCACGGGCCGAAGACGGAGACAAGGGAAGGCACTTTGCGGCGAGGCTGTCCAGCTACTTCGACCACTGGTTGGAAATGGCCAACATTCCCAAAACGTATGAAGGACTCCGCGATTTGGTCATTTCGGAGCAGTTTTACTGTTGCTGCCACCCGAAGCTCATGGTCTTCCTTAAGGAACGCGAGTGTGCCACCCTAACTGGCCTGGCTGACGTCACGGACCACTTCCTGGAGGCGCAAAGCCTTGCGAACTTGGCGAACGCTCCAACTGACGCGCCAGACGTTACAAGGTGTGGAACGAACACACCGGGAAAGGCAACACAGAAGTGCTTTGTATTGGATCGTCCTGGAGACCGCGCGCGAGACTGTCACACTGGGATCAGGGAGCATGAAAACTGCTCTAAGTGTAGCAGGCCAGGTCACACTCCCGACAATTGTGGAAGCGGATCAGGAGACAAAGTCATCGCATGCGCCATCTACGAGTCTCCGAGGACAGCCGTGAAAACGGAACCACTGCTGACCACATGCTTCAACGTGCTGCCGTCCTCGCGCACTCAGTTCAACCGAGATAGACTACCCCAAGAGCAGCACAAAGACCACACTTTGAGGCCTTGTTACCGAAAAGTTGGCAGGGAGTCGTGGTCCGGGCGAGGTCACCGCTACAGTTTCTTCGAAAGAGAGGCCCTCTTATACAGGGAGTGCCAATTTGCGAATGGGAAGACGGTGAAACAGGTGGTAGTGCCGAAGATTTTTAGGGAGTCAATTGTCCAAGCCGCACACTACAGCGTCAATCCTCGACATGCGGGTATTCGCAAGACTGCTTGGAGAATTCTAGAGGAATTTTACTGGCCGGACGTGCAAAACGATGTTAAACGGTTTGTGCGCTCATGCCCCATCTCCAGCCGGAGAATGACCACCTTGAAAGTTGCCACGACATGTACGCTCAACGAGATGGTCGATAGCAAGAAAGTGACTTCCACAGTTTGAGCACGAACCGTGCATACGCTTTCATACCCCTGAGCGTATGAAACAGCAGCGACAAGCCATCGTGCAACTGACTATTCCTGACTACATGCAGTGCATGAGTGCGATGTGACCGTGATCCGTGGCTGTGACTAGTAGAATAGTTGTTTGCGCCCTAACAACTTTCTTAAGATGGGGGTGATGTGGTGAATGGCCATTTCAGATGGCCGCGCAAGTGAGCCAGCCAGAACGACAGAGAAGATGACAAGGAAGAAGAGCCGCGCGTAAGTGATCGCGGAAGCTGGTACGCGAACGGCTGGAAGCCAAGCGGCGGAACAGTGCGCGGTTGCGTGGGAACTACCCCGGGGAACGCTTGGTCCACGGGCCACCTGCAGCACAACCTCCGCTACCCTCCGCCGACGCTCGAGGCGCGTCTGGGCGCCGTCATCATGGCACTGGTGTGCCGACTGCTGACGTTCCCTGCCAGGCTGTTGAGCTCGGCCGTTCCTGCTGTTGGAGCCGTTAGAAACGCGTCGCGACTGAGCGTGATCTAACATGCCTATAGGGCATTGCTCTCGGACCTTCCCAACTACGAGACTATTTTGTGTACCTTGTAACTACGGGCTGCGCGTCCGTGTGACCCAAGCCCATCCTGTCTTTAACGTCCCAGCGTCTACTGTCCTGTGCTTGTCCTTAGTCCTCCTAAATATAGTCTTCGACGTGTTAACCAGTGTTCTTGTCTCTGCCTGCGTGGTTCTCGGCCCATTCATAACACTAGGTTTAGAGTGGCTGCCGTGCAGTGGCTGGTGTGGTGTAGTCGCGCCCTCTGTGGAGCGCCCGCGCACTGTGTCCATTTGTGTTGTATTAGGTTGTTACTAGATGTCGTTGCGGTGGTGGAACGCACGTGATGCTAATGCTCCAATCACGTGCGCATGCGTGGTTTATCACTCCCTTTGTCCTACCTATCCTTTTATCACTCCCTTTCTCCTATCTAATCTTTATATACCCCTCCTCCCTCTCCCCCCCGCACTGGGTTGTATGCAGGTGAGCCCCCAGCTGGGCTGAATAATATCCCCAGTGCATCTCCTTTCCTTTTTACTCGAACCACTTAGTTTGTCTGGTGGTGCCGTTGTGATGTGAAATAAATCATTCTTTGCCTGGGGTTGTAACAGCGAGGTCGCACTCCTACTTGCGGGGCTTGTGCGTGGGCCGGCGCGGTGCGCCTTCGCTCCCGTCGCCGCCGAGGCCGCTCGCCGTCGCCCACGACACATCTTTTGGCGACGAGGATGGGATTCTTTTTTTCTGCTGCGACATCGACATCGTCGACGGTTCCGGCAGAATGAAAAAGTGAGTGCGTTGTTCGACCTCGCTCGAGTGTGACTGTCTGGCGCTTCTGGCGTCGCGAGGCCTAGCGTTTTTTTGTGCTGACGCTCGTCGAACCGTCGCCTAACCCTTGCGCTACTTCGTTCTTCTGCTTCTGCTCTTGCGTCTCTCTCTTTCCTGGTTGGCAGCATAGGCCTCTTCGATAACCTGCCCGTTTTCCTCGAATTGCCGGGGCCGCCTCCGATTCCGTGGCATAACTGGGGAAAATTGTTTCAGGCCCATCTCGAGGCGGTTGGCGGCAGCGAGTGGAGCGACGGACGGCGCCCGTCGGCGCTCGTCAGTGTTTTGGGTAGGGAAGGGCAACGGAAGTATTTTGCCGAGACGGAGCAGGAGGAAGCAGGGAGCGACGCCAGTAACGTGACCGACTCTAATGTGACCAACCCTAACGTGACCGACTCCGCCTCCGGCTCTAGTGTGACCGCATCCTCGGCTTCGGCCGTTTCGAAATTCGACCAACTCGTGGAGCAGCTAAACCGGCTCTTCGCCGCGTCCGCAAACACGCTTGTTGAACGACACGAGTTCACAAGCCATCGTCAATCACAGGGGGAAAGTTTTTTAGAATACGTGACCGTTTTAAAAGATAAAGCCGTACGTTGCTAGTTCGGTCTGACGTACGCGGAGCGCGTACGAGATCAAATTATACATGGAACATCTAACCCTCAAGTTAGAGAAAAGCTGCTCGCGCATGGCGAAAAGTTATCTTTGAGAAAGCTGAAGAGATTGGTCGGCGTTTTGAGTCGTTGTCGTTGACGAATCAAGCCTTCGATTCGCATCATCATCAAGTACAAGCGGTAGGACGGCGCGGAGAAGGTGGCGTCGCAGAAGATGGCAGTCGGGGAAGCCGGCGGGCTCAAGATGGCGGAATACGAATTCAAGATGGCCTGGCCAGCCGGGAAGGCCGTGACGTCATTCCACTGGGTTCGGGAAGACAAGATGGTGGCCCCAAGATGGACGTTTCCATTCGCAGCCAGCTGCAGAGTTTCGCGGTACTGTTCAGCCGAAGAAGTTTGTAGGCAAGCTTCAGTTGTGCGAACGATACGGAAAAAAATGGCATAATTCAGCATTTCAAAATTGTCCAGCCCGAAATAAGCGCTGCAACTCTTGTCATAAGTGGGGACATTTCGCGTCTATGTGCTGCAAGCCGGCACCAGTGCATCGAGTTTCTTCGAAGGAAGCTACGGGCTCCGCTCCGGCACCGGAACCTGTACAGCATCCAACATCCAGAGAGATCAACTCATCTTCGAGATCTTCCGTCTTTACAGTCAGCACTTCTTCGAGGAAGGACTTTCTCGTCCAAGCGGAAGTCAGCGTCAACAATCCTCCGAGAAAGGACTTAGTCGTACACGCCGAAGTCAGCGGAGTGACTATGCAACTCTTGGTCGATACCAGAGCATCCGTGTCGTTGATGACTGCCGAAGATTTCAAGCTTGATTTCAGTAAACAGCATGCCTGGTCGAAGGCCTCCGTCGACTTGTGGAATTTTTCCAAGCAGCGTATCGGCATCCGCAGCTGATTCCAAGCTCCTGTTCAAGTCTTGCAACGGTCTCGCTCCGTCACATTCTACGTCACCGACAAAGGTACATCGCTTTTGGGGCTCGACGCCATCCAGCAATTAGGTATTCAGATCGACGGTGCGTCTCTTACGTGTCGACTAGCATTGGTGTGTAGAGTGCAGTGTCCCGTGAACGTGCCCCAGGGTTTCGAACATCTCTTCAACGGCGAGTTGGGTCTTGTCAAGGACGTCTCGCATAAGATCCAACGGCGGATAGTTGTGACTCCAGTTGCATCTAAGCTACGACGATTGCCTCTTGCTCTCCGTGATCTAGTGGCCAGCGAGCTGCGACGCCTCGAGGACAATGATTTCATTGAACGTGTCGACGCCTCGGAGTGGGTTTCGCCACTCGTCGTCGTCCGGAAAAAGAACGGTGACATGCGCTGTGTGTGGACCTCCGGGAACCGAAAAAGGCAATTATCAATGATGGGTATCCTTTGCCGCATGTCGAGGAGCTGTTGCAGAAGTTTCATGGGGCTGTTTGTTTTTCTAAGCTCGACTTAGCGTTGGCTTATCATCATTTGTTGCTGGAAGAGGGAAGTAGGGACTTAACTACCTTTGTGACTCATGAAGGCTCATTCAGGTTTAAGAGGGTGTGTTTTGGTCTGGCGTCGGCGCCTGCAGTCTTTCAAAAATGATGTCCCAGGTCTTGAAGAATTGCAAAAATGTCGTTTGCTATCTTGATGATATTCTTGTGTGGGGAAAGACTCAGTCTCAGCATGACGCCAGCTTGGTTGAAGTCTTAACATGTATAGCAAACAGTGGCATGAAGTTGAACGACAAATCTCTTTTTTCGGTCAAAGAACTTGATTTTTTGGGTCACAGGATATCAGCTGAGGGAACCCCACCTTTGGAAAGCAAAGTAAAAGCTATAGTACATGCTCCGGCTCCTACGGAGATAAAGTCACTGCAATCATTTTCAGATCTTGCAGGTTACTATGCCAAGTTCATGAATAACTATGCAGAGATAGTTGAACCACTGCGCCTCATGCTGAGGAAGGGTTGGTCTGATGATGCTCAGCGCAGGTTTCATCAGTTAAAAGCGTGCCTCACTTGTTTTCCTGTCGTGAAGGTCTTTAATCCTGACTTACCTGTAGTAGTTACTACCCACGCATCTGATGTGGGAATTGGCGCGGTACTACAGCAGCGGTATGGTTCTAGGCTTGAAACCGTAGCCTTTGCTTCTAGAACTTTGTCGGAGACTGAGAGAAAATACTCAGTGGGAGAGCGCGAAGCGCTGGCTTGTTTCTTCGCGTGTGAAAAGTGGCATATTTTTTTTGGAGGGGGGGTAGACGGTTCACGCTTAGAACTGACCATCAGGCTGTAGTGGCTTTGTTAGCCGCAGGAGATGCAGGTCGGAGACCTTTAAGGATTTCAAGGTGGTCGGCTCGTCTGCTCTATTACAATTTTGACATCGAGTATTGCCAATGGTCAGAAAATTTGGTGGCTGATGCTCTATCGAGATTACCTATTCAGGCTGGTCAAGAACGTGTGAAGGAGGAAGAGATAGTGTCACTGGTAACATCAGTAGTCGATAAAGAAACCGTGCAGCTGGCAACGAAGGCAGATGTGACGATGCAGAAGGTAGTAGAGTATGTGTATAAGGGTTCGCCAGATAAGAAAAAAGTACACAGTGAATTAACAGCTGATTTTCATGTGAAGGTTGAACTTTCTGTGGTGGATGGTTTACGCATGAGTGATGACCGTGTAGTTATTCCTTGTGTACTTGTACCTATGTTCCTTAAGTTAGCACATGAAAGTCATCAAGGAATAGTACGTACGAAACAACTTCTCCGGGAACGTTACTGGTGGCCTCAAATGGATCGTAATGTTGAAGAACATGTAAAGCATTGTCATGTTTGTCAGCTGCCAGACAAGTCTGCTAAGCCTCATGTAGCTCCGTTGCAGCCAGTGGAATGGCCTGAAGGGCCTTGGTAAAAGTTTAGAATGAACATCCTCGGTCCGTTAGATGTGTCGTACCCCCGATTTCTTGTTACACTAGTCGATTACTACTCTAAGTGGCCTGAGGTTCTGGCCGCAAATTACATTTCAATTGAGGATGTGATTAAGTTGTTGGACTGGTCTTTCAGTCAGGAAGGGCTCCCTGAGGTTTTAGTGACGAATAATAGACCCCAGTTTGTCTCCAAACAAATGCAATAGTATCTAAAGGAGAAAGGTATCCGTCACGTGTTCTCGTCGAATTATTACCCTCAGGCTAACGGCCAGATTGAACGGTTTAACAGGGTTCTCAAAGAACATTTACAGGTAGCCAGACTTGAAGGCAAGGATGCTTCGAAAAGCATTAAACAATTTCTTTGGTCGTATAGGTTCACACCACATTCAGTGAAAGGTCTTTCTCCAGCTTTTGTGCTGCATGGACGTCAGCCTCGTTCCAAAGTGGATATTAGCAACTTCAGGATACGTAAAAAGGCAGCAGAAACGGACAATTTCCTGCCTCGTGTTCGGAATCAGGTCTTCACGAAGCAGCATAAAGCTAAACAGTACTTTGACAGGAGGGAAGGTGCGAAGCTGACCCGCATAAAGGTAGGAGATGTCGTGAAAGTAAAATTCCGTCAGCAATAATTTCTGCAATAGAGTAACCGTTGACAGTGCAGGCGCAGGTTGCACCTTTCACTTTCAAGCTCAGTGATGGAAAGATCTGGAACGCTTCAAAACTCGCAGTCATTCCGAAAGGAATTGAGGTTGGCTCGGCACCGAATTCCTTTGAAAATGTCGAACTCTTCGAGGCATAAAGAGTTTTTATACTGTTCGTCTAACTTAGACATTTGTGAGAGTCAGTCCCCTAGTCTACCGTTTGCAGATGGGGCAAACCCCAGGGTACAGACAGACTCTGATCTGTCTGAGCTTGCTTCCAGTGTAAGGTCTGGATCCGTTGTTCCTCAGGAAACGATAGAATGTCAGGAAGACAATAGTGAGCAAACAGATCCAAATAACCATGTAGATAACACAAGAAAAAATGAGGGGGCGTCTGGGTCGTCAGATAATTCAAGTTCAACGTCTACGCATCCGCGCCGTAAGACTAAGCAGCCTCAGTGGCTTCGCGTCTATGTGCGGTAGGGGGTAGACGCAGGGTTCATGCCTTGTGTCTTGTTGGACGTGTCATGTCTTGTGTTGGGCCGCATATCACCATTGAAAGTGTTTTTGGACGGTTTTTCCTAATGGGTCTTAAAAAAATATCTTACTCTGTTGCGTGTCGGGTGTGAAACTTACAGGAGTGTGCGCGACTCTGTTAGTCATACTTCCACTGCTCCTGCGCAAGTGATAGTGCTTTTGTGCTACTATGTAGGACTGTCGGGTGCGACGGAGTGCTTTTGTGTGGATCCAGTGTAAGGACGATGCAGACATTCTTTAAAGCACGGGGGAATGATGTGGAGTATGTGTTTCACAGAGTGTGCGGACTTCGTTTGCACGGGGAGATGATGTGGTGTAGTGGCACCCTCTGTGGAGCGCCCGCGCACTGTGTACGTTTGTGTTGTATTAGGTTGTTACTAGATGTCGTTGCGGTGGGACGCACGTGATGCTAATGCTCCAAACACGTGCGTATGCGTGTCTGGTGGTGCCGTTGTGATGTGAAATAAATCATTCTTTGTCTGGGGTTGTAACAACGAGTTCGCACTCCTACTTGGGGGGCTTGTGCGTGGGCCGGCGCGGTGCGCCTTCGCTCCCGTCGCCGCCGAGGCCGCTCGCCGTCGCCCACGACACAACAGCTGGCTACCTGCGCGGCTTCAAAGAAGTGCGCACTATGTATAGGCGGAGTGATAGCAGCGCGTGTAGCGCGTTGCAGTCACTAAAATTACAATAATTTTAGTGACCGCCATGTGTACAGCAGTAGACTGGAATGTTATCCACACAGGATTTTTGCGTTTCGATTGAAGATACGGTTTTAGAAGAAAAACAACCCGACGGGCTTTCCAAATCTTGGGGAAGTAGCCGAGACGCAGCGCTTTGATAAACACGAAAACAGAAAACGAGGGATCTGTGTCGAAAAAACCCCGCACGACGTCAGCCATGAGACCACCAAGACCCGGGGCAGACCGGCCCTTAATACTGCGCACCGCAGTCGTAACCTGGGATCATCATCAGCGTTTGGACAAGAAAAGCGACCCTGCGCTTTGCATCTCGGTTTTTGGACCATTTGGTGAGATTGTTTCTTTTTTAGGGCCGTTACTGGCTCTCTTGGGCTAGTTAAGGCGTTCACGATCTCTGTTAGGTGGTAAGTTTGTGTGCAGACTATGGCGTTGGAGCAGAGATTTGGCTGGGATTTTGAAGTTAGGTCTAGTGGCGGGGTTTGGGCTGAAACAAGCGTGCCCGCTTGGGAGGTAATTTAGTTTTTGGTGCTATTTTAACGAGAACAAATGGATCCGATTTTGTCAGGTACTCGATCCGTCTCGCCTACCTGTAGTTATGTTGGTGCGGAAGAAGTGGCGGCTGTAATTGCCGCAGTGGAGGCAGCGGTGGATGTCAAACTTTCCTTTACAGAAACTTACTCCACCTTGGGGAATTCTCCTAAATCTGGTCGATTAACACCTGTCCTTCACTTCGAGTTGTTGATCAATTCGCTTTCGCGCTACTAACGACTAGCCTCCTGGTTAGCTCAGTTGGTAGAGCGACTGCTCCGGTTAAGCAGTGGTCCCGGGTTCGAATCCTGGACCAGGACAAATTTTTCTTCAACTGCGAAGTTTCCGAGAAAGCTGTATAGCTTTCCTTTGTAGCCGTTGGCTGCATTTAGGTGGATGTCAAACTTTCCTTTACAGGCAGCGGAGCAGGCTAAAGTGGACAATCCCTCAGGGAAGAGTTCGGGAAGCGCTTCTGCTCTGGCCAATCCCCTTCTCTGGTGTGTGGTGGCCAATCCGCCCGATCGAGGGGATTTGCTTCCCGAAGTAATTTCAGATCTTGGCCAAAGACTTTCAAATCGCTTGAATGACCCCAAAAGCAAGGTTCCTTGCTCAGTCCGGGACAAATGTAATGGAGGCTTTTTTTAAGCTTCAGCGCCTTGCGATGTTTCTAGTGCAGGGAAGGCCCGGGTGGAGGGCCAGGTCGAAGAGCTGCGAAGGCAATTGGATGGCCGTTGTGGGGCGTCTCCTGTGCCCGGGGGGGGGGGGCGGCCGTGCCCTGGACCCTTCCTTCGCAGCCATGGTGACCCGATCCTCGCCTGTGGGGTCTTTGAGCACCGTTGCACTCGGGATTCGAACTTTGGCTGCGTGGGGTTGGACGTTAGCTAGGAGTCTGACGAAGTGTAGACTTTGGCTTTCGACTTTCGCGGTTTGGATTTTCCACTTCGGGCGAGTGGATATCGGAGTTTCGCTTTTACTAAGGTTGCATGGGAGAAACTTCGCATTTTATCACAAATTCTCTTAAGAATGGGGCTTTTACTTTTCGTTCACAATTCTAGGCGATTACGCTCGTGCTTCGCTGTAGAAAAACTGGAGTCGGCGGCGGGAATGACGCGATTTATACTCTTTTCCAAGATAAATTCTACACTCTTAATCTGGTTTCATATAAGTTCCAGTTAACAAGGGTGATCCATATATTTTATGTGGATCCGAACGAAAGAATAACTGGAACGAAGCATATAGGTGGATCTTATCTGGAACCGTCAGCTTGTTTTCTTTATGTTCGTGGTTTTTTTCTGGAACCGAAGAAATGGGGTCATGCGATGTCGGCGGTTCCGGTTACTGTTCCACTTATGTCCCAGTAAACGGTTGGGGAGAGTGCGTTTGTATATTTTTTGCTCGTGTCTTGTTCCACATAACTCGTGCACGGCAGTGAAGTATGCACTCTTTCATGCATCAACTGGAACAATGAACCGCATATATATTAGGTGCTTCTTGACCCAAGATGCACGTGCGCGTTTAATATACACGCGCGCACCGCACATAAAATTTAATGAACTTCGCCAACATCTATGAAACTGCCTTGCAGCAGTTAACATTCATAATACGGCTAAGCTGTAGTTTTAGTGATGTCCTTTGACAGAAAACGAAATCCCACTTTTTTGTCAACGCCGTACAAAGCATTAAAAATGTCTAGAGGAGGATATCTTAGGCAAAAGAAGAAATTGCAGGAACCCATTTCCAGGTGTTCTGCGGCACCCAAACCGCTTTCGTGAACATCGTGTGTTTCTAGTTTGAGGCGTCAAGTACAAAATCACCAGTGACTTCAATTTGAGAAGGACTAAACGTCTTCCCTTTCCCCGTCTGCCGTTCGGGCAAAGCCATAGCTGCTATAGCGCTGAAGAATTCGTGGTGCTTTTGTGAACACCTTCATTACGAAATACTTGTTGAGGCCATCACATTTTATTCATTTGGTTTACAAAGTTTCGCAGAAACGGCAGTTTTTGTTCAACACTCAGTCATCATCTCGCTGCGGTGTAATACGCGCTCAATGGTACTTAGTCCACGTTACTTATGTTGTGATGGGGTACATACATAATAGTAACCGACTGCGTCACATTTTACACCGCACACATCATGGTTATATGCTTAGAAGTTCGTTGTTGTATTTTGTCTCGTCCCGGCTATTAATTTTCACAAGCAAAAACGAAAGCCTATTTGCACGAGCTCGACACAGAACCCGGAGAACTAAATCTACCTCGCGGCATCTGCCTTACATTCTATATATATTTATACTGAAATGTCATTCTTATTTCAAATTATGCATTGCAGTATCGCGAAAATTCGCAGCGTTACCGTAATGTTGTTACTTGCCATAGTAATTCAAGTTCGCCGAATGACGTGCCTTCTCCTGCTGGTCCCACCGTTCCTCTTTTCCTGCACTATTGGCGTTCATAAAGAAAACCTGCTGGAAAACGGGCAGACGTATTATTACTCGCTAATTAACGAGTAATCACACTGGCTCCACTATACGGAAGTAGTTTTCTATAACGTGGATATCAAAGAGCTTCGCATTATATATATTTGGTATTGGAAAGACTTGTTGTCAAGAGAACGCAGTCAATAAAGAAGCGTCGTTCTGTTTTCACTGCAAAGAACGAAATAAAGCTGTCATCAAAGTTTATGCACACATACCGCACGCGCTCACGGCCCGCGGAGAGAAACAACTTTAGCCCAACTAACGTGTTAAATTGGCTAATATCTAATCTCTTTGTTCCAGCCTCATGGCCGCGTAGACGTCCGTTTAGAGGCCTACTCGCATTTTCCATAAGCGATCAAGGGTGCCGAGCTTATGATCTCTTCGGCGGACTGGTCACTGGCCACGGCGTGCATCGCCCAAGGCACGGAGGAAGAAAAAGTTGGCCGAAACCATTACGAAACGACCGCCACTTCAGTGCGGCATGCCGTGCGCATGCGTTGACTGCCGCAAGGCAGCGCCGCATCAGCGCCGCTTGCGTTGATGCATGGTATAGTGGGACGACAACGGGTACAACGACGATGAGGGAAAAACGGGACTGCGTGAACACTTTTAACGACAGCAGCGCCCCTACGTCTCAACGTCACGCAAGCTTGTTCGTCCGCATGCAGTGCCACTAGTGGCCTGCTATAGCGGTTTTCTCGATTACTCGCGTTATGCGCCTGATGTACTAAATGAACTGTCGGTCAGACTGGCGGGAACGGTTACCAGTTTGGTCGTTTGGTCGTGGCGTGAAACTGTGGATTTCTTCATGTCCTCGGGCTGTATTTACTGTTCGACGAAGTGAAGTTTTGCTGGAAGGCGCAAAAAAGGTCCGTGCTGCTTATTTGTGTTCTGGTAACGGTTGTTGTTCATTGACTTGTTCATCACTGCGTCCGATAAACGTGCCGCTCCGCTGCCTGTTCGATACGAGAAACGTTGGCTTGACATTGACTGCATACGTTAGCTAGTGCTATTTAGAAAGTCGCTGGTGCGCGCGTTTCTCGAGTCTGCATGTCTCCTTATGGTGTGGTGTTGCTTAGTTGTATATTGACGGTTGCTGTACCTGTCAGCGGTACTGAATCTTCTCGGGTTATTCGCACGCTATTGTCTCGCGCGCACACACTGCACAGCTTGTTTGTCGGGGCGTCTGTCTTTTCGCTCTTTCCAGCGACGCTAGTGACGCCGCGCGGAATTTGGCCGAAGCCAGGAGATGGTGATCGTCGGACCGGTCGCCCCGGCGGAGGCGGCCGGCGGCATTCGTGCGGCCTCGCAGAAGCGAAAATAAAACAGTAACCGCTATTATAGTAAACGAAAATGCCATATAAATAATCGGAAAAGATAGGCTGAACGAGCGTTCATTTTCTCTAAACCTTCTTCAAGCTATAAAAGCGGCGCGTACATGAAAGAGTTTTGGGCCTCATCGGTGTCTGCTGCGGAGAAAAACATGTCTTTAGGACCCACCTGTGCTTACGTGTTGCTTAAATTATTCTTTGCTGAATTACGGCTCCATCGTTTAATAGCTAGTTCCTTGCTGTGAGGACGCCGAGTTTGTAGGCTTTTTGTATAACCTTGTGATCGCCTTTTTTCAGATACTATTTACATTCACTACCCATAATATGTCAACCTATTGGCTTAGGTGTTGTTGGCTCAATTCTACTGCTTTCAAACATATATGCAGCAGAGAGTGTCCAATTCGCTTGCTTTTTTTTTTAATGGAGAAGCAAATGCTAACCTTTTGCACGCGAAGGCGAAAAGCAAATGTGGGGATGAATATATAAATAATTATGCTGAAGCAAGATGTTTTAGCAATGCCAGTATTATAACTTTGGGTCTGCTAGTTAAACGCGAGCTCTTGAAAGCATTTGGTAGCCTCCCCCCCCCCTTTTTTTTTGTCACAAGCATCAGCGCACTTAAAAATCTTACCGGCAGTCAAATCAACATAACATAATTTCAGCCAGGAGATTTCTCTTAAATTATCGCAAGCCAAAAGCCCACCTGTAAAATACTGCCTGTATTTTCATGTACGCTTCCATATCACACGCCAGTGCATGCCACATGCACGAGTAAATACGTAGACTTATATATATTTTTTTCATAAAATGCTAACACGTTCGTTTGTATACTACTTGATACGACGTAACGGGAATCTTGTCTTCACGGTTTTACTGCCCAAAGTCATAGATAAGTTTTACTGCACCCAAGCAAAACACCGCAATGCGCACTTATCGCCCACGCGGGGTGCGCATGGGCTTCTGCTTAGTGTGCACACAGTGAAAAAATGAACACGCCTAAAGAAAAACGTACACTGCGATGACGTACACTGCAATAATGTCCTAAAACAGCGTTGCACATTCTGCAGCAGGTTGTTTGCCCAATTAGGCGGGATTGTTCTCAAACCACTTCCGTGCGGCCTGAGCCGTGCTCAGCGGATTGCCTCGCACGCAGCACTTTTGAACGGCAGCAGACACACCCTGAAACGAATCGAATGCTGTCTCGTAATCAGCAACGTATACCTTTCATCATTTTTTAAAGAAAGTAGTTTTACAAGCGGAACTATGGCCTATTAGGCCGCTACTTATGGTGACACGTATGTTGCTACGGGGGCCCGATCACCATCTCGTCCGCCATTGCCGTTCTCCGCAGCGCCACCTGTAGGGGCTGGAAAGAGCGGTTAGACTTATCGGTATTTTCAAACTTCCGTGGTAATTGCGTTGTGTTGGTCTTCTGAGAGCCATAAAGTTACTGTGCTAATCACGCTATTCCGCCTAATGTTGATGTGCGTTCAAGACGTTGGCGGCAGCACTGCTTACGTTTATCTCTTCTGTGTGTGTAGTTGTTCCCCGTTTCTTCCAATGCCTTCGATGAATTCAGATGGTCTATTTACACTAGTCAACTGTTGGCTCCCTGACGTGTAGTGAAATGCAAGGGAAAGTGGTTGTCTGAGCAGCAGCGTAGTAACAAAACGTTCCTTTTGTGGAGGGGAAGTCGGGTGGAAACACGCAGAAAGTGTGGAGCCGTTTGTATGCTGTCAATGTCAGTGGTAACCTGAGACCTCAGAATAATTACCCATAAAGCTCACGTGTGGACTATTAGAAGTTTTAACGTCACAAAGTAAGTTTAAAAATAATTAATTCCTGCCATTTTATGCTATCAATGTCAGTCGCAGCTAGAGAGTTGGAATAATTTTCAAAACGCTCAGGTGCAAAGTTGTTGCATCATGATGTGCACCAAACATTAATCCATTTCTGTTCTCCTTTGAACGTAGAAATTATACTGCAAAAGCAGATTGCTACATTCTGTATTCTTACTATATGGCCTGTTCAGAAGGAGTCTGTGGCTGACTGTGGAGACCTTTGGCCCTCCACTGATAGGTTGTGACAAATGTTTTTGTTCCTCTGCAAAAAAAATGAAAACAAATTATTTCCATTATTTACATGCTCCTGCGAAGTCATGGCTGTGGCATTTACTGGCTGAAGACATCTTCGGCATGCTGAAGGGTCGTCGGGGAGAGTGTGGCGGATTATGAATGCCCTGTGGAGGTCATAAGCCACAAACGTGTACTTTTTGAGTCGTGCATATTGTGCAGATATTCACCAGTTCGCATAGACCAAGGACAGGTGAGCTTCAAGCATGTTCAAATATTTTTATATATCAAATTGTTTAGCAAGAAAAGATTACCAGGGCTTCCGCTGTAAAAAAGACATTCGACTTTCGTGGAACGAATCAGACATTGTTCAATATTTTCTCGAGCTCCCTGGGTAAATCAAGGCATAAATTTATTCTGTGATAATTTTGTACTGTTTATTTTCTAGGCAATAGGGCGAAGATAGACCTAAAACAGCTGTACAAGGAATGCATATGGCCATTTTAATTGTATTTGGACCCCTTCTTGGAAGTGTATCATCAGAAGGCAACACATTAAAGCTCTTGCACGGGATGAAATCATTGCATTCTACAAGTAAGTACTCACTGCCATTTTTGGGTCTTTCATGGCACGTTTTTAGGTAGTTTCTTTGTAACTAATGGTTTGAAACTTACTTCTTTTCAGTGACAGCTTGGCCTGTGGCTCAAGGTGACAGTAGGAGCTTTTCGGAACACGTTAGCGAAACTTTCCTGGAAGTGCACTTGGAGACGACGTCCCTGGCAGAAACACCCGGGTCTTAATTTTGGTTGGGTAAGCTGGCATTTTGTTTTTGCGGGACTCAATTTCTGGGGCTGTTCTTTTTAATAAAATCTCACTGTTAAGAAGCTATCGTGAACGCTATTGGCCATTGTGTTCACATTCCGCCTATTACGGATGCTCCAACAGTGGCCAAAAAAAAACACTATTTTGTATTTACGTTTTGTAAATATTTAGCTTTTACACCTTGAGAGTTGTTGCTGTGATTTGCCAGCACCACGGACATGCCCAACGTGGTTGCTGCTACAACAATACGGTGGCAACTGACGATTTAAATTTCCCACTTTTAATACGCCCGTAGCACCAATAATACTCCAAAATACAGCCGTAGCATGAGTAATGCTTGCATTGGATTTTGACAGGTGGTTAAATAAGGGGTAATTTTTTGAAGGGAATTGTTTAGAGCACAGAAAGTGACGTCTGCAAGAAAATGTGCTATAGTTGTGATTTATAAGAAAATTGTGCAACAGCCTAGTTACGCATTAGTAAGCTCAAATTCTGCCTCATACCACTACGAACCGTGGAGGTAATACATATCGAGAGGAAATATTTTAGGTGGAAATAATTCTCCGAAAAATTTCTGCCACAGTGCGATATTTATGATTTCCTATGACTGGCCATTTATTTCTTTGCGGTAGAAACATCGTTTAGCTGTAAGTTATATTAAGCCAGCCTCACTACAGCATTCTAGGAAGCACATTATACAGTACAGAGGACATCTTTTGCAGAGAGAAGGTGTGTAAAATATAATGCCGAAAGGTGGTTATAGTAATTATTATTTAATAAACGAAACCTCTCAAGGATAAGAAACCTTATATTCAGGATACCGAGGCAGCAAGGTGGGATACTTTCCAGAATCAGGGCAATTTCATTGATTGTCTGTGGTGATATTGTTTAGCGCACTTTCACCTTTAGCAGCACTCCCAGAAAAAACCCAAGAAATCACTGATTTTAAATCAATTACTGTATTATGAAAGGGCCTAAGCAACTCACTCATTTAAAGCAACCATGTAACAAAATATTCTTGTTTCCTTGAAGGTACATGAGGTGAGCAGTAAGTCTTCTCGAGGCCCGGGTAGTCTGAGAGAAGGGACTGGCAGCATCAATATTGCCCGCAAGAAACACATCACGGATTCGCCGCCTGCATTGTCACTTCAGGATATGGCCATCCTCTTCGCCGCATATGTCATCTTTTTCATCGTGTCATCATGTTCTTATGGTTGTGTGCCTTTGAAGAGTTCTTGGGACTTTTGCAGGGAATTCTTGGAAAGCATGAGAAATTTGACAGTGGCCTGGTGTCATTTAAGTTGGAGCCTCTGTTGAAATATTTGAAGTGTTCAGCTCTACTTGGGATTTTAAATTATTGGTAGAGGTTAAATTATCTCTTGAAAGGCATGAAGGCGGTCAGATGAAAGGCATGAAGGGGGTGAAATCAGATGAAGAGGTACATGCAAGTTTCATGTCAACTGAACACTGAAGTCATGCCTTATTTTTCATCATTGGCACAATGCGCAGGCTGTCTTTGAATCTATAGTGGGTGTTAATGTAGTTCATGGCACCGCATTGTAACGTCCCATTATTCAAGTGTAGCTCATTAGATTTTTTTTCCGTGGCAGTCCTGCTGCTGATGCAAAAGTGACGGTGCTTATTTACGCAGATGGCTTCCGCCTTCATTGATAAATTTTAGTACTGTAAGTGAGCTGACACCCATGCCGTAGAAGGATTTAAAATGTGCGTATTTGGCTTGAACAAGTCTTCTCCTTTGAACGAAGTTGCATTTCTTGCTTGGGAGAAGCAGGGCTTTGGTCACAATTACACTGACAGCAAGACGGGAGGGTTTTTATAGCACGCAACTGTGAATTTTACCTAAGGTAAAACGTTGAGGCTGGAAAAAATGCTTTCAAGTCTGCTTTGTAAAACTGGTCCCCTGTATGATTCAACGCTGGCTTGTTTGCTTCTTAAGAATGTCTGACTTGTTCCCGCTTGAATTGACAACGTATATAATTAGTCTGCTTGTTAAATTTTAATATGTGTAACATGCTTCCAGCTACCTGGTTTGCAAAATGATATAAGATTCACGCTGGCTTTTGTGAGATTTGCTGGGATGAATTTTTTTAAACAACTACAAATTGTTTGGTCAAGTAACGTGCCTTAAGTCAAAGGCCTTTTCAGGACGCTCATAAAGTTTATTTTGCCTACAAATAGCTTGATGTTACACTTACGTCTGGTGTCAGGGAACTACTATCTTTAATAATCATGTTTTAATTGTGGCATACTGCCACATGTGACCTCTCGTGTCAAAATGTTTTATCGTTAATCTTGGCTCGAGCGTTGTTTTCCTAAACTCTTGCACTGCACTGTTGTAGGTTTGTGATAATACAACCATGTATGGCTTGTTTTTAGGCCTTTCCCTACAATTTAATAGCAAACTGCATTTTCCCAAACAGTTATGCGTAAACATAGTATGGCAAGCGCAATGAGTAATTCCGCCTTTGAATTACCTTGGTTTATCTGATAAGACAGCATATTTGATAAGACAGCTAACTGTTGTATAATGTCTGTGTCAGTGCCGCGGTAGACGCACACGTCTAATACCGTCTTTATTAACCATGTTTTTGAGTAAAAGTGAATATGTGAAAATGCCACTTGGAGCCTAGTGTTATCGTTATGGTATTTATTCCTTGTATGTTGGTCATTTTCTGTGCAATTTAAAATAGACAGCTATTCAAATCTAAAATGTATGAATACTAACACCCAATAAAATTGTATGGTATGTTGAAAAGCAGTGTATGAGTCATAATAGTTTGTTTCGTGCGTATTTTAATGCAAGTATATTGTTTCTTTTACATGCAGCTGAAACCCAGAACGGGATTCTGCGGGTGAAGCCAAAGACTGTGTGCCGCTCTAGGTGCCTCAGACCAACTTTTATATAGAACTGTGCTCCGATAGGCAACTGTTGGGAACTGTCAGGGACCACACTGCTGCGGTGGTTTCTGCTTTCCAATTGTTGGTATCACTGCGGGTCATATATCAAGGAAGTGTTAAAATGGTGCTTGCGGTTTCCTGCTGATACCAATGCATCCGCCAGCCTGGCATATGACCTCGGTGTATACCGACAGGAAAGCAGAAATATTGGAAAAGTGGAGTCCCATAGACAGCTTTCCAATGTCTATAGGAACACCGTTTTATATAAGCAGCTGGTCTGAAAATACCTGGAACGGCGCAACGGATAAATTCCATAATCATTTTACATGGATCAATGTTCCAGTAACTGAAACTGCCCTTTTATTTGGAACAGTGATCCGCATACTTTTATTTGGAACACCGGTCCACATAATTTAGTTGCAAAAATATGTGGTGCACTGTTCCACTTAATTTTGAGGATATGTGGAACACGGTTCCAATTATATAACTGGAACTTTTTTGCAAAAAAGTTCCAGTTAGTAAGTGGATCTTACGTGGAACCAGATTAAGAGTGTACTTATAATTTTTATGGCGTTATGAACCTTGTCGAAAGTACTTACAACCCGAGAACATTGAATTCAATGATGTTTGAGCTTCCTGGCAAACAGCATAAATCAAAACAGGTATTTAAATTCAGATTTCATTAAAAAAAGCGCTGTATTGAACAATACCACATTTTCTTCGCGCTTGCTTCTAAAACATTTAGCTGAACAACTGCCGTGGATGAAAGAAGAATATAACACATAATTGGGCGGGTTACTTTTGGAAGATAATTGATTGATTGTAGGGTTTAACGCCCCAATGCAAAGCCCATGATGAGGAGCGCCGTAGGGAGGGCTCCGGAGCAATTTTAACCACCTGGGGATCTTTAACGTGCGCCGAAATCTCGCGCACTTGGGCGTGTTTTGCTTTTCGCCTCCATCAGAAAACCGGCTGCCGCTGCCGGGAACCGAAACCGTGACCTCGTGTTTAGTGCTTTTGGAACAAAAAGTGTGGGACAATATGAATCAAGAAGTGGAGAGACGCTATCAAGAGCTGACGTTTTGCTGGTGACGACGCGAGGCAATAATTGACACATTTATTCTCTCATGCCTGGGATATTAGCAAGCGCTGGCTTCTACTATTCACAAAGCGTGACATGTGAAAGTCTTGATTGGCGAGACTTGCACGAGCACCCCGATCCTGAAGTCTCGCAAATCGAGCCTTTCACCGTTTCTACTGGAGCCTTTATTGACGCTGTACGTGAGTGTAAAACTCCAGCAACGGGAATCGGTGCACCATTAATGGCGGTTGTGGGCGCTTTGCCGGTATATAAAATGAGTAAAAAGTTCTCTAAATATTGCTGAGAAAAGTTGGACCCTCTCTAAAAGAAGTTCAACCTAAGTATCACGGCACAAGCTAACAATTTGATTAAAAGCGCTATAGTGACACGTTCGCTGACGTTGTCTGGCAAACCAACACAGCCATAATGCAGGCAAGAGACTACTCGCTACGAAAATACACTAACGGAAGAAACCAAAGCACAAGGTAAGGAATGTTCAGGCAGATGAACGCAACGTGGCTGCAAGTCAAGAATGGTGGAGAAATTTTGGTAATACGCTAAGCTGAGTGTGGTAGGCAAAGGTAGCTTAAACGAAAACGTAACAGAAAGACCGATGTTGCAAAATGTCCGCACGGGGTTTGTTTTGTGGCTGAAAGCGGGTGTGTAGTGTACAGGGGTTGCTCTTCCGGATGAACTTTAAAGTAAGGCTTCGTAACAATACCACACAGCGATCACTCAAAACACGACAAAAGGCGCCACCAAGACACACTTTTTTTGTTATTCAAATCAGTGACCTTTGTCCAGCCGCCAAAACGACACCGTTCTGTTTCTTTGTATACTGCTTTTTGAAAACAGCAGTTGGAAACATCGACTGCCGACAGCCCTTAAAGCCAGGCACTCGACGTGTCTTATTCACAGGTTTTAAATTTGCAAAAAGATAAGAAATTGTCTACGATGTTTTCGCAGATGAGGGCGATGCGCTTCTGTCAAGATGGCCGTAAAAGATGGGATCGGCTACAATAAGTTGAAAGATCGGGTCATGGGAAGTCCAAAAGACCCCATCTGTGTTTTTTTTGGAACTGGAATGAAGGGCGCAACTCTAGTTGAGTGGGTGTTCGAATCATGACTGCGGATGGAGCTTTTGGCAACAATTATCTGAGACATTAAATTGGGATTTATTTATTTATTTATTTATTTATTTATTTATTTATTTATTATGCATTATATCTATTGTGCATGGAATTGGGTAAAGTGTACTAACAAAGACATGACCGCAAGGTTTAAAGTGTGATACCAACGATGCGCAGTGGGGCCTGCACAACAAAAGATAAGATAAACAAATAAACAAAACTAAATATAAATATTAGTATAAGAGCTGACGACAGAAGAAAAATCTAATTTAAGCCACATACCACTTTGCAGAATCAATAGTATGTGGTGTGCCTTAAGCTTGGACAATGTCCACAAGCGTGTTCGGTGTATAATCCGTCCAGGGAGGATCAAAGGAAAGAAAGCTGACCACCCGAAGTCATTTAAGGACGTTTTTGATGGGCTCCCGTATTCTACGTCCGCGTTGCTTTGGTGATTGGTGAACGATATTCGGCCCAGGCTGAACGGCAAGACCCGGGTGTCCTTATTCCCGCACAGATGGCCGTCCGGATCCAGATTCGAATCCATGCTCTTACGCTTTCGCACAAGCATGGGCGCGGGGGCCGGCCTTCAGCGGTGGTGCCATCTCCTGTGGACCAACCGAACCCGTTTCGCAATGCGTACAGAGGGCCGCCAGACGTATAATGATGGTTCTCTGCTCGCCTCGTGTCTTCGAATAGAAAACACCAATCCCGCATCCCAAGTTTCCGCTATTCAAAGAATTACGACGAACCCAAAATGGCAATAGAGTGATAGGATAGCAAAACAAACGGCATAACAGCAATAGCCCAAAATCTAAATAGGGGCGTTTATACAAGGTGATCAAAGATAAGTCGACCGGTTTTTTAAAATAGGCGATTAGATTTACGTGAATACCACCTCTACAGTGTTGTTATGCGTCCAGCGGCACTCAGTATTACGTAGTAATTATTGATGTCAGTGGGTTAATTAACTACAATATAACAACTAACTTTTTAGTGGCAGCACTAAGCAGGCATGTTTGTATTGAACAGTTGGAGGGAATCGTGTTTCCACGCAGTTTTATTTAGCAGACTTCTTCCGGAGCATCCGTGCTCCGAAATAGCGAACTGCAAAGTTTAGCTACCCCTCACATAATTACGCATGGAATACAGTGAAGTCCGACGCAAGGCAGCCGTGGAAGCGGCGTGTATTTTGCGACGTGCCTTCTGTGTACAGTGTTTAGTATGACAATCGGGTGGAGGCGTAGAAAAAAAATTCCCCCGCATTTCCCCGAGGGGGAGAATGTGAAAGTGCGAATGCACGGTTGTCGGCCCGCTTGCGGCGCTTGCGCTCGGCCCCCGCAGCCCACCGCCTCGCCGCCTTCTCTTCCATCTCTTCCATCGGGTTTGTAGTATCACGTGTACACCACGCAGTTATCAAGCCGCTATAACGCCGCTGAGTCGCCAACGCACGCCGCTGACGACGTAGTTTGAATGCGTTAAAGATATAAGGCGCGTTACTCACACTGATATCAGCGTGGCTTCCGTGGCTTAGTCGGTAGCGCGTCGCGCTGCGGCCGCAAAGTCCTCGGATCGAAACCTGGCGCCGGATGCTGTTTCTTTTTTAAATATAGAGGAGCACTGCGGACGCCGCCGACGCCGCCGACGCCGCCGCCGCCGGCGGTGGATGGTTTGGGGTCGCTTATAAAGTGCATTCGCACTTAAAAGTGATAATGGGTACCCTCACAGTCTTGTCTGGCGTTATCGCAAAATGCAGTTCACAGAACTGCCATCGACAAAGAAAACAAAAGGGAGGAGACTTGAGTGTCTGGCATGCGTAATCATGCGAACGGCAATTCAACTGCGAAGTGCGATATCTCGGGGTACGGGTGAGCTACAAGACTTCTGCCAAATAAAACTGTGTGGAAACACTATTTCGTCCAACTTTTCATTGTTAACAAGTGTGCTTACTGCAGCCACTAAAATCATTATTCAATTTATTTAATTAGGCCACTGACAGCAGTACTTGCTTTCGAATTCTGTGTCCCCCTGGGCGCAAAGCCTCGCTGCCAAGGTGGTCTTCACGCAAATTTCAGCACCTAAAAAAGTACCTCTTGACTTAAGTTTGATCACCCTTTATAGGAAAGAAAAAAAAAGGCAAATAAAATTTTGTACAAAGCGATTTTGAAGACTCACAGCAGATTTATATGCCCCAGACAAAGAATACCAAATGATTCAAACCGAATACATGCACATGCAAGTTTTTTGATAGTATGAGCCCGGGTCAGTGTGAGATGCTGAGTTGATGGAAAGATAATACTCCAACCCGATCGCAAGCGAAAATGTAGACACCTAAAAACGCCAGAGACGAATCTGGTTGTTCATTATATTATTTACGATAGCCGTGCAATAGATAGTCTGAACCTTACGGTTGTTTGCGTAATATTGAAACAGCAAAAAAGAAAAATGCTGCTGTGAGGGATAAAAATAATAAAGTGGACAACCTTTTTGGTAACCATCATTACGGAAAATGGAACCGTTCTGTATTGAAGTGCATTGATCGTATCTATTCACGATTTAGTTTGTTGGGAAAACATACTGACGAAAATTTGAGTTGTCTGTTACCAATTTTTCGTAGGCCGATTTGCGGGTAATAGGGGAAGAATGTAGGTTACGGCATAGGAATCCCGTAGTTCGATAGACGTTGGGGTATGTGGTAATGGTCTAAGAAAGCAGGAAAGAATTTGTGTAAGACGTACGACTGAATCATTGTGTGAGAAAACCTGTGAGTGGCCTTTGTTATTTATATGGTAGAAAAAAACTGAGGTGTCAAGGAAGTGAATAAATTAAATAAGATAACGTGTAGATTTGGTTAGTACTGTTTGCAGTCTGTTAATGTTAAACCAATCCGTATATGTCTAGGTTTTATGGTCGTCCATGACGATAGCTTTTAATTACTGTGGTAGTTTATGCAATCGTAGACGGATTTTCGTATGCAGGATGTTACGTTCTATAATCTGTCCTCCTTACAAACACGACTGAGTTGGGTGCTGGGGTGACGCCCCATCTCGGCAATCCGGCAGCGACATAATAAGTGCCGAACCATTGTTGATAACGGCGAATTGTTTACAGGGTGAACGAAATTTACGAAAATATTTGGTTGCAGCAGTTTATTTGATGAGACTGTAATTTTGAAATTAGGAACCAGTGAAATACCAAGTGCAAACCGTTAAAAATTGCGATATAGGCACTCTCACTAAAACTTGTTATTCACATAACAGTGAAACGTCAGCCATGAATCCAGGTAATTGCGTCTGAACGGGGCATTGTTCACTGAAGCGATTTGGCTGATGAAAAAGTGCAGGTGGCTAGACTCCAGATGCTTTTAATTATGTGCAGCGATAATGTGCTACAGAAATTCGCAGGAAATCTATGTAAGAGATAGTGGTGTAAATCATGGGTAGATGTATGTATCCAACTTAAACAAGTATATAAGCCATTTTCCGATACTCTCGTGGGTTACCGGACACCTGACGCCAATGATTGCTGAAACATATTGCCCAAACGTTTACTTGCACTTAAAATAGTGTTTTTTAGTACATTTAAGCGGTATTACCAGCGCGAGCAGAGCTCTTTATAAGGCACGTAATATACCCTCGAAAGAAATTACAATCTGCTGTTAGTCGTAACCGGCGCTTCAGTAGACTGAATTTATGTTAGTGAGGGAGCGTAGAGGCGATTTTGGATTTTGAGCGCAAACGCTGGGGGTGTGTGTAGCTTATTTATATACTGTTAACGTGGTTTTTGCAGCCCTTCTAATCACATTTATTGTCAGTATTATTGACCGCAGCGCAGTTTTCTATCGAAGCTAGAACGAAGCGTCGGCGTATTCCTCTGTCATAGGCAGACGCTATGAATTCACTCCTTTTCACGAGACACATGGAAAATTACAGGCTGGTTGTCTTCGATCGAGCGCTTACCAAGCAACAGAATTTCAGCGATTGCCATGCATAAACCGCCATTTAAAATTGGCGCCAATGTGGAAATGGGTGAACATTAGAACACATCGGTGAACTACGCTACTACCTGGTATACGGCGCTGCAACATGGCAAGCACGCAGCTGATTTTATTTTATTGGTTTGTGTTTACAAACTTGAGTCTCGAACCACCGTTTTCTGTACGTACGTTGCTGGCGCCTCCGAGTAGGGTGTTTGCTGATGGTCATTCTCGTAGACGAGCTCGCTAGCCTCGATGCGGGTTCGCTCAAGCTGCGAGCGGGATTTTTAACAGCTGAGCTGTCGAAACGTTTATTTTCGCCGTGGAGCCTTACCTGAAAACCATCGTAATCAAAAAAGTCGAGAGGATCAAAACGCTAGGCAATGAAGGTTCAGAGATAATGGCGAGGATTCAAGGAGCCCACAAGCAGGAGCAGGGAGTTTAAACGAGGTTATAGAGGTCCATGGAGAGAAACCTGGAACCTTTACGCCAGCAAACCGGCAACGTAACTCCTGGGTCACCACAAAGGCCCAAGGCGTACGGGGCTAGCGGCGGCGGGGAACAGTAACATTTTCAGTCAATTATGAGAAAAAAAGCTTGTGTTGGCATGCAGTGCTCAACAGCTCGACGAAAAAAAGGCCAGATAGGAATTTGGAAAGTATTACAGCCAAATGTTTTAGGTTTTAAGAGAAAAAAAAGAAACCTAAAGAGGGATTTAGTTGCCCATAGCCTGCCAAAACGATTCACTCTCACCTCTCCCTGGCAGCCTCAATACGAGACGGGAAGGCAAACGAACACATGTTTTTGGCAGGATGGAAATAAATAATAAAATAACGAAAACAAACGATAACTTAACCCCCCAAATTAAGCACAAGAGCAAAACACTAAAAGACCACCGCCGAATGAAGTATAATGAGGTGGACCAGACGAAAACACACCTGTCGGAATCTAAGCTGGGCTCCTTGCGCTTTAAAACCGGCTTCTATAAGGTTGCGTTCGTGGAGTGATCTCTCGCGCGCTGTTCCCCTCGACAGTTCAGTGCAGGCGTGTTTGAAGTTTGGAGCCCGCACGCTGAGTTCGCGAAGCCGGTTGCCCCTTGTTCTAGTGCGTGCTAATGCGGTCCACTATGGGATAGATGTGAAAGCCAGCCTACAATAATCCGGGCCTTCCAAACAGAGAGCGCTTTCAGCTGAAAGTTCTCAAATCCATGTGAGGTGCAACAGCCGTGTCTTCGACGGAGGGAGGGGGGGGGGGGCAAGCTCTAGTGTTTATCCAGCCTTGCACAAGTATTGCAAGCTGCGCCATTTTTTGTCTGTGTACCTATCGCTGCTTTCTGGTTATTTTCACCTCAACCGCGGTTCAACGGAACCCAAAAACTGCTAAGACTGCAAACATGCAGTGAAATGATTCAGGGTTCAAAAGCGCAAATGAATGTTCACGGAAACATAAGACAGCCTAGGAGGAAGTAAGAAGCAAGTAAACTGCATTTGTGTAGTCGTAGAAAAATGACATTACGAACATCGATGTCCTAAATTGGTTAATTTGGGACATTCAAGTAAAGAAGATTCACTTTAAAAAAATAGGCTTCAAGGAAAACCTCTTTATTACGCCGTAGACGACAGCAAAGCGGAAACAGAGAAGCAATGCGAGGGAGTAGCTTGAAAAGTAAGCCCAGTTTCAGGAAGTGCGAAATCAGCTGAAACAGCGGAGCAGTTGTTATTTCGTGTCGCCCGAAAGGTTAAGCCCTCGACCGAGAACGGCAACGTCGTTGCTCTGCAAATCATACGGTTGGCGCAAAGCAATCGGCATCTTAGCGTCAGCAGCGGGAGGCTCTCTCTCCTCTCCTTCCCTTTGCGGGAGGAAGAGGAACATGCCAGTGCCAGACCACTGTGCCATTTATCGAAGGGTCTGGGAACCGGTATCTGCCAGGCCGCGGGTATCAATACCACTGTGCCCTGTATCGGTGGTATTTGAGAATCGGTTTCTGCAAGACTGCTTACGTGTCTGTAGACCTTCTCCTCCGTCTGCGTGACATACGAACTAGAGCAGACGTACGAAAAAGCTCGACCAACACCTCTTAGACCTGGGTTTCGACAATGGGAAAAGTAGTTTCCTTATTTAAAGACACTCGATTTCTGTTTGCTGAGATCAAGAAGGGGGTTATTAGGTAAACGTCCTGCGTCAAAAGAACCACCGAAAAATTGTTAACGAAAAACATTGAAACAATCGCACTTCAGCTTTAGTCACTTATCTTCTCCAGCTAGTCATTGAGTACAAAATTGGGTGTGGGAATAAGGTAATGCGCAGAAAGGCGGGAAAACGAGAGTTACACTGAGTGAGAGAGAATTATTCTTAAAGGAAAGACGTATGGGAAGGCGGGTGAAAGGAATTCACCCTGCTACAAATAATTGACTCTGCGTGACAAAAAATACCTGCAAAAAACGGCGGTCCTATTGTTCGCATCCGCGTTGTACCACTGTCATCCTTCCCAAACCGAAGTTGCCATTGTGCAAAATTCCATTTTTGTGGGAGCCCTCGAATCTTTTTGCCTCAGTGGTAGCTTCCGTGTGGCAGCGGTGACGCATTTCCGTGGACACCTGATGAGCACGGCTGATAGAGGACGGCGAAGAGCCACGGGGAAATTCAAAATGAGCCAAATAACGCTATCGTGTAAATAAATATATGTTCAGCTATTCGTAAAAAAACCGAATAGCTGTACCCCTTCGGCCCTGATTTTTTTATTTCAAGCAAAACAGTGTTTTCTGTGTGTTTTCCTAAATTTTAGGGTTTCATAAGGCAACAAACGAAAAATACAGCTGAAAGTTGAAGTAATAACGGATTCATTATTGAGGCAATTAATTAAGACATCTGGAAATTAAACCATTTATGTAGTGTAATGACAACACTTTTGCACATTTCCTGAACGTTATGTTCACATGAACCTACAAACAAGAATTCACCTTTATAGTGCACGTATTTATAGATTTCCAATCTTGAGAATAAAACTGACGCCGCCATTTCTTTCAGCTTCAGTGTCGTAATTTCCACTTCACCGGAGCTTCTTCTTTATTGTAGCGAGTAGCTCCACTAAAATGAAACAACAGCGTTATCTATTGCAATAGGCATCATTGAAGGACAATTCTCCCCAAAATTAGCACTTTTGGTTTGGTTCTCAATGTGCTAGACTATCTACAATGAGATGGCGTCAATTGACGCCACCAGGGCCTAAAGGGGTACGGTAATATTAATACCCAGTTCCGCTTCGGTAATGCTAAACACGTTCGTCTAAACTTACGCCAAATAGGACTCACCAGACACAATGACATGTGAAATATATTACTTTGCAGGACCGACTGAGGGGGGCGGGGGGCGGAGAGAAGGCGGAGGGCGGTTAACTAATGTTGTGTCCGAGTCCGGAACCGAATAGAAAAATGAACCTTTAGTAATCACGCACAAAATCTGCGGGTTCACTTTCCTTTTCCTTTTCGACTTCATGAACAGCTGATCACTCGGCGGACGCATTTTTTTAAAGTACAGAATAGGCAGTTCTCAAACAAGAAACAGGTATCGTTGGAAGAGTGTCGTATCTGATAAGGCCGTGTGATTTTAGTTTGTGCTAGTTTCTGCAGGCTGCCTGTGTCATTCGGAGATCTTTCCAAGATGCGGTTAGTGGCGGGTGGGGCTTACTCTATAAGCCGGTCAATGGGCTACGCACGGAGGACATATGCAGCAGAAGATGAATGTTTGCCAGCCCTCACCTCAGCACAAGACGACCCATGATTTAAATTCTTTTTCGCGTGCTGCTCCCCGAATATAATTTTTCAGTATCCACCGTTAATCTTTTGTAGAATTTTTGAGAAATGTACGCATGGTTTCCTTGTTCAGGGTAGTGATGAATACCCGAGGTATGATATTGGCAAGCGTAGCTGGCGTGTTGTCAGGTATGATGCTCTGCTAGTATATGTAAGCACACAAAACCGATTTACATACCACTGTACAGCCGTTGCATGGATATCTGCAAAAAACACTGCTTACGCAGACACTGTTAGTAAATTTTAGACTAGGGTAATTACAATCGCCTTCATGCATACGCAAGCCTCGCGACGCTGGTCTTTGACACGCACCTCGCGCTTATACAGACCGAATTTACAGACCGAAATATTTACACTCTCGTAAACCCACCAAATTTGCGAACAGAGTGACTGCTTCACATAAATAGGCCTTTCCAGCGAATACAAAACGTTAAATCGCAGTCGTAAACGTGCCGCAGAAACAGCAGCGACAGTGGTGTGCGGGCCGAGCGAACCGCGGGTGATATCGTAACGTTCCGCCGTAGGAAAATGTCAGTGGTGCCCCTACAGGCAGCGCTCATGGCCTACACAGTTTCGTTTAGCCATGGTTTACACATTTTGAGACTTTGTTTAACGAAGGCTGCCACACTTTACAAACAGAAGAAAACACCGTTCCTCTTTGTGTGCTGGGGTGTGCCTTCCTCGCCTTTTTAAAGCGAAGCTCTCTATGCGTCACTGATGGAGTTGTCTGTCGAGCAAAACACACTGCCGGAAGGCCACACTTACACACATTACAAGAAGGCCTACTATACGCACTTCAGCAAAGCCAACTTTACAGAATGAGTTTCACAATTGGTAGTACAATCAAAGCAACTACAACCTAGCAATGCGATGTCTTTCCCATCTAACGGAGCTCGCGTAATACCCAAGATATAGTTTGGCACTACGGATTGTTACCGATGATGATGATAAGATACATTCTTTAAGCAGCGTTGCACTCGGGATTCCAACTTTGGCTTTGTGGTGTTGGACGTTAGCTAGGAGTGTGACGATCTGTACACTTTGTCTTTCGACTTTCGCGGTTTCGATTTTGGACTTTGGTCGAGTGGATATCAGACTTTCGCTTTTACTCAGGTTGCTTCGGAGAAAACTTCGCGTATTGTCACGTATTCTCTTAAGAATGGGGCTTTTACTTTTCTTTCGCAATTCTAGTCAATTACGCTCCTGGTTCGCTGTACAAACACTGGAGTCGGGGACGGGAATGACGCGATTTAGAGTCTCCTCCAAGATAAAATCTACTTAGAATTTTTATGCCGTTATGAACCTTGTCGAAAGCATTTACAACCTGAGAACATTCAATTTAATGGTGCTTGAGTTTTCTGGCAACCAGCCTGAATCAAAACAGGTATTGAAATACAGATTTTATTTCAAAAAAGCGCTGTATTGAACAATCCCACATTTTCTTCGCGCTTGAATATAAAACGTTTAGCTGAAACAACTGGCGTGGATGAAAGAAGATTATAGCACATAATTGGGCGGGTTACTTTTGGAAGATGATTGATTGATTGTAGCGTTTAACGCGCCAACGCAACGCCGACAATGAGGCGCGCCGTAGGAGAGGGCTCCGGATTAATTTTAACCACCTGGGGATCTTTAACGTGCGCCGAAATCTCGCGCACACGGGCGTTTTTTCCTTTTCGCCTCCGTCAGAAAACCGGCCGCCGCTGCCGGGAAACGAACCCCTGACCTCCTGCTTACTGCCTTTGGAAGATAAAGTGTTGCACAAAATGAATCAAGAAGTGGAGAGACGCCTCGAGAGCTGATGTTTTGCCGATGATGACGCGGGGCAATAATTGACACATTTATTCTCTCATGCCTGGGATAAAAGCAAGCGCTAGCTGTTACTATTCACAAAGCGTGACATGTGAAAGGCTCGATTTGCGAGACTTGCACGATCACCCCGATCGTGAAGTCTCGAAAATCGAACCTTTCACCGTTTCTACTGGAGCCTTTATTGACGCTGTACGCGAGTGTATAAATGCAGTAACGGGAATTGGTCCACCACTAATGGCGGTTGTGGGTGCTTTGCCGGTATTTAAAATGAGTAAATAGTTCTCTAAACATTGCTGTGCAAAGTTGAACCCTCTCTAAACAAAGTTGAACCCAGGTATCATGGCGCAAGCTAACAATTTGATGATAAGCGCTACAGTGACATATCCGCTGACGTTGTTTGGCAAACCAACATAGCTATAATGCAGGCAAGAGACGACTAGCTACGAAAATAGACTAACGGCAGAAACCAGCGCACAAGGTAGGGAATGTTCATGCCGATGAACGCAACGCTGCTTCAAGTCAAGGAACGTGGAGAAATTTTGATAATACGCTAAGCTGACTGTGGTAGGCAAAGGTAGCTTAAAAGAAAATGTATTAGAATGCCCGACATTGCAAAATGTCCGCAAGGAGATTGTTTTGTGGCTTAAAGCGGGTGTGTAGTGTACAGCGGTTGTTTTTCCGGATGAACTTTCGAAGAAGGCTTCGTAACAATACCACATAGCGATCACTCAAAACACGAGAAAGGACGCCACCAAGAAACACTTTTTTTCGTTAGTTTAAATCTGTGACCTTTGTCCAGAGGCCGAAACGACTGCGTTCTGTTTCTTTGTATACGGGTTTTGAAAAACAGCAGTTGCAAACACCGACTGCCGACAGCCGTTAAACCCAGGCACTCGACGTGTCTTGTCCATTGGCAAAAGGAAAAGAAATTGTCTACGATGTTTTGGCAGATGAGGGCGATGCGCTTTTGTCAAGATGGCCGTAAAAGAAGGGACCGGCGACAATCAGTTAAAAGATCGGATCATGGGAAGCCCAAAAAGCCCCATCTGTGTTTTTTTTGGAACTGAAATGAAGGGCTCAACCCTAGTTGAGAGGGTGTTCGAATCTTGACTGCGGATGGCGTTTTTGGCAACAATTTTAGGAGGCATTAAATTGGGATTTATTTATTTATTTATTTATTTATTTATTTATTTATTTATTTATTTATTTATTTATTTATTTATTTATTTATTATGCCTTATAGCTATTGTGCACGGAAGTGAGTAAAGTGTACTAACAAAGACATGACCACACGGTTTAAAGTGTGATACAAACGATGCGCACTGGGGCCTCCACAGTAATAGATAAGATGAACAAACAAACAAGACTAAATATAAATATTCGTGTCAGAGCTGATGACAGAAGAAAAATCGAATTTAAGGCACAGACAAGTTTCGAGAATCAACAGTATGTGGTGTGCCTCAAGCTTGGACAATGTCTACACGCGTGGTCGGTGTATAAGCCGTCCAGGGAGGGACAAAAGAAACAAAGCCAACCGTCTGAAATCATTTAAGCACGTTTTTGATGGGCTCCCGTATTCTACGTTCCGCGTTGCTTGGGTGATTGGTGAACGATATTCGGCCCAAGCTGAACGGCAAGAACCGGGTGTCGTTATTCTCGCACAGGTGGCCGTCCAGATCCAGTTTCTGACCCATGCTCCTACGCTTTCGCACAAGCGTGGGAGCGGGGGCCGGCCTTCAGCGGTGGTGCTATGTCCTGTGGCCCAACCAAACCCGTTTATCAATGCGTAGACAGGGCCGCCGGACGTATAATGGTGGCTCTCTGCTCGTCCCGTGTCTTCCAATAGAAAACACCAATTCCGCATCACAGGTTTCCATAATTCACAAAATTATGTCTAACCCAAATTGGCAACACCGTGATATAATATCAAACTAAATGGCACATCAGCGATAGCACAAAATCTAATAAAGCATGATCAAAGTTAAGTCGACCACTTTTTTAAAATAGGCGATTAGATTTATGTGAATACAACCTCTGCAGTGATGTTATGCGCCAAGTGGTACACAGAATGACGCAGTAACTATTCATCTCAGTGGCTTAATTAACTACAATTTAACAATTAACTTTTAAGTGACGGCACTAAGCACGCATGTTTGTATTGAAAAGTTGGACGGAATCATGTTTCCATGCAGTTTTATTTAGCAGAATTCTTGTACCGCGTCCGTACTCCGAGATATCAAACTGCAAAGTTTAATTACCACTCCCATAATAACGCATGGATGACAGTGAAGTCCTATGCAAGGCAGCCGTGAAAGCGACGTGCCTTTTGTGACGTGCCTTCTGTGTGCGGTGTTTAGTTTGACAACCGGGTGGAGCCGTAGTAAAAAGTGATAACTGGCACCCTAACAGTCTTGGCTGGCGTTACCGTAATCCTCAGTACTCAGAACCGCTATCGAAGCAAAGAACAGTAACATTACACCATCTTCCCACGTGGGAACCCTGAGGGGATGCAAAGCCATGGAGTAGTAGCGTGTTAATTGGTTGTTAGAGTAAAGACACGTGTAGTAGCGTTTTATATGTCTTGTTTATTTATCGAGTAGTGGGGAACGTTTTGCGGCTTCTCGTTCTCGATGCAAGGCATCTGCTTTTCGACGCTGGCGTTTCGAAGCGTTCTCACGTTGCCGAATGCCATCCGGATCAGCTACTCGCCGCTGGCGTTTCAAAGCGGCTTCTCGTTCTCGAAGCGAGGAATCCGATGCTCAACGCTGCCGTTTATGTTCGTCGTCGCAAGCTCTCCGCTGTGCAGCCTTGTCTTCGGTGGTGCTCGCGGTTCTGACAGTGTGCTGGCTGGCGCTAGTTGAAGATGTGCCATCCAGTTCGCTGAAGGAATCGTTGGCGTCCTTTTGCAGTCGTCGGACGGCGCAGTACCGAAGAAGCAACTGAGCGGAGCGCGGACGGGTATATTTGCAGAGCAGAGGGAGTGGAGAGCAGGAGCAGCGCGCATGCGCGTGATTGGACAGCTGGTGTGCAGAGGGGAGAGGAGGAGCAGCGCGCGCTTACGCAGAGGTTCTGGCGGGCGGGAGTGGAGAGAGAGCGGCGTTATCACAGCTGTTGTGGAGAGGAAGAGAGGTGCGGACGCCGGACGACGAAGGGTCGACTAAGAGATGCTTTGCATCTAAAAGGAGGAGGCTTGCGTTGGTGTTCAGTGTCTGGCATGCGTAATCATGCAAACGGCAATTAAACCTGCGCAGTTCGATATCTCGGAGCACGGACGCACTAGAGGAATTTTGCCAAATGAAACTGCGGAGAAACACGATTTCGTCCAACTTTTCATTGCAAAGAAGCCTGCTCACTGCAGTCACTAAAAGTTCATTATTCAATTTTAGTTAATTAAGCCACAGACATCAGTACTTGCTTTTGTATTCTGTGTTCCACTGGGCCAAAGCCTCACTGTACAGGTGGTCTTCGCGCAAATTTCAGCACCCAATTTTAAAAAACCGGTCGGCTTAAGTTTGATCACCCTTTATATGCAAGAAAAAAAAGCAAAAAAATCTGTGCAAAGCGATTTTCAAGACTTGCACAGCATATAATAAAGTTTGATCACCCTTTGTATGAAATAAAAAAAGCCAAAAAAATTCAGTACACAACGAATTTCAAGACGAGTTTCATATGAATGCGCCTTGTCTGGCGGATTCATATGCACCAGACAAGGAATACAAAATGATACAAACAGAATTATCATGCAAATGCAAGTTTTTGGACAGTACGAGCCTGGGTCAGTGCGAGATGCCGGGTTGATGCAAAAGGAATACTACAACCCGATTCCAAGCGGAAATGTAGACACTTAAAAGAATTTTTGTGCTAGATACGCGAGAAACCAATCTGGTTGTTTGTTGTATTATTTACGATAGCCGTGCAATAGGTAGTCTGGACCTTACGGTTGTTGGCGTAATATTAAAACAGCATAAAAGTAAAATGCTGCTGTGAGGTGTAAAAATATTAAAAACGACAACCTTTTAGTAACCATGATTACAGAAAATGGACGGGTCCGTTCTGTATTGAAGTGCATTGATCATATCTATTGCCTATTTAGCTTGTGGGAAAAACATACTGAGAAAAATTTGAGTTGTGTGTTACCAATTCTTCGTAGGCCGATTTGCGGGTAATATGATAAGAATGTAGGTTACGGCATATCAATTCCGGAGTTCGACAGACATTGGGGTAGGTGGTAATAGTCTCAGAGAGCAGAAAAAAAATTGTGTAAGACATACGACTGAAATATTCTGTGAGAAAACATGCGAGTGCCCTTTGCTGTTTATGTGGCAGAAAAAAGTGAAGGTGTCAAGGAAGTGATTAAATTCAATCGAATAACGTTTAGATTTGGTTAATACTGTTTGCAGTCGGTTAATGTTAAACGAATTGCTATATATCTAGGTTTTTGTACCGTTCATGATGATAGTTTTAATTACTTTGGAAGTTTATGCAATCGTAGACGGTCTTTCGTATGCAGGATGTTACGTTCTATAATGTGTCATCGTTACAAACACGAAATAGTTGGGGGGTGGGATGACGCTCCATCTCGGCATTCCGGCAGTGTCATAATAAGTGACGAACCATTCTTGATAACGGTGAATTGTATACAGGGTGAACCAAAATTATGAAGATATTTGGTTGCAGCGGTTTATTTGAAGAGACTGTAATTTTGAAAATAGGAAGCAGTGAAATACTAAGTGCAAACCGTTAAAAAGTGCGATAGAGGCACTCTCCCTCAAAGTTGTTATTCACAAAACAGTGAAACGTCAGCCATGAATCCAGGTAATTGCATCTGAACTGGGCTTTCTTCCCTGAAGCGATTTGGGCCGATGAAAAAGGGCCAGGTGGCTGGATGCCAGACACTTGTAATTATGGGAAGCGATAATATGCTACAGAACTTCGCAGCAAAACTACGTAATAGTTAGATGGTAAATCGTGGGTAGATGCATGTCTCCAACTTAATCAAGGACATAAGCCATTTTCCGATATTCTGGGTGGCTACCGGACACCCGACGCCAATGATTGCTGAAACATATTGCCCAAACGTTTACTTGCACTTAAATAATGTTTTTTAGTACTTTTCAAGCGGTATTACCAACGCGAGCCGAGCTCTTTATAAGGCACGTAAAATAGCCTCGGAAGACATTGCAATGTGCTGTTAGTCGTAATCCGGCGCTTCAGTACCGTGAATTGTTGTTAGTGAGAGAGGGTAGAAGTGCAAACGCCGGTGGGGGGGGGGGGGGGGGGGTGTGTAGCTTACTTATATACTGTTAACGCGGATTTCCCCACCCTTCTCATCACGTTTATTGTCCGTATGGTTGACCGCAGCACAGTTTTTAATCGAAACAAGAACGAATCGCTGGTTTATTCCCCTGTCATAGGCAGACGCTATGAATTCACTTTTTTTAGCGAGACACATGGAAAATTACCGGCTGGTTGTCTTCGATGAAGCGCTCACCACGCGATAGAATTTCAGCGATTATAATGCATAAACCGCCATTTTAAATTGGCGCCAATGTGGAACTGGGTAAACATTGTCACACATGGGTGAACTACGCTACTACCTGGTATATGGCGCTGGCAAAATGGCAAGCACGCAGCTGATTTTATTTTATTGGTTTGTGTTTACAAACTTGAGTCTCTAACCACCGTTTTCTTTAAGTACGTCTGGCTCCTCCGAGTAGGGTGTTTGCTGATGGTCATTGTCGTAGCGGAGCTCGCATGCGTCGATGCGGGTTCGCTCAATCTGCGAGCGGGATTTTTAGCAGCTGACCTGTTGAAACGTTTATTTTCGCCATGGACCGTTACCTGAAAACCATCGTCATCAATGAAGTGGAGAGGGTCAAAAAGCTAGGCCATGAAGGTTCAGAGAAAATGGCGAGGAGTCAAGGAGCCCAGAAGCAGGTGCAGGGTGTTTAAACGAGGTTATAGAGGTCCCGGCAGTTAAACCAGGAACCTTTACGCCACCAAACCGGCAGCATAACTGCTGGGTCACCACAAAGGCCCAAGGCGTACGGGGCTAGCGGTGGTGGGGAACAATATCCTGTTCGGGCAATTATAAAAAAATCTTGTGTTGGTACATGGTGCTCAATAGCTCCACACAAAAAAGGCCAGATAGGAATTTTTATAAGTATTAGAGCCAAATTGGTTAATTTTTAAAGAAAAAAAATAAACCTAAAGAGCGGTTTAGTTGCCCATAGCCTGCAAAAACGATTCATTCTCGCCTTCCCAGGCAGCCTCATTACGAGACGAGAAAGCAGACGAACACATGGGTTTGGCATGGTGTAAAAAAATAATAAAACAACAAAAAAGACGATAACTTAACCCCCCAAATTAAGCACAACAGCCAATAACTAAAACACCCCCAACGCATGAAGCATAATCAGATGGACGACGGGAAGAAACACTTCCCGTGGTGGGAATCTAGGCTGGGTTCATTGCGCTTTAAAACCGGCTTCTATGACGTTGCGTTCGTGGAGTGAACTGTCGCGTGCTGTTCTCCTCGCCAGTTCAGTGCATCCGTTTTTCAAGTGGGGTGCCCACACGCTGAGTTCGCGAAGCCGGTTGCCCCTTGTTCTAGCGCGTGATAACAAGGTCCACTTTGGGATAGATGTGAAAGCCTGCCTACAATGATCCGGGCCTTCCAAGCACAGAGATCTTTCAGCGGAAAGTTCTCACATTCATGTGCGGTGCAACAGCCGTGTCTTCGACGGAGGGAGGGGGGTGGTGGCGCAAGCTCTAGTTTTTATCCAGCCTTGCACAAGTAGTGCAAGCTGCGCCATTTTTTTATCGGTTTATCTTTCGCTGCTTTCTGGTTATTTTCACCTCAACCCCGGTTCAACGGAACCAAAAAAAACTGCTAAAACTGCAAACATGCAGTTAAATAATGAAAAAGAAGCATACTTTTGTGATTCAACGTTCAAAAGCGCAAATCAATGTTCGCGGAAACAAATGACTGCCTCGGTGGAAGTAAGACGCAAGTTGACTGCATTTGTGTATTCGCAGAACAATCCAATTACGACCTCGCAAAACCAATTGAGGACATTCAAGTTAAGGTGATTCTTTAAAAAATAGGCTTCACGGCAAACACTTCATTTTCTGCGGTGGAAGACAGCAAAGCGGAAACAGAGAAGCAATGCGAGGGAGTAGCTTGAAAAGTAAGCCCAGTTTCAGGAAGTGCGAAATCAGCTGAAACAGCGGAGCAGTTGTTATTTCGTGTCGCCCGAAAGGTTAAGCCCTCGACCGAGAACGGCAACGTCGTTGCTCTGCAAATCATACGGTTGGCGCAAAGCAATCGGCATCTTAGCGTCAGCAGCGGGAGGCTCTCTCCCCTCTCCTTCCCTTTGCGGGAGGAAGAGGAACATGCCAGTGCCAGACCACTGTGCCATTTATCGAAGGGTCTGGGAACCGGTATCTGCCAGGCCGCGGGTATCAATACCACTGTGCCCTGTATCGGTGGTATTTGAGAATCGGTTTCTGCAAGACTGCTTACGTGTCTGTAGACCTTCTCCGTCTGCGTGACATACGAACTAGAGCAGACGTACGAAAAAGCTCGACCAACACCTCTTAGACCTGGGTTTCGACAATGGGAAAAGTAAAGTTTCCTCATTTAAAGACTCGATTTCTGTCTGCTGAGAACAAGAAGGGGGTTATTAGGTAAACTTCGTCCGTCAAATGAACCACCGAAAAACTGTTAACGCAAAAACATTTGAACAATCGCACTTTAGCTTTAGTCACTAACGTTCTCGAGCTACTCATTAGTACAAAATGTTGTGTGGGAATAAGGTAATGAGCAGAAAGGCGGAAAAAACGAGAGTTACACTGAGTGCGAGAGAATTATTCTTTAAGGAAAGACGTATGGGAAGGCGAGAAGAAGGCATTCACACTGCTACAAGAATTTACTCTGCGTGACAAAAAATACAGGGGTTAAAACACATGGTTCCCATTCAGTTAGGCTTTTCATTGAACCGAACAAGAGTAACAAATAAGATTGAAGGTGGCGCTGGAGTGATCGAGTCAGTGAAGGCGGACTAAGTATTGACATAAAATTAGGACTTTCTCCGCTATCAGCGGGCGTGAAGTATTTGCTACTACGTAGATATCATGTCAGCAATGCTGGCGGTGTAATTTTGCGTTGGCAGAGGTCTTTGACACAGAGTCTGATATCGAATCTGTGGGCTGTACGGTCACCCGAGATGGAGATAAAACCTCGTTTGTAGTAGGTGTAACCTTACGGGCACAAAGCTGGATCAGAACACTGTTCAATCGCTCTGGTATATCTATGTTATACACCATCTTCATCTGCGTCGTGAATGTCCACAGGCGCCAGAGCTATCATTTGAAGGAGTGGCCGCTCAAGCTAAGTACCTTGAGTTGCAGCCTCTCAGAACGGCTCATCTCTGCAGCAAAAGCGCCAACAGGACCCCCCCCCCCCCCGACGAGTCTGTCTTCGCCTTCCGGAAAGAAAATGAAGGACACGCCGAGTCAGCACCATGGTGTTTGAAGAGATGGGATCGGGCATCGTCCACTTTAGATGACAAACAATTTCGATGCAGGAGCAATTTACCAAGTTCGAGCACCTGTATCACAGTTTTGTGCTCAAAATTTAAACTGCGGTTGAACGTGGATATACACTCCAGCTCCTTCCCCTCTTGAAACGCATTCCGGACGTGTACCACAGCATCTACGCGCATGAAAGCACCGTTTGGCGAGCTGGATGAAGCGATGGTGACATTTAAAACCGCCTTCAGCAAGTAGCCAACAGCATCGCTGACGCCCACGAACGGGGGCTCAGTTGCTCACCGCAGAAGTCTGAGCACTTATACCACTCAAGAAAGCGCTGCCGTCGGAATGCCTGTTCCCCAGATATTCAGGTCACACTAGACGGCAATATCATTCCGCACGTGCCCTCTGTTCACATTCTCGGACTCCGAATTCGGGAAAATGGGAATTATTGGCACCCTCGAAAACACCGCCGACCATATTGGCAGACGTATCGCCCGCATAGCAAACCGCAACAACGGCCACAAAGAAGCTAACCTCCTAGGCTTGGTGCATGCATTCATCACTAATCGCATCGCATATGCCACTTCCTTTCTGTAGTTTGCCCAGACGTAAATTGGGTTCTCGAATGCATCATCCATAAGGTGGTCTAGCTGGCCATGGGACTCCACCGTCCCACCTCTAGTGACAAGTCTCTTAACAACGGGACACATAATACCTTAGATGAGCTAATTGAAGCCCACCCTGTTGATCAACTCCAGCGTCTGTCCTCTACATCTCGGGTCGCTCCATCCTAACAAAACTGGACATCTCCCTTGCTGCGCAGCACAGAGTTAAGGTCAGTTTGAGCCACTCTCTCCGATCCCGCTACAGTGTGACCTCCAACCCAGGGAACATGAACCCTGCCTTGAATCAAGGACACCGCCTTGCCCCGGCCAAGGCCTTAAAAAAGTCCACGCGTCGCACCCTGCTACCCTGTACGTTGACGCAGCGGAATATCCGTAACGTGCAGCCTGCGTGGTCATAGCGGTCAACTACCGGGGAGACTCTGTTGCTTCATGCTCGGTCTCCATGTGTCACCCTGAAGTCGTTGAAGAAGTCGCCATTACCGTGGCCCTTTCAGCTACCCCGCCAGCGCAATAATCTCCGACTCACCGACGGCTCTTGGGAACTTTGCGACGGGTCGTGTATCCCCAATCACTGCACGCATCCTGCAGATAGAACCAAATCCACCTGCACAGTGCCCACTGCTGATATGGACATCGGCCCATTCGCGCCTTCAGGGTAACGAGCTGGCTAACGAGGTAGCCCGAGATTTCTGCTGCCGGGATGCCTCGCAGGCTGCCTCCCCACCTCATGCCTCGCAGGCTGCCTCCCCACCTCGGGCGGGAGGGAGGGATCACCTAGTCACATATGGGGACAATACACAGCACTATCGCGTTAGTCGGACGCACTTCCCTGGTCCCGCTCCACCTTAAAGCGCAGGCAGTCTGTTCAGGGGTGTCCACTGCAGACTAACCTCTTCCCGCATTGTGCAATCTCTAATTCCCATGCAATAATGCAACACGTGCACGTGGTGCTCTAGTGCCTGTCACTTCCCTTCATAACATAGTCGGCGCGTGTTCCTCGAAACCCCCGCCATCGTGCTCTGTCCGTGCCCCTTACCACGGTATAGCAATGGAAGGATACGCTGCTCAGTTCCAACCCACAAGTGCAAGAGTGTGTGATCCAGATGGCCGAACACGCCACTAGGGCCTACGGGCTCCTGGTCATCGGCTATCAAACTGTAGTGTGCCGGTGCTCCGATCCGGCGCCTGTTTCTAAACAGATTCGGATAAATAAAGTTTTTGCCACTACCAGGTTGCTGATCCCTTAATTTCTTTGCAGTTCCCTTCTCGCCCACATTTATATGAGAGATTACTGGACAGGTGTTATTTTTCATTCTCATTGGTTTTCTTTAACCAATGAAATGTTTAACTGTGGACCATAGACGCTGTTAGGCGGGTGAGCTCCTTTGTCTTGACCTCCTTCCCCCTCTTGCGCATACAATGAGGGGCGACAAAAGTGATTTTGCAGGGTGGCCTGCCCGTCCGTTTTCGCGTATGCCGAAGTTGCTCAAGCAACTGAGAATACTTGGGTTCTGTAAACAAAATATTTCCTTGACTACCAGAAGGAGATGACAACAAGACAGACAGCGCCCAATAAAACACAAAACCAAGACAAGCCTCTGCGCATTCATCGGCATTCGTGCGCGCACGTGGTTCCCTCAGACGCTGTACAAAGGGAACCACGTGCTCTCTGAGCGGCTAACGGTCGGCGCTAACTACTCACGCGAGAAGCAAAATAAGACACATCCGCAAAACACCAAATACAGACGCAACAACAACAACAAAAAAAGCAAGTACACAAGCTGTAAACCGCACAAGAAACACTTACTAGGAGGACGTCTATATGCTAACCTGAGGCGTCGCTGGCCTAATTGGTAAGTTGAAAGTCTAAAGTCACCGGCGGAGAGAAGCCGGTCTCCGCGGGGCAGTCTTTTTCGCTTTTCGGGGCACGGGGTGCGGAGTCTTGTCGGCGTTTTGACCTGCGACGGCGAGGCAAGCTCGATCCCGTAGACGAGGCGCTGGTCGTCCCGCCGCAATCCTACCTACGGATGTCCTCAAAAGCCACGTCACCCACGGATTCTCCTGAGGGATTTCTACTTTCATTAATCTTCAATCCATTGCTGCAAGCTTCAGGTCGCACCCCCGTAAATAGATGTCGAATGACCGGCGGACTGCCCTGCACATTTGCTCCTCCGTCGCGCTCAATTGTTCTTTTTCCTTTCGGGCCCGACACCACGCCCCACCTTCGCGTACGGGGCTCCACTCCCCATTCTGACGTCACCTTCCAGGAATCGCGCAGGCGGCCCACGCTGGACCCTAGCGGTTCCTCCCGACCCAGGATCCGCTAACGTCGCCTCCCGAGAAATGCAGAGTCACGAGCGAACCGAACTGCTACGGCCCCGCCACAAGACCCTCCGAGCACGACAACGAAAAGAAAACGGGTTGAGAGTTGGGTGAGTCGGTAATTATGCATCTTGCAAATAACAAACTCCGCGCAAATTACGGGGACAAGAACCGTCTTCATGTGCCGTCTCCATGTGTCCTTGTCCCCGTTAATTTGCGCAGAGTTTGTTTTTCGAGAAATAAAAAAATCGAACACACAAAGCAGACGGGTGACTCAGTTGCGGACGCGCGACAAAAATGGCCTTCACCTGGCCTTCACATGGCCTTCACCTGCCCATATCGGCTGCCCCAATGAAAAAACTAACCCCTTGGCGTGACGTTTTTCACAACCTTCTTCATTTTACCTGCTCTGCTTTCGTAATCAAATTTGTTCTTTATCTTGGAAACAGTTTTCACCTTTGTTTTGTAAAGCAGGTAGTTTAATTTATTGCGAAGACACCCTAAAAATCATCATTTGGGCTTGCTTAATGCTTTAGAGTAACACACCAGCAGTCCTCGTAACAAATTTATTAGAGCATTACAGAAACGGTTTCGCCTCGCTTTCATTGGACGCGACCTCTATAACGAGAGGTTCTACAAAGTTGCTCTGTGTAGACTCCGTGAATAGAGTATTCCAGTTCATCATTTCTGGTTCTCTTAAATTTGTTGTTTACTGTTGCAAGGTTCCCCACTTTCTCAACCACGAAGACACCATCTTCCATCATGCCTTCGTAGTAGTCAACGTCATCAGCCACAGTATCATGAAACACAAAATTTCCTTTGAAACGAATTCTTGTTGTAAAGTTGCAGCTCTAAAAAGAAGATATTCAAGAGAATTCACAACACATTCATGTAAAACTGTGATATTAAAAAAATACATAAATGCTCCAGACGCAGCCCAGAAAGGTCAAAAAGGCAATAAAAATTAACGGTATTCTTTGACAAGGCCATAAGAAATATTTACTTAAAGCTCTGGTTGCATAAACAGGTTCGCGTGTTTGTGCTTTATGTTATATTTTTTTTTAAACTTAAACTTTCCCAATTCAGTTCTTTTTCAGGATTTTGAAGTCCTCTAAACAAGATATTCCCCAGAGGTCTGTGTGGCTGTTATTGCCAGGACCACACAAATGCCAACGTGGAAGGATTTTTAAAGCAAAGCTTTCTACCTCTCCCAGCTAAAGGTTCTTTCATGGCGTGCGAGACAGTAATCTCCCAACGCGGGGGAGGCCTAGCGGGGAGAAGGAACCTTTCACTCACGGAGCGCACTGTGGATGGAGCGACAAATTTATCCACCGTTCCCCACGCCGAGGTGCCTGCTCACGAGGGTACGCGTCGCCGGTACGGCTTTGTAGTCTGCTTTAACGGCGGTTGGTTTGGGCCTTTTTTGGCACTACTTGGCGTCCATTCCGCGCCTCCTTTGCTCGGCTTCATTAACTTGTTCGGCAGCCCCTTTTTTGGTAACCCGGACCTGATGGAAATAAGTTGTCGTACGGCTAAGGTACCTTAAGGGTTTGTTTGAAGGGCGGGAAAACAAAACGTAGAGACCACATAGAACTACATGGCCGCTACAGAAACTCTACCTTTCGCGCGCGGTTTGCCATGAATCTGAATCCACTTTCTAAATTGATCACTACCAATTCGGTTGTGTTTTAAGAGCCATTACGAAAGGTTAAAGAAGAAACTGGTCCTGATAAATACCAATTATAAAATTTTCCTCAAATTTCTCGCAATTCTCGAAGTTACTACAATAACTAGTTCAAATAAATATAAATGGGGATCACTAAGCTTCCATGCCGAATTGTTGCGGTGTCTAGCTTGTGTCGCGTGGTGGTGTAGCCCCGATCTAGCACTAAAGATGGTTAGGCGCCTCTGTCTCACCCTCGGAAAGACGCTCCTCTCCATTTTCTTTCTGCCGACACACGGCCGGGACACTGCGGTGGCGTCCACCACTCTAACGCTGCCGTAACCGACGCCGCGGTGTTCGGCGTGCCGCCCCCACGAATTCCAAGTAACGGCTGGCAAAACCTGTCGTTTCAATCTTTGTAGAGCCGTGTGTGTGAATGCGACGCATGCGCAATTGTTGTAGGTGTCGAAGGACGCAACGCCGCCGTGCCTAGGACGTTCAAGCTGAACTTAGCAGCATTCAGCCTGAAAAGCTCCGTCCTCGTCAAAAAAATTTCAGCCCCGGAAGGAGAAAGCATTATCTACTTGTCATCCCCGCAGACCTTCGTGACGAACTTTTGGAAGCGTGCCACAACGACCCGTCTTCCGGACCTCTCAGAACACCTCGAACTATTGCAAAAATCAAGGCGAACTACTTCTAGCCCCGACTTACATCTGACATCGCCCACTACGTTCGGAGTTTCTGTGACTGCCAGCGACAAAAAACGCCGCCGACAAGACCCGCGGACTATTGCAACTCATCGCCGTCCCGTCGAGTGGCCATTTCAACAGATTGGAATGGATCTTGTAGGCGCGTTCCCTACATCACGATCACAGAACAAGTGGATTGTCGTAGGGGCAGACTACATGACGAGCTACGCAGAGATGGCCGCTATTCTGAGGGGGACTGCACAAGAGGTCGCCAATTTCTTCATAAAACAAATTGTGCTGCGACATGGAGCCCCTGAAGTCCTAATCACGGACCGCCAAACGGCCTTCACTGCGGAGCTTATTCGAGAAGCATTACGCTACAGCAACACGGATCACCCAAGAACTACGGCATACCACCCCAAAAGAGCAGCCGAACGAAACCTCTGAACAAAACAATCGCGGATATGCTGTCTGTGTAGTCGACGTTGAGCATTAGACTTGGGATGAAGTCCTACCGTATGTCACGTTTGCCTACAACACGGCTATCCAGGAAACCACACAGATTACACCGTTCGAGCTTGTCTACGGAAGACGACCGACTACGATGCTTGACGCCATGCTTCCCCACGTGGAAGAAGACGACCTCAACGCCCACGTGCAAGGATACCTTCAGAGTACGGAGGAGGCCCGCCAGCTCGCTCGAGGTTGCATAACGGACCAGCAGCTGGTGGATGCGAGACAATACAACCTGCGACGCCGAGACGCCGAGTACCGCCCCGGGGACTGTGTGTGGGTTTGGACTCTCATCCGACGACGTGGACTCAGTGAGAAACTTCTACGAAGGTATTCGGACCCTACCGGATTCTACGACGTGTTGGCCACATTACCTACGAGGTGATCCCCGATGGTGATTCCAGAACATCACGACGACCCAGGCGCCCCGAAGTCGTTGACATGGTTCGCTTAAAACCTTTCTGCGCACAATGACGTCTTTGATTCTTTATGTGTCCGGAATTTCGCTTATGTTAGCATCGGGTCAATGCACTCCTAGAGGGTGGGTAATGCCGCGAACCATGCATTGGGTTTGTTTATTTATGTTTTGCTTTTGCCGCCCGCCTGCGCCGGCCTGTGTTATCGCTGTTGTCTCTATGCCAAGAGGCGCGTGTTCCGTTCTTTTTTTCTGTGCCGCATGATTTATCTCTTCTGATAGGGAGAGCGTTCCGAATAAATGTGAACAGCCTAGAATAATATTCGTTGATCTACAGTGTTCTGGATACAATTCGACTATTCCAGAAACCCTCGCTCCGAGTGATAAGTTCCCGCTAAGCAGATGCTGCGGCATTTTAATCCCCGACACCAGTCTGCGCACGTCACTTTGTTGACTGCTGTTTCGCCACCTGTGTATTCTTTGAGTTGTTACGGGACCACAGGTTTCCTACAATAAACTTTTTTTCTTCAAGACAGCTGCGTCGTCTTTGGCTACGTCACAATATGACAAGTTCATAACAACCCGTGAACAGCGGCTGCTAAAGTAAGCCTTAGCATTTTCGACTTTCAGACGGAGTTCTTAAGCGTTCTTATCACAATTCTTGACGCTACAACTGTGTTCCCGTAGTGCCGTTGCCTCCCCGTCAGAAGATATTGGAAGTCCTCTCGACACTGCTTTCTTTTTTGCTCCCGTATCGACGTCAAGCCCGTTCTCCGAACAGGTTGCCTTTCGCGTCATCCACTGCCGTTATATTGCGCGCCTGCATACTCAACTGCAAAAACGACTGGAAGCTCCATTATGACACCACCCATTGTTATGTGCAGTTTCGCCCTGGTGACCAGGTGCTCATTTGGACGCCATTTCGTAAGCCAGCAGCGTGAAAAATTCTTCCGTCCATTTATTGTCCCGTACACCATTATTGAACAAACATCGTCCATCTACTACCGTGTTGTTCCCAGTGCCGCTCCTCTGGACCGCCGCAACAGGAGCGACGACATTGTGTATGTGCCCAGAGTGAAGCTGTTCACGCCTCACATACCATGTGGAGCTGTGACCAGGCTGTCGCTTTTCCGCAGGGGAGGGGTGCGGTGTGAGCACCAATCTTTAACTTGTCACGCTGTGTATAGATCATCTAGCACTTCAGCTTCTCATTACCATTATCACCATCATGTAATATCTGCTTCTGCTATCCATATACATCATCATTCTCTGGGTGTGGCATCTGTGCTCCCGCTCCGAATAAATACTCTGTGCCGAGCGTCTCCGAGGCGTCTGCCGCCTGTCCGTTGCATGTCGGTCAAGATATACTGTAATGAAGAGAAGTGAGAGTATCAACGGACCTCGATCGTCCAATCGCTGCTCGGGTATGCGCCGGAAGCATCTAGCTAGCATCATCTCCGTGCGTTCGTGTGCTAAGAGAAGCGATCCTCATCAGGCTCACCTCAAACTGACTGTGCTGTTTACCGCCTCTCGCTTTTACTACTCGTTAGCAATTAAACCGCTTTGAAAGTGGTAAAGGGTTGGGTATGTAGGGCCGAAATGTGGGGCGAAACGAGTGGACAAGTGGCGGGGCACCCCTTGAAGTGCATTCGCCGTGCGTCAGCAGAGTGGTCAATGGCGGGGCTACAGAAGCCATGGGTGGAAGAGTCAGCGGAGCAGCGGCTGTAGCTGACGTGTGTGCATGTGACAGGACCTGGGGGACCTTTTCACTGATGTTGTGCTGAAGACCTTGAAGCAAACTTGGTAAGACCTGCTCCACAAATGGCACCAGCGAAAGCTGCTGAGCGACCCCTTTCCGGATGAAGTCGTGAATCTTCACCGCAAGGGAAACTTGTTCAGAATTGAACTACAAACTTGAAAGTTCTCCGCTCGTCCCCAGCGACTGTCGAACGAAAATCTTTTGCCGACGCAGATCGTCATAGCTTTGGCAGAGCTGGATGACCTCAGCCACGGTGTTTAGGTTTTCGGACAAAAGCATCTGAAACGCGTCATTTTCAATCCCTTGCAAGATGAGCCGAATTATTTCTTGATCAGAGATACCCATGCTAACACGCGGGCAGAGATCAGAACGTATTCGATATAGCTTGTGAAGTTCTCGCCGGGCTGCTGCGCGCGTACGCATACAAGCTGTTCCGCGCGCACTTTCAGCACCGCCGGCATGTCGAACGCATCTGCAAAGTGGGTTTCAATTCGCCCGATATTTTGATGGGCCTCCCATTGTTAGGAAGCCACAATTCAGTTGCTTTCTTAAGGTGAAACTCAACATTGCTTAGCTTAGTTTTACCATCCCACTTGCTGTAGACGCTCAATCGCTGGAATGTGGACAACCAATCTTCGGCATCATAGTCACCATTGCTGTTGAAAAATGGCGGGTCACGCTGACGGATAGTACCAGCGCAGATGAGCGGTGGCCCTGGTGATGGTGGCTGTTGACCGACGTCACCGGGGTTAAAAGATTAGTACCATGCGGTTCCGAAGCTCTAGGTTGGTTCATCTCATACCCGGCTTCTCGTAGCCGGCTCCTAGGCCACTTGCGAGGCGTTTTCGAGACTAATGAGTAGTAAAAGCGAGAGGCGGGAATCATCTCAGTCTGTTCCAAGTGAACAGACGCTCCTTCAGCGATAGGGGGCGTGCATTCCTGTCTCAGGCCATTGAAGCGCTCCTCACAGAATGCAAACTTGTGCAAGGCACAACATCTGCTTACCATCCCCAATCGAATGGACTGGCCGAAAAATTCAACCGCACGCTCTTGCAAATGATCGCAAAGTACGTCGCGCTCAACCACTCGAACGGGGACTCCATGCTATCGCGTGTTACGTTCGCTTACAATGCGGCCGTGCACATCATTACATGTTTCTCACTGTTCTTTTTGCTATACAGACGGGAGACATAGTTTAAAATGGATACCGTACTTGCGTACAGCCCTGATACGTCCAAATGCCATATTCTTTCCAACGCAACGCGCCATGCAGAAGAGTGCCGCCTGCTCGCAAGTTCATTTACGTGTTACGACCAAGCTCAGCACAATCACCGTCATTACCAGGAGCTATGATCGACTTCTTACCTTGCTGGCAATTTTGTTTGTCTGGGGCTACCATCTTCCACTCCAGGCCTCTCCTCAAAGCAACTTTCTAAAAATCACAGCCCCTACCATGCCATCAACTCTTCCTCCCCTGTTAACTACGTTGTGGAACCGCTGACACAATTGGATGACCTTCGCCGTCGCGACCGCAACACTGTCAACGTCTCTCGCCTGAAGCCCTGTTACGCACCTCTTAACAGCACAGTCTGTGCCAGGTGAACCGAATACGGGATCGCTGCTGTTATCTCACGGACGCACAGAGATGATGCTAGATGGATGCTACCAGCTCATACCTCAGCAGGGATCGGCCGATGGAGATCAGTTGATCGTTTCACTTCTCTTCATTACAATCACCCCGCCCAAGAGAAAGCCACCCTGGCCACCTAGGTTGGGTGTAGCACTATATATACACACACACATATATAATATATATATATATATGTATATAACCATGCATTTTGACGGCGTTTCTGAAATTGGAAGTGACGTTCGCAAAAAGATCACATTGGAAACATCCCAATGGGTACTGTCGCAATGGTTCGGACAGAGTCTGTCCTGTATCAAGTGTAATCTAAAAAGGACGGACCGTTTTCGAAATGTTAGGTGAATAAATATTGTGGTGCTTCAATTGCAATATCTGTTCAATAATGTAGACATATACAAACGACAAACAACCTTCTTATACCCACGTGCAAAATGGGTTTTATTTATAAGCTTTCGTCAAAGGGACCAGCTTTCGTCTCCGCGGACGAAGCGTTACTAAAAAAGATTTTCGCTTGGGTGGAAACAGTTCTGCGTACTTTCAACCGGCGTTCACGCATGCATTCTTTTGCACTACTATTGCACTTTTGCACTACTCTTTTTGCGTGCATTTTTTTTCATGCGAAAGACTTGGTCGAATACTGTACACACACACACACATATACATATACACACAGGTATAATATATGTGTGTGTGTGTACGTGTGTGTGGGTGTGTGTGGGTGTAGGGGGTGCGTGGGTGTGTGTGTGTGTGTGTGTGTGTGTGCGTACACTAGTCGAGCGACTTTTTGGAATTGGATAGGAACAAAATATAATCCGAATAAAAGATCTCTACAAAATCAGTGATTCGCCAATCTGAACTTCATTTTATTTGTATAGCACTGTAGAAGTGGCGAATGGCCCACGAGAAACGCCATGATGAGGTTCCGTATAAAACAGCGTCACCTGGTGTCCAAATAAAATGGTGTTTAAAAGAAGAAAATGGCCACGTACACCGCATTTGCGGCTGTCGAGGTTTCTCCCGCCGCAGATTACGTGCAAAATTATGGCTTCCAGGATCAAATTTTCTTACTCCGGCGGTATTCAAGACAATCTCGACGGAATCCGAAGCTAACAAGGTGGCTTAGAATTCAAAATGGTGTAGTCCCGTTGTCGAACCATGGGTCTGGTGCGGAAAAATGTCTCGAAATATCGCAATTTTGCTTCATTTGCCCTGAAATATTCCTTAATAATGTACACTAATATGAGACAAATGGTGGTTCCTCGGGGAAGACCTTAATTCATCAAGTCTGAATTTTTGAAGTCTGCAAGAACGGTTGACTTCTGCTTATTTATTAATTTTTATATTTAGGGATGTAACTAATGTATAAGATTACTCACAGTAGCAGGGTGGAAAGTACGAAGATTTAGGGCATCAGGTCAAAATCGACAGGCTACGTCATGGCTACGCGCTTCAACTTCATCTTCCACGATCACCGTCTCTGTCATATCAAGCTCCGAATTCGTCTTGTCGTCTATGCTTCGTGGAAGCTTTGGCGCCAGATAGCATTTTAAGTACGAATGCACTTCTTAAGCGAGCCTGAATCGTCCGCCGCCGTCGTCCGCATAGCAACAGCTGCGGGTGCGCGCGCTCCTCGTCTTCCTCCTCGTCTTGCCTAGCAACGGGGGGAGATGGGCGCGCGCTACTCTCCTCCTCCTCTCTCCGCTCAGTGACTGCGGGTGTTGGGCGCCTCCTCTCCACTTCGGGCGGGAGAGCTCTCGCTCGCGTAGCGGGCGCTCCGCATTCCGACGCGTGAGGGCGCTCGTGTAGCCCTCGCCGTAACGGCGGGCGCTACTCTCCTCCTCCTCTCTCCGCTCAGTGACTGCGGGTGTTGGGCGCCTCCTCTCCACTCCAAGATCACGATATCCACCGTAATCGCGCAATCAACAACCGTGCATTCGCACTTACACATTCTCCCCCTCGGGGAAGTGCGAGGGAATTTTTTTTGTAACGCGTGCAACAATAAGATTACTGAACAAGCTGCATGAGACGCAAGATGACGTCGTCCTGGTCTTTTTGTATGCCTAATCATGGCGACTTCATTTTAGTCGGGAGACCTAGGTAAACTCACAGCGGCTGGGAAGATGGACTTCTTAACGTGCTTGGACAGTGGCATTGTTGACGTCACTTTACAGCTAAGCGCATAAAAATGACTAGAGTATGTCCATAAAAGCGTCTGATTGATCCCGCGTCTCCAAAAAGGAGTCCACATGAGCGCAAGGTCGCCAGGAAAAAAGGTGATGGCAGGTTTTTGTCTTTGGCTATGGCAGGCAAGAGTGCTCAAACGATCGAACTTGCCAGCCTCTTTCGCGTTTCAGAAGTACTGGGCGAGCGGTAAAATTTCGTGATGCGCATATGGAAATAGGGTATCAGTAAATGTGAAGGGAATGCGGCCGTATACAAAGCCGCAAAGCGCCATCCTGGCTGTAGATGCTAAAGGCAGCTCTCTGCCATCCTCCTCTATTTACACTAATCAATCTCAGGAAGAAGAGGCCACTACTGGACATGCCGTCACCTCCACAACGACTAAACCTATTGTGAGCGGCTCTAAACCAGCTCTCTTTAATTGCGAAATTGGCAGGATCTCTAATAAAGCCCTACGATCTTGCGCTCCGTCCAAGCCGCTGGTATGCGCAACGTGCGAATAATCTGGACACCGGCCCTTGCATCTCCCCCAGGCGACAAGCAAATACATGATGCGCTCCGAGGTTTCAGCTCCCGGAATTGCCATGACGACGCGGCTTGCTCGAACCAGTGGGCTAGGGCAAGGCTGGTGACCTACCGCGAAATCAGTCAACACTATCGCATGTAGTGCCGGAAATGTCCCGCAGCTCTGCCCAAGCTCAATGCACGTCAATCTGCAGTTTAGCGCCAGCTACAGAGTAATGCCTTCTCTAATCGGGCATTAGTCAGCCACATTTATCCCAAACTCTACAATAACCAGTGCAAGTGGTGCACCGAGCGATCCACACTTACTCACATGATTTGGACTTGAGATTCTCAGCCAGGAACTGAACGAGCTGGCTTACGAATTAACAGTAGGAGGCCTGTTTGCTTAGCTTCAACCCGCAAATACATTCAAGGTCGTCCAACTGGTCGCAGACCCCACCCGCGAGGGGGAGGATTTAAGAATGATTCCACGCCCCCAACTCCTCAAACCCATATTTGGGCAAAATAAAGTTACCGTCAACACGTTCAATGCCCAATCAGTTAGGTTTGTATCTTCGCTCGTAACTGTCGGTTTATTTGGTTACCCCTCAAATATATAACGCGTTAAAAGGTCAGAAGGCTTCTCATCTCATATATCTTTTACGTCACGCCAGCCGCATCTGCCGTTATCACCAATGCTCCTTTTCCTCCCCTTATATTTAACCCTTCTCGCGCAACGCTACATTAGCCGCACAATTGCAATAAACGTTTTGTCTTGGCCTAGTCACTGCCCCGCCGTGTTCGTTTCACTGGCGACGAGGATGGAATCAACACGGGACGTCTACTCAATCACTCATGGGCGTCGCACCCACGGGAGAGATACGCCAGCCCGCCGCAGTTTGACGAGAGCAACGGCAAGTGGCCATCTGACCAGGTTCGGTTAGAAGCCCTTTTTGAATGAAATTGTATCTGGGAAGACAAAAGGTGCGGGCCCTGGTTGTGACTACACTGTCCACCCACACCGCGGACGTACTGAGCGGACGTTGTGCTCCGGGCAAGGTGAACCTCCAAGTTGTAGCCTTGCTAAAACAGAACTTTTTGCCGTAACTAAACGAGATAGCACAGTCTTCATTCAAGTTGCTCACACGCAAGCAGCTTCCTGCAGAAGCTATCAAGCACTTTATCGTGGCGATTTGGCAGATAGCGGACACCTGCAATTTTGGCGCATCGTTGCATAGAATGCTACGACACCGCATCAGGTGTGGGCTGCAGAGCGTAGGAGTGCGTCCGCTGCTACTCGCAAAACCACAGCTAGTGAGTAGAGAAGCGGAAAAAATTGCGATATCCGCCGAAATTGCCGACGCTAACACGCATAAGGTGGCAAGCCTTGACGCGAAGGAAAGTGCACAGGCGCTGGGAGGCCAGTCCTATCGCCCAAGATGCTGGCGGAAGACTCGCCTGCTACCACTGCGGAGGGAAAGGGCGTGAACCTGAGGGTTAACGCTTCCGCTCGGTGTCATACTTCAAGTGTAAACAGCGAGCTCATGGCGCCCGAGCTTGTTGCCGCCATGAGAACGGGTTCCACACTGGCAGTGCGCAAAGTACACGCCTTGTCGTCGCGGGAGGAAGACACTGGCACGGGCAGTAGGTTCGTGCTGGACTCAGCGTAGAGTCATATAGGCCACATCGGCATCACGCAACCCATCGTGCACCAAATGCATGTAGTCGGTGCCGACGACATTACCGGGGACCGGTTACTCGCAGAATTCGGGGACGTGTTCACGCCGGGTTTAGGTCTCATAACAGGGCCTCCTGTATATTTCGAGACGTGAAAAAACGTAGCGCCAAAATTCTGGACAGCACGCGAGGTTGCCTACGCTTTTTTTCAAAGTTCGACGCGAAACTTGACCGCCTTTTTAAGGTGAGCATTTTTGACTCGGTTCCTCATTCCAAATGGGCCTCGCCAGTGGTATCGGTAGCCCAATATAATGACTTTATCGGGCTCTCTGGCGGCTTTCATATAACGTTATACAATGCCTGTCCAGTTAGCAATATCCGTTGCCACAATTGGAGGATATCCTCGCGACATTGAACGAGGGTGAAGTTTTTACCACGATAGAACTGCGTGGGGCGTAGAACCAGTTTGCTTTCGATGAGGAAGCCATACTACTTAACACCATAAACACGCATAAGGGACTGTTCAGCTTCACGCGCCTGCCTTTTGGAGTGGCATCCCCGCAGGCAGTGTTTCAACGGCACATCGAGGCCATTTTGCAGGGGCTTCGGGTGTTCAGGTCTAAAGACAAAGGTCCAGAAGATGCCCTCAGCCGGCTCCCCGTATCAGCAACGTACTAGCCAGAGACGCAGAAACTGAAAGCGGCGAGTATGTCCTGCTCACGGAACCATCAAGAACGGTGCCATGATTCCTAAACAACTGGCCACTCTCACGTCACTGATGACGATTTAGGAAAAGTGGAAAAATGGGTGTAGGAGGGGCAGTCTAGAATTTCTGGGCCCTAAGGACCGCGAATAATGAAATACTTCAACAGGAGGGCTGAGAAAATGGTGAGTTAAGGGCTTCTATACTGGGAACGTCGCGTCATCATCCATAATAGTGCCAGAGCAATAATCATCTCTGCGTGATACGTCGGCTCCGTGATACTAATCATGGCGTTTGCTCAATGAAGTGGCTAGGGCGCTCCTTGCTGTGGGAACCCGGGATCAATAAAGATATTGAGCACATGCATCCTGCCCCAGCATCCTCCCCAGTTGCATCCAAGCTACTCCTGTGCCGCGGAGATACCCTCTGCTGAATGGCCTCAAACCGATGAGCATTGGTCGAGGCTTAATATATATTTTGCGGGGCCGATTGATAGTGGTGGATTCAAAGAAAAAATTGATAGAAGCGTAATCCCTGAAGTGTTCTACCATGCACGCCACCATAGAGAATCTCCATACCTTGTTCAGTACAGTCGGGTTGACCCGGACGCTAGTACCCAATAATGGCCCGCAATTTTCGAGGTGGAAATTTTGGACGCTGAATAACACAGACACCTGCGAACAGCACCGCTTCCCCCCACTCCAATGGGTGGATGCGGGATGTTTGAATTGTCATTGTCAAGTATTTTTTGTGAAAGAATGGGCAAGGGTCGCAGGTACCACAGGACGCCGCACGCCGTGGGCCTTGCACCAGCGCAACTTTGCGCCAGGCTCGATAACGCAGAGTCCCTTCCGCCCTCCGGAGTTGACCATACCTCTCTAGATGTGTGGCAACCCAGTGAGCCAGTCTTGGTAAGAAACTTCGGGCGAGCAGAACCGTGGACTACAGCGAGCATTGCATCGACTGATTGAGCCCACCTTGTGAATGCCGATGGTCCACAGCAGGAACTTATTCTGCGCTACAGCGACCTGTACCAGCCACGGGAGTCGGAGGAGGACCAGAGGGACGATGCCGGTGACCCCGGGTGCCAAGAAACTGCCGGCGGACGCCTAGCAGAAGGAACACCGCGGCTAGTTTCGGAAAAAAAGCCATACCGCCGGGAGTACCTCAACTCCGGTATTTCGTCGGTCGGGCCGGCAACGCCAACCCCAAGACCGCTACACACCCCAGAGGTAGCGAGATGACGGATCTGTGACGTGATGGAAAAATTCGGGCGTTCCCAACCTATTGTGTAGTGCGTTGCCCTGTAGTCTATGATCCTGCATTGTTAGACAACAAAACGTACTCTAATATTACGTTGGCGGCACGGTATCTCTGTTTGTTGCAAAAATGTTTGTGTGACTACCCTTGGGACAACAAAATTTCACAGAATCGCTGGTGTGGTGCTTTATCTATTGGACATTTTTAGGGGCGAAGCTCCTCTTGCTCGGGCCATGTCCCGTCCCTCGTTGCTGCTGCATACGGCACGGCACATTAATGGTGATTGTGGCAGGATCCCCCTAGAGATTGGCCAACCGAAGATTGGGCGAAGAGGACGAAACGTTCAACGCGTTCGTTGCTACCCAACAAAGAGAAAAGGAAGAAGTTGGCATTCGTCCCCTCCAAGCTCGAGACACGTACCGGGGGTACACGACAAAGGACGCTCTGCAGAAGGCGACGGCCAAGGTGGCTAAAATATCACACACCGAATTCTCCAAGTTACCCACGGAGATTCTTATCGTAGACAACCCCTACATAACCACCACAAACACCGACGTCGTGGACGGGCTTGTCAACGGAGCGGTGGAAAGCTTGACTTGTCGAGTATTTATAAGATGTGCGGCCCAATGTTTCACGTTTTTACTCATAATCATTTTTGCGTCGCCCTCTCATCATTATTCACAACGTGGAGATGGCGGAATTTTTCTTTCTTGCCTTGCGCTACTGCTGCACTGCGAAGCCCGTTGTAAGAAAAATTTCGGACTGCTTTTATAGGAACGAACCAAGTTACTTCTGTTGTAAAGTACAGTATCGAAATCTAAATAGAGTGCAGTACGTTTCACACTTCAGAGCGAATATTCTCAGGCTTAAGTTTAGGCTTAATAGTTCAAGGTGCGTGCGTTAGAGTGCGAGGTACCGTAATAGTAATCATCGCGCATTTATCAAATGAAATCATCAAATCATCTTTATTTTTTCAAAAAAACATTTGGAAGGGGGCCAGAACAATGAGTGGAGAATGGCCCACTTGACAAGGGTTCGGGCCCCGCTTTACAAGGAGGCATGTTTAACATGTTATACATGTTAAATCATGTTACGTACATAAAAGATCAACAAGAAAACATACAGTACAATCAAGTGCACAGAGCAAGACAGCAGGCACAACAGCGTAATGAATTTCACAGTGAAAAATGATAACTTATGCACGATAACACTGCCATACTAATGATGAGAAAAATTTGATCAACATATGAATAAATTCAATGTGTCTCTCAAGATATCATTCAGGATGTACAAAAATGTGCGCAGTTTTGTTCTACTACTATTTTCTATTGTTACTGTCTGTCTGTGCAGGTAATTTATGAGCGTAGGTGGGAACAGCGAAGCATTTGTTCCCCATAGGAAGATATCAAAAAAGGTATTACGCAAGGTTCTGTGTTACGGGTTTTGTATATGGGCATGCGGATTGTCAGATCTGCAAGGGGCGCAATACATTTTCAGGGTTATTGTTATGCTTTGTTTGTATATCATGGCTAGATGATATGAGTGAAGATTGCGAGTAGAAACTAAATTAAAACGATAGAAACCCGGTTTAGTTTGCACGTGGTAATCTACATTGGCTATGTGTCGAAGAGCTTTCTTTTGGAGTCCCAGTAGGCGATTTCAGTTCGTTATGGTGGTTTTCCCCGAAACAAGGACACAGTAAAAAATATGAAAGAGGAAAAGGGCATTGTAAATATTGTGTTTGTTCTGAGGCGGTAAAAATAAATGAAACTTTGCTAACATACCAACAGACCTTGCAATACGGGAAATAACATGATTGATATGCAAATCCCATGATATGTTTTAATGAAAAAGGACACCAAGAGCATTAACGGAGTCAACTACTTCTACAATGTTGTTACCGAGAAGATTTCCTTTTAACGCAGCTCATGACTGTTTCGGCGCAAATAGAATTGTCTGCGTTCTGTTAACAATTATCTCCAATGAATTTAACTTGCTCCAAGAGTGAAATTTGTCAAGACAATCGCTTATTTCGAGGTGAAGTGTCGTTGTGCTCGAATTTCGTTACAGTATTCTCGTGTCATTCGAACATATGACAAATGTAGGTTTTGCACTAATCTTAATTATGTCATTGATGTAGAAGTTGAACAGGAGGGGGTCTAGGATACTACCTTGTGAAACACCAGCATTCACATATTTAAACGAAGAGAGGAAATCACCTATCACTACGGCTTGTTTACGAAAGTGTAGGTGGGTGTTGAGAAGCTGAAGGGGTATACCCCGTATTCCATAGAGCTCCAGTTTTTTTAACAACGTTATGTGATTCAGACGATCGAATGCCTTTGAAAATTTACGTATACACCAAATATAAATTGTTTTTCTTCAAAAGCTTCTAAAATTATTTCTTTTTGGTTTAAAATGCAAGTTCTGCTGATCTGCCTTTACGGAAGCTCTACTGAGCACTAGTTATTAGATTGAATTTAGAGTCGAAGTTTTTCATTCTACCATGTATAATTTTTTCCAGGGCTTTTAAGACACAGGAAGAATAGAAACGGGGCGATAGTTAAAAAAAATGTTTTGATCACCACCTTTGTGAAGGACAATTACCTTAGAGAGCTGCATCCTTGCAGGATGGTTGCAAGTAGTAATTGCTAAGTTATGAATATGGGGTAGTGTTGCAGCAATTATATAGAGTGTGTACTTAACGGGCTTTAATTGTATGTCGTCCACATCGCAGACGTTACTATTCTTAAGTAGGTTGAAGGTCGTTATAACTTCATTTTCGCTCGTAGGGTCCAAGTAAATACTATTTTTATTACTATAGATTAGATTACCAGTCTCGGGATGATGCGAAGTATTAACAAGGTTTAAAAAAATATTGAAAGCTTATGCTAATTCACTGAATTTCAGGAGAATATCATTTACAGTTATCTCAACTACCTTGTGAGCCGCAGGAGCAGAATTCAATAATTTATTTATCTTTTCCCATACTACCTCTGCATTTGCATTGCATTTCATGTGAAAAAAATTAAACAGATATTCAGTTTCGCATTACGAAGGGAGGTATTAGTCTTGTTTCTGTGTTGTTTAAATAATTCGCAATCAAGAGGACTCCTTGTGGACAAGGAATATTTAGAGTTTTTTTTCTTTTTTATCAGCTTGAGGCAAAAGTTTGAAGTCCAACGTTTCCGCGATCGACTGTTCGTAGTTAGGTATATTTTGCGTATTACAGGCGGTAATAAAATAGGTGGGCATGGCGACGAAGACAAGAGGCAGCCGCGGCGACAAAGATCAAGATGAACAAGATATTACCGCGAACCATACATTGGGTTTGTTTATTTGTGTTTTGCTTTTACCGCCCGGCTGCGCCGGTCTGCGTTATCTCTGCGCCAAGGGAAGCGCGTGTTCCATTGTTTCTTTCTGTGCCGCATGTGTTATCTGTTGTGATAGGGAGAGCATTCCGATCTAACGTGAACAGCCCAGAATAATCTTCTTGGATCTACTATGTTCTCGATCCGAATCGACGTTTCGAGAACCACGCGCGCCGAAAGATAAAAAAATTTCCCCCACCTCCCCGAAGGGAATCGTGAGGAAGTGCGAATGCATTTCTTGCGCCGAGAGTACACGGCGTAGTAATTCTTCCATCGCCTTGAGAGGCGCAGTACCGGCGAGGGGGAGCTGTCAGGCGAGGGGAGAGGCGCGCGCCGAGGGTGAGTGCAAACCTAATGGGGGGAGAGGCGCGCCAGCTGCAGAGCATGTGACGTCACGGCGCGAGGAGAGGGGGAGCAGACGCAAAGGCGCCAGCGCGCGGTCACGTGGGAGTGTGACGTCACGGCGCGAGGAGCGGTGCGGGAGCCGGCGCGGGCGCGCGCAGCCACGGCGCGGGAGGCGGAGCGCGCGCGGGTCACGTGGGGTGTGACGTCGCTGCGCCGTTGCTACAGACGCTCCTCTCCGCTCCTCGCGCCGTTGCTAGGGGAGAGGAGGAGGAGCAATGCGGACGGCCGATTCAGGGTCGCTTATAAAGTGCATCGCACTTAAAAGCCTGCAGTGCGGACGCCGGAGCATTCGATTCGACGACACTCGCCTGTGCAAGTCACTTTGTTGACCGCTGCTTCGCCGCCTCTGTATTCTTTTGAGTTGTTAGGGGAGCACAAGTTCGCTCCAGTAAACGTATTTCTCATTCAAGACAACTGCTTCATTCTTGTCTTCGTGACATCTGGTGGAGGTGCTGGGTACGCACCCTTCATGCCCACTACAACCTCTGGAAGCCGCCCAGCAAGTCCAACAAGAGCCAGCCTCCGCGTGCAAGATTTACCACCCGAGTTCGGTCTACTACCGGAGAAGACGAAGAAGAAAGACGTCGCAACCAGCACCATGCTCAACCAAGCCAATCCTTCTGTCGTTCTGCAGCAGCCACGGGAACCGCCATCATTCCGAGGAGCCCCCGCAGAAGACCCAGAAGACTGGTTGGAAAAACTGGAGCGCGTCCGGAAATTCAACAGGTGGGACGACGCAGAAACGTTCCGGCACGTTTTCTTTTACTTGGAAGATTCGACTCGCACTTGGTTCGAGAACCACGAGAGCTCCTTGACAAACTGGGCTCAGTTCAAAAGCGAGTTCACTAAGACCTTCACTACCGTGGTCAGAAAAGAACGCGCAGCGCTTTTACTCGAAACTCGAACGCAGCACCCTAACGAAGGGGTAGTGATCTTTGTTGAGGAGATGAAGAGGTTGTTTCGACGTGCGGATCCGGAGATGACAGAAGAAAAGAAACTAAGGTTTCTCATGCGAGGGTTAAAGCAGGAGCTTTTTGCTTGCCTTGTCCGCAATCCTCCCAAGACGGTGGACAAATTCGCGTTTGAGGCGGCCACGATGGAGAAGACGCTGGAAGTTCCAACGAGGCAGTACGATCGCCCGGTCAACGTGATGGTTTCCGAGACGATCGGGGCCGGGGCTACAAGCTCCGACACACTGCGTGAGACCATCCGAGCAGTGGTCAGGGAGGAGCTTCGGAAGCTTTTTCCGACGACGCCGCAACCTCAAGTGTCTTCCCTGACTGACGTCATCCGCGAAGAGGTTCAACACGCTTTGGGCACTTCTATGCCATCCGAGGCACCCCGCGAGCCACAGGCGATGACCTATTCTGCGGCTGTTCGTCGACCCCGCCCTGCTCCAACCCGTCTACAAGAAGCTCCACCGTACCGCCGTCCACTCCCGCCGCCGTCCCCACCCTCGCCACCGTCGACCGTACCGCCGTCCACAGCCCAAACCCAGACGCCGCGGAAGACTGACGTTTGGCGAACGTCAGATCATCGTCCGCTGTGCTACCATTGCGGGGAGGCCGATCACATTTATCGTCGCTGCCCGTACAGGAGACTCGGACTGCGTGGTTTCTCCGTCGACGCCCCACGCCCCCGACCCGGCCAGCGCCCTACTGAGATCGACGAATACCTGTCCAACACCAACCGAGGACCAGCCCGCTCACGCCGATCGCCATCGCCCTACCCATACCAGTCGCCTAACCGCCGTAGCAATGCTGATTTCGCACGTGGAAGGTCCCCCAGCCCACGCGGGGGAAACTAAAAGCAGCAACTTCTAGAGGTGAAGTTGCTCTACGGCGAAATACTGGAAACCCTCCAACGACGCAAGGACGCGCTGAAGACAGTGATCCACGACATGCCCTCATCCCGATGACCCGACCAAGCCCTGACGAGATTCCTGAACACGACGACAGCTACACGGCGCGACGTGTACCCGACCTGACCGAGACGTCTGTTGAGAAGACGACGACAACGACGATGCACAGTGCCCGACCGTCAACACGTACAAGCAGAGATACGATGCCCCGACGAACCCGGAACTCGAGGAAGACTGCATCTGACGTCAAGGTGTCCATCGACGGCTTGGACGTAGTCGCCCTCGTAGACACGGGAGCTGACTATTCGGTATGGAGCGGACCATTTGCGTCAAAACTGAAGAAAGTTATGACCAGATGGGACGGTCCCCATATACGCACAGCAGGAGGCCACCTCGTGACGCCAAGTGGAACGTGCACATCGCGCGTCACCATAGACGGCACGACGTACCCTGCCGCGTTCGTCATCTTGCCTAACTGCTGCCGCGACGTAATTCTCGGAATGGACTTTTGACGGACAACGGCGCAACAATTGATCTGCAGACCAAGTCGATAACTTTTTCCTGCGATCACTCCATGACGCCGGAACCGAACCCCGAACACCGTGCAGCTGTAAGGATAGCCGATGATCATGTCACCCTGCCACCCCGCGCAAGTTTGATGATCACCGTTTACTGTGAAGGTGCTGCTCCTGACGTTGACGTTATCGTGGAGAGTGACCAAAGGTTGCTTCTAGACGCGGTGTGTCTGTCGCAAGAGGCATTGCGCGCTTCAAGGAACACCAATCCCACATTTTGGTTACTAATTTCACCGAGGAGTACCAGCATATAAACAAGGGCGCGGCAATTGCATTCCTCGAAGAAACGCAAGAAGCAAGTGACGTGATCGCGGTCGCCGACTTTGAACGCACCCCCGTAGAAACCTTCAAGCTCCCGCAGCCCTTCGACGTGAATCCGGCACTATCGCAAGGACAACGGAACAAATTATTGGCTTTGCTGCGTCGCTATAGCGAATGTGTTTCGTCGAGCGCAAAACTACGTCAGACCCCTCTAGCGAAGCACCGAATAATAACCGAAGATGGAGCCCGACCTACCCGACAGTCACCGTACCGTGTCTCTTCACACGAACGGGAAGCCATCCGGACTCAAGTCGACGACATGCTCAGCGACGACATTATACAGCCATCGAAAAGCCCCTGGGCTGCGCCCGTCGTACTCGTAAAGAAAAAAGACGGCACATTAAGGCTTTGTGTTGACTACCGGCGACTGAACAAAATCACGAAAAAGGACGTGTACCCCCTCCCCCGAATCGACGACGCCCTTGACCACATCTGCCACGCGAAGTACTTCTCATCGATGGACCTGAAGACCGGCTACTGGCAAATTGAAGTGGACGAGAAACACCGAGAGAAGACTGCATTTATAACCCCAGACGGCATATACGAGTTCAAGGTGATGCCGTTTGGGCTGTGCACAGCACCAGCGACGTTTCAAAGAGTCATGGACACTTTGCTAGCTGGCCTTAAGTGGCACACCTGCCTCGTATACCTCGACGACGTAGTGGTATTCGCCCGGACTTTCGACGAACACCTTGCAAGGTTGGAGTCTGTACTCGAGGCCATTCGTACGTCGGGATTTACGCTGAAGCCTGAAAAGTGCCGTTTCGCATACGAGGAACTCAAGCTCTTGGGCCACGTCGTCAACGCCGCGGGAGTCCTACCTGACCCGGCAAAAACTTCAGCTATCGCGAACTTCCCTAGTCCGAAAGACAAGAAGGGCGTGCGAAGATTTCTCGGGCTGTGCGCATACTACCGGCGCTTCGTCGCAAACTTCGCACGCATTGCAGAGCCACTCACGCGCTTGACGAAAGACAGCACCCCTTTCAGCTGGGAAAACGACCAAGAAAAAGCATTCTCCGAGCTGCAAAAACGCCTGCAAAGCCCGCCCGTGTTCGCTCATTTCGACGAAAATGCCGAAACGGAAATGCACACGGACGCCAGTGATATAGGCTTGGGTGCCGTCCTTGTCCAAAAGCAAAGCGGCTGCGAAAGGGTAATCGCCTATACCAGCCGTGGTCTGTCGAAGGAGGAGAAAAACTATTCTGCCTCTGAGAAAGAGTGCCTGGCTATTATATGGGCGATTTCAAAATTTCGCCCATACGTGTATGGAAGACCATTCAAGGTTGTAACAGACCACCATGCGCTGTGTTGGCTCGCCATTTTGAAGGACCCCTCTGGCCGTCTTCGGCGGTGGAGCTTGCGCCTGCAGGAGTTCGACGTTACAGTCGTTTATAAATCCGGCAGGAAACACTCCGACGCCGACTGCCTGTCCCGCGCCCCCGTCGACCCACCACCAGAAGACTCTGATGAAGACAGCGCGTTCTTCGGGATCGTGACGGAGAGCGACCTAGCCGCCCAGCAGCGTGCCGACCCCGACTTACGCGTCATAATCGAGTACCTCGAGGGATGCAACGTTGCCGTTCCTAGGACCTTTAAACGCAGCTTACCAGCATTCAGCCTGAGAAACTCCGTCCTCGTAAAGAAGAATTTCAGCCCCGGAACAAGAGCGAATTACCTTCTCGTCATCCCCGTGGACCTTCGTGAGGAAATTTTGGAAGCGTGCCACGACGACCCGTCTTCCGGACATTTCGGCACAGCCCGCACTATTGGAAAAATCAAGGCGAGGTACTACTGGCCCGGCCTTACCTCTGACGTCACCCACTAAGTCCGGAGCTGCCGTGACTGCCAGCGACGAAAAACGCCGACGACAAGACCCGTCGGACTTCTGCAACCAATCGCCGTCCCATCGAGACCATTTCAACAGATTGGAATGGACCTTTTAAGCCCTTTCCCTACGTCACGATCACACAACAAGTGGATTGTCGTAGCGACAGACTACATGACGCGCTACGCAGAGACCGCCGCTCTTCCGAGGGGGACTGCACAAGAAGTGGCAAATTTCTTTATAAGCCAAGTTGTGCTGCGACATGGAGCCCCGGAAGTCCTAATCACAGACCGCGGAACGGCATTTTCAGCGGAGCTGATGTAAGGAGTATTACGCTACAGCAACACGGATCACCGAAGAACGACGGCGTACCACCCCCAAACAAACGGACTAACAGAACGTCTGAACAAGACAATCGCAGATATGCTGTCAATGTACGTTGACGTTGAACATAAGACTTGGGACGAAGTGCTCCCGTATGTCACGTTTGCGTACAACACGGCTATCCAGGAGACGACGCAGCTGACGCCATTCGAGCTTGTCTACGGTAGAAGGCCGACTACGATGCTAGACGCCATGCTTCCGTACGTAGAAGCCGACGACCTCAACGCCGACGTCCACGGATATGTACAACGTGCGGAGGAGGCCCGCCAGCTCGATCGAGTTCGTATAACGGACCAGCAGCTTGTGGATGCGGGCCGCTACAACCTCCGACGCCGAGACGCCGAGTACCAACCATGGGATCGTGTGTGGGTTTGGACTCCCATTCGACGACGCGGACTCAGTGAGAAGCTCATGAGACGCTGTTTCGGACCCTACCAGATTCTACGACGTGTTGGCCAACTTACCTACGAAGTGATCCCTGATGGTGACTCCGGCACATCACGACAACGCAGGCGGCCTGAAGTCGTCCACGTGGTTCGCCTAAAACCTTTCTACGGACGATGACGAACTTTTATTTTCATTTGTACGGACTGTCGCTTATGTTAGCATCGGGTCGATGTACTCTTACAGGGGGGGGTAATGCCGCGAACCATACATTGGGTTTGTTTATTTGTGTTTTGCTTTTACCGCCCGGCTGCGCCGGTCTGCGTTATCTCTGCGCCAAGGGAAGCGCGTGTTCCATTCTTTCTTTCTGTGCCGCATGTGTTATCTGTTGTGATAGGGAGAGCATTCCGATCTAACGTGAACAGCCCAGAATAATCTTCTTGGATCTACTATGTTCTCGATGCGAATCGACGTTTCGAGAACCACGCGCGCCGAAAGATAAAAAGCCTGCAGTGCGGACGCCGGGGCATTCGATTCGACGACACTCGCCTGTGCAAGTCACTTTGTTGACCGCTGCTTCGCCGCCTCTGTATTGTTTTGAGTTGTTAGGGGAGCACAAGTTCGCTCCAATAAACGTATTTCTCATTCAAGACAACTGCTTCGTCCTTGTCTTCGTGACAATATCATATAGTGCATTAGAAAAAGCGCTGGAGACGAGAACGAGGTGATCGGCGGTCAGAATTCCGCTCCCCGTCTGACGCCCGGTTGTAGGGACGGGAACACTGCGGCAGTCGTCCGGATTGCCATTGCAAAAGGCCAACGCCACTGGCAGTCTTGAAGTCCAGCCCGTGCAAAGGAAGCATAGATGCAGTCCTCCGAGTCTGCACGTCAGTTGCGTCTCCTGATGTTAAGCCGCAAGAACGCTCCCTGTTCTCTGCCGCCACTGCTTTTAAACGCCAAAGCTGTGCCCGTCTGCAAGGAGCTGTCAGAGTGTTTTTTTTTACTACACCTTTCTTGGCTTTGCTGAAGACAAACCGATTTGACGAATTTAAGTTATGGTCCGACTCAGTTGAAGATCTAGCGACACACCGAAGATCCACAGATTCTGGCGATAATATCACACATGCGCTACAACGTAAACGTGTTTTCCGTGGGCAAGTGGCGGATGCAACAGAGAGAATAATTCTTCCAAGCTGGACTATTCTACAATAGTGCTGTTCAACTACATATTGTGATCTTGGCAGTTATGCGATTAAGCCTGGAAGAGAGGCTTGTTTTCAGTTACCTAACTGCTGCTGTTTCCTAGGCATCTTAAGCAGTAAAACGAAGCTGAGATCGCTCTGCGCTACATGAGCTTCGTAATTTTTTTCTCTGCTATTGTATTTGCGTTTGATTTGGTGTTTACGTTTTCAGCAACCTTATTTCATATTCGTGCCACCGTTAAGCTAGGTTTATCGTGCTAAATTTGATGTCCATAACAAAAAAAGAAACCAAAGAGACGTCGTGTGTTATGGTGCTCATTTCTTTTAGGGAGGTCACGTAATTGCTTCAAAAAGTTGAAGCAGTTTGTTAATTATACATTGCGGCTTGATTTCTTTTTTATAAATGTCACTGTAGAAGACAATTTCTAATGCATGTTTACCAAATACTTCTCTGCTTGGAGGCATGTTTGCAGAAGAAACGGACCGCGAGGCCACACAAGGAATAGCTATTGACCATAAAGACTGCCCAGAAAGCAAAAATGTGCATAAAAATGGCATGCGGTGCACGCCTTATCATCGCAACACGCTTTTCCAAGCATCGCAAAATATTGGACTTCCAGAGCTTGGCCAATTGTTGGCTTGACACCTTTCCAAACACTAGCCAATAATACCTCCCGTGGTATTGCCAAGCTCGGACACAATGGTCACTAATGATTTACCATGCTTTCGCTTGGAACTTTCTGCTGCTTGGAGAGCTGACACTTTTAGCAGAAGTAATAGAGTAAAGGTCGTTGCTGCAGCGAAAACGAAGAATCGCTGCAATCGTGGATGTGGTGAAGGTTGAGTAGAGCTTCGCTATCTTGAAGTTTTATGTCTGAGTGGGAGCTTTCATTTTTATTGTTATTATTATTTTTTTAGTTGAGGTAACCCCAGATCTAGTCATTAAAAGGGAAAGCGGTAACATAGGTGAGGCTGTCTACATGCTCCGTGTCTCTTGCAAAAGTCTACAGATATGGCAGGCTCTTTAGGACGCGCCGGACCTTTCCACGACGATACCAACTTCTGGAGGGCTTTGACTTTCGGCGGATGATGCGCTCTTCTCTTTGCGGCGTGCTCCAAGCCTTCCACAGCAAGTGGTGCGTTGTCGGCCCCGTTTTGTGGGACAAGAGGAGGAGGATTAGGTGATAACCTTCATGTAGTTCTCGTTTGGCTGCCTTACGTGACGTGAGTGGCGCAGAACCTGTGTTCGCCGCTGTGAGAGCACGTCCTCCGGAAGAGCCGTCCAGGCTCTTATTTCGTGTACACAGGACTTGGAAGCCTCTGGAGTGGTCTCGGGTCATGGTACGCTTCGGGATGAGGCTTCACCCAGCTGTCTTGTTTGACTGCGGCTCTGGCGCCCGCAGGGTCATGGTTGTTTCGTGTTAGCCGCACTACGTGCGAGCGATGGGCTGGAGCGGATACTTGCTTCTTTGCTAGCCCACCCCATGGCATCCTCGTTACCAATGCCGGCTTCGTGTTCCGGTTTGCAGTCGACCCGTCACTGTAATTTTCTCCATTCTGCGAAGTCCCTTCGCTATCGTCTTCAGTGGTGGCTGGTGGAGCCGAAACCTTGGTGCCACTGAGTCTCGCTACCTCCTTTTTACTGTCGGTGCGTCCCTGTTGCTCCTCCTCTTTTTAGCGCTCTACAATGCGGTTCGCTGCGAGTATTATTGCCTCCAGCTCGCACCGCAAAGCTCTGAGCGTGATGTCGAACTAAAACGTCCGCCTCGTCTGGGCTGGCCAATCTGCGAAAGCAGCAGTAACACGATTGGTTGTAGCATCGACGGTGGCGTTTACAAACACGGCTTTTTCAGGCAGGGCTACTCGCGACGCAGCTGCAGTGGGCTTCTCATTGTTGTCATTTTCACTAAAGGTCGTCGGCATGTGTTTTGGGAGACGGACAAGCTCGTCCACCCAAGCGCATTGGATTCCGCGGTACGAAACATGGCCACTTGTTTCGCGCCGGCTAGTTAACAAGTTGCTGGATGTGGGCCCTAGCATTCATGGTAGCCCTCAAGCTGCGTGCCATCTGTACCAATCCTTATGATATTGCTTAGCGGAGGAAGCCTCGCAGGTGTGTACCTTTTTTCAATACTGGTGTGCCTCTACGGCGATGTGATAGTTCGTAGGCACTCGCTGTGCATCATTTCTGGCTGCATGTGCTGCGCTTGGCTCCGCAGCATGCCTTGGATGTAAACACTGCCTGCGTTAGCGAACGCATAAAGGCGTCGCCGCACACCGAAGCAGTTGCCCAACCATCGGGTGATACAGAACCACTGCCGCCACGTCAACGTCAGGTATCGGACCCACTCGTTGGCTAGGCCCTCTTTGTTCTCAAACGCAGCTCACGATCCATGTCAACGGCAAGCAGCCCGCTCGCGGCCACGCCCATCTAGCCTGTAGTAAGTGTTCTCCCTGGTATGCCCCAGATCATCTAGAACAATGATATTTACCATTTCTGAAAAGTCGCGTATGCCTGTAGCCAGAAGTCGCCGTGGAATGGCGTCCTGTCTGCACTGCATCGTTCTAGTGGCTCTCTTGACGCCGGTCAACCCATCAGTCCACATGGTGACATCGCCCTGGTATGCCGTGTTCTCTAAGTTTTTGCCCATCTGGATCGTACCAGCGATGCCACGCATTACAAAATAGAAGAGCGTAGTGGACAAGATCGCCTCCTTTGGTACCCCGACTGCATTGACGAAGCTCTGGGGTTAGTGGATGTGAATGGTGACCTAGAATCTGCTTCGGAATCTTTTCCCGAAATTTTTGATTAGCGGGACAGCTCCAAACTTGCGAAGAACTTGCATGATCCGTCCAGGGTTTACCTTTCCAAAGGCCTTTAATTCTGCGGCTACAACGATGGCTGGAGTCGGAAGTAAGGCGCGACGGCACCCCACAGTGCGGCAGAGCTTCTTAAGGCTATAATGAGCACAGTGCTCGTTCAGACACCCGTACTCCTAGGGCCGCAAATATCCCGTTTTGTGCGCTACTATGTAAGTCTACCGTGCCACCACCATGCGCTCTATGACCTTACACAGTGTCGACGTCAGCAAAATGGGTCGGATGTTCAGGTATCTTTAAGGGTTTTGGTATTGGACGTAAACTAGAATGGAATGAAATTGTGAGAAGTTCTGCAGGTTGTCACACAATCTTCAACTCGTCCAGGAGCTGTACCCGTCCTTGCTCGGCTGGTGTCAGCAGCATTTGCCGTTTTATACCTTTCATGATTGGGGTACTAGCGAGATTCACCGACTCTAAGGCCACAGACAGTTCTCGTGAAGTGTCAGTAACTGATGCTGCCATAATTCGTTGGTTTGCGGTGAGTGCACGCCAGGATTAGCTCGTGTCGCTGGTTGAGGAACGAACGTTTCGGCCGCCTGTTTCTGAAACTCTTCTGCCGTAAAGCACGCCGTACGTGCCAGTCTGACGTTATTGGCGGTGTTTAGCGTCTTTGTTTCACCCACCATGACACTGTAGATGCGCCCACTTTATGCCTGCAGGTTTTCTCTTTGAAAGACGGGTATCGTTAGGTCCAGCGAGGCTTCGCTAGGTGCTTAAAATGGCGTCTTGCGTGGTCGGAGGTTTTGCACAATAATACAAAAACAGACCGAAAATTGTCGTTCTCAGCGTATTTTAAGTATAGATATATAGTACATTTGCCATTTGAAAATCCGTTTCGGATATTATTGTTTTGTTTATAGTTGCTAATACATTCACCTGTACATTAAAAATCATGCGGGGAGTGCCAGTTAAAATGAAGTGAATATCGCTTTTATTTTCACCATTTGGAACTTCACAAGTCTATTTTCTATACATTTTTTTTCGAAGAACGTATTCCTAATGCGCAGATTATTGTTCTCGGCCAAGGAAACCAGAAGGTCTCTGCGGTTTTTTTGAGAACTTGGGCCAAATTTCCACAATACCTTCTTCCCTATTTACAATGCTACCACTATTGTTGCATTCAAGTCGCCTGTAAATACTCCTTACGGAATTTTCACGTGTCTTATTGCTAATTTTGTGTCTTCGTAAAATACGTCAACAGCCCCATCATGGTAAGTAGACGTTGGCGCATAGACCTGCACAACACGCAACGTGTGCTTCTTATTGCGAGAGATGCTACGCACTCATTATAGAGCGCAATTTGTCTACAGTTCTTGGTACATTCCTATGAACCAGAAATCCTACACCAGGGTGATTTGTAAATGCCGGCGAAAACAAAACATCACCAGCAGGAAGCACCACGAATCCATCCCCAACCCTTCTTACCTAGCTCAGCCCTACTATATACCGTCAAATATTGGGTAACACATGTAAAAGAACCAATAAACTAGCTTCGCTCGAAAAAGTTCGAGCATTAAATACGCAAATATATAGTTCCTACTGGCGGCCTACCCGGATCCAGAGTTCATTAACACCTTCTGCTGTATTGCTTGCCTTCCCGCCGCCTTTTGTAGAGGCATTGCAGCTGCTGGGGACTGAAGGCCGATAGTATGTTTGCAAGATCATTAGGAAGTTTATGGCAAATAATCAACCAGGGTTGTCAAATCGTTGTCTGGTGAGGAAATGCTGTTTGTATCCCGGGAAGCCTTCCCTAGTGTGGTTGAACCTATATAGTAGAGCCTCCAGTGGTATCCGGTGGTTGTTATGACAACACCAGGCAGCATTTAGGATCTGATAATGTAATGGAGGCTGGTTGTTGTGTATCGGTATGGTCAGAAATTGTGACACGCTACATTGATGCAGATAAGCTGTGACATCTACAAAGCACTGCTTTGTATTTTGACGAATAGGTTACCGTGAGGATTGGAGGCGGTCGTTCCCCCAAGCAGTATCTTTTTTGCAAGCAGTGCATACTGCTGTTTTTTTTCTGTTTCCTCCCCGTAACGATGCATGACGGTGCAATATGTATCTTTCATTGTAAGTGACGACGGGCGGCACTTCGTGGCAGTTGGATAGAGCCCGCAATGACAGCAGCAAGCATACCCTTGCGGGTATTCTTCCCCAAAGCGCTTTCGCCTATACATATCAATTTACGTGCAATCTGTATTTTCTTTTGTAAGTGAGTTGAACGTCACTTTTGTGTCATGCACACACAGCACGCAAAGACCGCACAAAAAGCTGCCCCTGTGCTCACTCTGCGCAGAAGCGCAATTACATATGTGGTAATCGATGCTCTGCTTCTCCTAGAGAACAGCCACTCAGCTGGAAACGACTGCTTCGGCCGTGATGACTCCCGTAGTGCCCAATGACCGCTACGGGGACTCACCTCGGTGACACAACTTCCGTGGTTTCAAGGAGAGTTCCCTTGGCTTCCTCTTTGCCCGCGACCCCTGCTACAACGTTCTACCGCCAATTTACACGAAAGGTGAGCAAGCCAGGCTGCGCGGTAATAGCCTCGCCAACCAGCTTCGCTGATCAAGAACAATCTTGAGGGCTGCATTGCATGTTGGAAGCTTCTGACCCTCATTTCGAAACCTTCGTGCCATTGTGTTGCGTTTAAAGAGCGACGCCACGTCTTGACAGGGCGTTTTAACGGAATGTTTATCTATTGGTCTCCCTACCCTGACCCCTAGGCCAGGAGGCTTTGCAGCACTCGCATCTTCACCTGGGCTGCTCATAATTCTCAACTCGGCTATAAAAAAAAAACAGCTTCGCGATAATAAAATGCATCTCCTCGGAAGTAATTTACCGCTGCTTTCGATCCAATTCAGGGGCTAATAAAACAGTAGATACACATTTATCTGTTCTGGTACTCAAACTACGAGTGTTAGAGCCCCGTTTACAAAAACGCTGGTTCTCACTTCTGCGCTGAACATTCACACCCAGCAAAACAACCCGTGTTTTGCCATGCAGCGGTGCCCATCCCAATGTCAGAACGCGGATGCTGGAAGTCAGCAGATCTAAAGCCGAAAGGGGAATGGTGAAGCTGGCGCACAGCTCTGCTGTGGCAGCGATTTCACTCGTATCTCCCGATACTAGGATTAAGGGCGCTCAGCGAAAAAGCAGGTGGCATGCTGTGCTTACGGAGAGGCACAACTTGGGACCCCATACCGCTTTCTTGCGGCCGGGATACACGCTACCGTATGAGAGCAACAATAAAGCGATCACGTTGCAGTCTTTCTGGTACGACCATCTTGTATGCGTTCATAACAGCACACAGAGGATGAGGTTGAATTGCAGATAAGCTTCCACACTCATGAACGAAACAGCTACTCTTTCCGCGTAAGAAACGTTATCGCGACCCAGCCGACGGTATGGAATCATTTGCTTACCCCTTCAATGGGGAAAGAATCGAGCTACGATGCACTGCGATGGCAGTTCGGACGCCTGGCAGGCACAGGGGAGACGTGGTGTGCCACCTCGGCTGGCCGTGCGCATGAGGTCACCTGGAAGCAGAGACATTTGGACGCCAGCACAAGGGAGGGCCTACATGGTTGCCCGCATAAATTGCACGCAATGAATACAAGCTCTAAATTTGGAAAGATTCCCCTATTGCTCCTAGAAAAATTATGATTCAAGGTTTTTCTAGCTTAAGAACAGCTGCCCTATAAATTATATTGAAATGGGTTGATCGCGTTCGCAAATGCTTCGATAACCTAAGCTTTAAAAACAACTCTGTGGTTTGTGCTTCTCCTTCCTTACGTTGGTCTCCCCACGCATGCCTGACACCCGCCAGGGGCGCAACATCATGATGCCTCTCCGCGCGCATAGCCCAAGCAGTCGAGCAGATGCCATCTTAGGTTATGTTCACATTTGAACAGTGTTGTCAAGGCTAGGGTAGTGAGTGGCCGCTTCCGATGCCCTCACGAATTCCCCCTTTACATCACCAGGAGTCCAACATATCGGGGCCAGTGTCTCGACGGAGTTGTCTCGCGAACGTTTGCCTCTGAGTCACTATGCGGGGAGCCACTCGTCAGCAGGCGCCACCCTCGATCGTCAGCTCGTGATACATCTACATAGTTCATTCCACTTGACTGATGCTTGCGCGTGATAGCCTTCTTCCCTCACCTTTGTTCTCTTCGGCGCCGCCTAAGATAACGATAAAAATGGTGCGGCTTCTAAAGGTCACGCCGCCAGTCAGAGTGAGTCGCCCTCCGCAAAGATAGACGGGAAAATATTTTATTAGCCTCGGTTAAGGTAACACGTTGTGGTCCCGCTGTCGAGCAGATCGCATCGTGTAGGCGCAATTAACGCCTACAGTAATTTACGGCATGCACAACCTCGTTATGTCACTCCCTGAGCAAAGCTTTACATTTGTCTAAAAGGCATCGGTGATTACAACGCCGGGATTGTCGAAGTCAGACGCTTCTGGCCGGAATAACAAAATCACCCGCAGTTGTTCGAAAGCCTTCCCGCGCCTCCGGTCCCATGAGATTTGTTCAGTGCTGATATGCGCCTCCGCTAAGTCAAAGGGCTTCCGCCGCACCACCAGTCTTTGCCCATTTTTACCATTATATCCCCTGTACCAACATTAGGCAGCTTTAAAATACATTACTTGATCTTATTTTTTGCGATATTTCACCATAATTTGTTATCTCCTAATGAACGTTATTCTATCCTTATCCCCCTTAATTATTATATTTGTAGAAATTATTCTTTTTAAATTATCCTAGTTCCTCGTAATCTGTCTTAAGTCCCCATAATTCATCTTAACCAGCCCTACGGCACATTCCTAACCTTTATTTTATAACCTCATCCATCAATATTTTGGCAATAGCTTACCAGATATTCTACATGGCTCCCGTGCTAGCCAAGCAAGGAAGCCAGAGTAGTACCAAACGAGCTCCTCCGTGTGCCTTTCCCACACCTGAAGTCATGTGAGACATTTAGTGTGCAAACATTTGAGGACGACGCCAAGGATGTCCATAATTTACCTTCACTTTTCGCGTTCGAAGAAGATATGAGAATATTGACTTAATAAACGTTACATGGAGGAACGTCTCTTAATGCGGGTCCTAAACAGTTGCTGTCTATTTTCCTAAGCATAGTTTCTTTGATACATGTGAACTTAAAATATAACTTGCTGTTACTATTCATTTTCTCTAAAATGCACAAACCGTACACAAATCGTACAAGTGTCGAGAAGTGTGCAGTTGCGTGATAAAAGCGCCAGAGAGCACTTGTTTCAGCTTTCATCGTGAGTTTCTCGGAGTCTGGAGGATGGTAGTATCTGAAAGAAAAATCTAATACGTATTCTTTTGTGATGTAATTTTAGTTTGAAACCACCACTGCCGTTTTGTGCAGATGTTCAGGTCACTCGACTGGGAATTCTAGGAGGGTATGCATAGCACGCCAAAAAATCAAGGCTTTGAATATTATGCTGAGTATTTCAGTATATTTTAGAAATTTTTAATTTTGGGTAATATTTTTATGGCTACGGCAAACCCTTAGTCATTGTGCAGAGTAATTTGGGAAACAAAAACACATTTTCCCTTTGGTTTCTACAAAACACAGGAAGTAATTGATCGCAATTTCTTTATCATAGATATTCTAAATCACTTATAAAACCAATCTGGGCTAAGTTCCTAAAAATTGTTTGTTTAACAAGTCCAAGATATATATATGTTTGTCTAAAAGTTCAAGACAAACAATGGAGCGTGTGCAACACTGACAAAAAAGTTGTCACCTTGAATAAATGCGCCAGATAAAACAACCCACCATTTCCCCGGAGCTAGCTGTTCGGAACAAATAAATACCTCGAAACCACTAAACAAAATTCCCCCGCATTTCCCCGAGGGGGAGAATGTGAAAGTGCGAATGCACGGTTGTCGGCCAGCTTGCGGCGCTTGCGCTCGGCCCCCGCAGCCCACCGCCTCGCCGCCTTCTCTTCCATCTCTTCCATCGGGTTTGTAGTATCACGTGTACACCACGCAGTTATCAAGCCGCTATAACGCCGCTGAGTCGCCAACGCACCCCGCTGACGACGTAGTTTGAATGCGTTAAAGATATAAGGCGCGTTACTCACACTGATATCAGCGTGGCGTCCGTGGCTTGGTCGGTAGAGCGTCGCGCTGCGGCCGCAAAGTCCTCGGATCGAAACCTGGCGCCGGATGCTGTTTCTTTTTTAAATATAGAGGAGCACTGCGGACGCCGCCGCCGCCGCCGCCGCCGGCGGTGGATGGTTTGGGGTCGCTTATAAAGTGCATTCGCACTTAAAAGTTTGCGTCCTGTATGATTGCATAAGAAACTTGGCAAATGTGGCAGTGCGAGTATATACCGGTTACATCTCATAACCGAGCCAGATATACAAGTAGCTGCGTTAACTAGCTGTATTTCTAAGTTATAGTGGGATTGTTTGGCACAACCAAGCAATGTTTAAATTGACATGGTAAAAGTAATAGGCGAGAGAGAGAGAGAGAGAAAGCTCTTTATTAGAGGAAATCAGAGAGGTCTGCCGGCATGTTAACGCCGACATGCTACTCTGCGGGGTACGGGAGGAGGGAAAAAGTTGCAATAGGAAGAAATGTGGAAGGGAGAGAAGAAAGGAGAAAAAAAAAGAAAAAAAAAAGGAGGAAGCGTGTGCGTTGGGGACCGTCAGTGCGACACGTGAAAAGTCTATGGACGGTTGACTGGTCCTATATCAGCTCAGCGACGCCGATGTCATTGATGTATTCAAATAATGCGGTTAGCACTTTACGCTGAGAGGAGGGAGATGGCCATGGTCCCAGGAGTGCTTTTAAAGTCAAGGAACTGTGGTTGAGGCACTCGATCTTCTGTGCGAGATTGTTTCTTGCTTGATAGTATGTAGGGCACTCCAGTAAAATATGCTCGACGGTTTCTGGTGAACCGCAGTTGTCACAATAGGGGTTCGAGGTTAGGCCAAGGCGATATCGGTAGGTATGTGTTAGCGCGACGTTGAGACGTAAGCGATGGAGCAAAGTCTCTAGCCGACGTGGTAGTCGCTCCGGTAACCTCAGTGCCAAAGTTGGGTCGACATGATGGAGGAATGGGTGCTGGTTTTCCGGGAGAGACCAGAAGGTGCTTCTTTCCCTGAAAACAAGCTCCTTTGCTAGCCTAGAGGCATCGTGCTTCGTGAAGAAAATGTTCCTCACGTTTCGCAGTTGCAATCCTCTCTTGGCAGCCTCATCTGCTTTTTCATTGCCTATAATGCCGCAGTGGGCAGGGATCCACTGCAGTATCACGCGGTGTCCGGCGACACAAACTTGATGATTTAAGTAAGAGACATCGCGGGATATATGTTCGTGAATGCTGAAGCAGCTTGCACGTCGAAGAGTTTGCAGTGCCGCCTTCGAATCCGTAAAGATTACCCATTGTGCTGGCTTCTGGCGGAGAATGTAGCGAAGTGCTTGTTTGATGGCATGAAGCTCAGCAGATGTAGATGACGTTGGGCGCTCAAGACGGTATGAGAGTGCTTGGCCGGTGGATGAAATGAAGAGCCCAGAAGAACTGCAGTCAGGCGTAGATGATCCATCAGTAAAAATGTGGGTCATACGAGAGTATTGGTCACTTATATGGGCAAGTGTTAATTGAAGGAGGCATATCTGAGGCATAACTTTTTTTGATGTGAGTCCAGGTATGTTTAATTTTATGCATAGGGGTGATAGAGTCCAAGGCGGGAAACCAGATGGCATGAGTTGTCGTCGTTGGGTAGGTACAGAGATGTTTATAGAATTTAGAGTTTCTGCGAAGCTCGAAAATTTGTTGCATCGTACAATACCTGCCAAGAACTTGGATTTTGCGTGCAGCGTATGCCTCAAGTATATTCGAAATGTTTCCTGCATTCTAATAATATCTAAAGGCAAGCAACCAGCCTCTGCGACAGTGCCAACACACGATGAGCCCTTAGGAAGGCCGAGGCAGGTACGCAGGCAGTTATTTCTAGCCGCATTGAGTTGCTTTTTGCATGTGGGCGACAGCCGTTGCAGAACAGGCAGACTGTAGCGCAGCAAGCCGTCTACATATGCTTTGCAGAGAAGCACCATGGATCTGCAGTCGCTTCCCCATCGACATCCAGCAAGGTACCCAATAACTTGTGCCACCGCAGAGAGACGAGTACGTAATCGCTTTACTTCCGGCGCCCATGATAGATTTCTATCTATGATGATCCCAAGGTATTTTTGGGTTCGTGCGTATTGTAGACAACGACCGCCAAGGATTAGAGGGTATTGTCTCATCCGCTTGCGGGTGAACGCCATGGCAACGCTTTTCTCGGAAGAAAGGCGGAGACCCTTGGACGCAAGGTACGAAGACACATTGCTCAAAGCTTTCTGCAGCCGCTGTTGCGTTGTACGACGTGACTTTGCCGCACACCAAATGCAGATGTCATCCGCATAAAGTGTGACCTTGACGCCGGGAGGGAGCGCACGTTTTAGGTGGATAAGCGTAAGGTTGAATAATAAAGGACTTAAAACGGCTCCTTGAGGCACTCCTTTCTGTATACTGTGATGGGAAGTAGGGCCTTCTGGCGTGCACATGAAAATTTCACGTCCTTTGAGGTAGCTCGCAATCCAGGCGTACAGTCTTCCACCAAGACCAAGGACAGCTAGGGACTCTAGAATTGCAGTGTGCAAAACTGAATCAAACGCTGATTTTATGTCAAGAAATACTACTGTCGGTATGTGTCCGCTTTGTAGTTCTTCTTCCAGTGAAGCGACGAGAGCGATTATGTTGTCAATAGCGGATCTGTTTTCTCGGAAGCCATTCATTTCAGGTGGGAAAAGGTTTTTGCTTTCCAAGTACCACGTAATTCTCTTAAATATCATTTTTTCCATGATTTTGCCAATGCAGCTTAGTAATGCGATAGGCCGGAATGAGTCGAATCTTGTCGGTTGCTTCCCAGGTTTTAGGATTGCAGTAATTTTAGCGATTTTCCATTCTGTAGGAACACTACCAGAGAGCCAGGTTGAGTTGTAGTATTCCAGAAGGCGTAGACGGGAATGGTGAGACAGATGGGAAATCGCTTCGTAAGGTATGTCATCATGACCTGGAGAAGAACGTTTCTTGACATTCGAGATGGCCGTGTCGAGCTCTCGAATAGAAAACGGAAGATCCATTGCGGCTACAGCGTTTGGTGGCGTTACGTCGGGGACACGTTGAAGGAATAGCGGAGGCATGGATACTGTAGATATGATCCGACAATACTCCTCAGCGGCTTCTTTTTGTGATATGCCTTCGTGTAACGACAGCGCTTTGAAAGGATACAGTTGCTGGTTATCTGTGCGCATACCTTTTATAATGCGCCATATCCTCGATAATGGTTTGTGGACATCTAAGTTTGCGCAAAAATCACGCCACCGTTGCCGGTTTAGCTTTTCTAAATAACGCCTCACGTGTCTTTGCGCTTTGCGAGCCTGACTCAAGTCCTCTAAGTTTTTGGTGCGTCGCGCCTTACGCTCAGCGCGTCTGCGGATGGCACGCAGCCTTTCATATTCTGGATCGGTCTTGATATCTAGGCGCTTCCTCACTACGATCGATGACTCTGTCAGACAATTAACCATAGTTCGTATTATGTCATTGTCGTTAGTGGCTGCGGTTATTCCCACGTCAGTGCGGTTTTTGAAGGCTTCCCAATCTGTGCGCTTGACGTAGCTTTGACGTCGACCCACAGCTGCATCTTGATAAGATATTAAAATCGGAAAGTGATCACTGCCTCTCGTTTCCAAATCTGTACGCCAAGTAAATTTTTGGATAAAGCTGTTTGACACGAAGGAAAGGTCAATACAGCTGCTGATAGTTGTATTTTTTATGTAGGTGATGCTGCCGTCATTGAGAGGTTCGATACCGTGATTGATAAGTAGATCAGCAAGCCTTGCTCCACGAGAATTGGTATGCGCACTTCCCCATATTTCATTGTGGGCGTTGAAATCACCGCATATGATGTGAGGTGGGCTTGTACCTGCAATTATATTTTCAAGCCTGCGGGCATCAAATGCAGCTCCTGGTTCCAAGTAGGAAGCAATAAATGTGAATCGCTGAGTCCCGATCATAGTGGTGGCACACACATATTCCTCAGTGTCGTGAGGTTGGACCGGTACGCCTGCTGCTTGTACATCTTTCCGAAAACCAATAAACAGCCGACTTACTCCCGTCAGGCGGTGCGAGTGAAGGAAATAATAATTTCTTAGCCGAAAGTGATCTTCAACGCGGGATTCCGAGATTACAAGGAATGGGAACTGGTAAGTCTGTACAAGTTGACGGAAATCTGCAAGTTTTGAGCGCAGGCCGCGGGCATTCCATTGGAAGATTGTGCAGTCCTTGATGTTAGTGTTTAAAGACACCTTTGGAGACGTGATTTGAAATTTGGTCGTCATTGCTGAACTCCGAAACCCCGCTGCAGCACCTTGAAGGATGACGTCACAAGGGGCTCCAAGGCCAAGATAGCCTCGACTTCAGGGAGAGATTGAGCGGACGGGTTAGCGTGCAGCAAAGCCTTGAGAGCCGTAAAAAGCATGGGAATGAGAAGACTCACAACATCTGGCTGTGTGGATTGATGTGCCGTCTCGTCGAGGTTCTTCCGATGACGTCGCTGTGAAGACGAGGCCGTGTCCTTAGTAGCACCTGACAGTTGAGCAGATTTGGGCGGTGTCCGTTCTTGGAGTGCTCCCGAATATGACTTGTTCTGTGGTGGGCTTTGAAGCGGTGCGTCTTTCGATGAGGAAGTCACCGTTGTAAAAACGACCTGTGGGTTCGGCGGAGGTTCACGTCGATTGGTAGTTTTGCCCTGGATTTGCTCGACACTGCGAGCGAGAGTAGCAGCCTTTTTCTTCGGGCAAGCTCCATACGACGCGGGATGTGGGCCTCCACAATTCGCACACTGAGGTTGGGTCCGGGAGGTGCAGTCCTTGTGGGAGTGAGCACCGGAGCATATTTTACAACGTACTGGTCCTCTGCAGTTTTTGGCGATATGACCATGTCGCTGGCATTTAAAGCATTGCCTTGCTGACCCCATATATTCTGTCACCGGGAAACTGCAGAAGCCGAGGAACATACGTTCCGGCAGGGGTGAACCTGATTTAAACTCCAGAATCACAGATTTTCGGCGAGATTCAGTAACGACGCCGTCTTCATTAGGCCGGTAGGAAACTTGCCTTCGGGCGGATATCACGCCTTGGTCGCGTAGGTAGTTTCCAAGATCCTCGTCCGTGTACTCCAGAGGAACACCTTCGATTTTCCCGTAGGTAGCCATGTAAGAGTGCGGTACCCGAACATCCACGGCCATGCCAGCGATAGTAGACATCTGGAGAAGGCGGTTCACGGCGGTCAGAGACGATACGGTTACAGTGAGACTGCCGTCCTTGTTCAGTCGATGTGTTAAGACTTTCTCCTGTGCCGCCGCAACGACGTCCGCAGCCAAGACATTTGGGTTGACTTTCCACAGGGTACATCCAGCTACTGTCGGTTGGAACACGACCGGAATTCCGGCGGTTCGTTTCTTCTTGTAAGTGACAGGCGTGAACGGTACCTGGTCCATTTCAACGACGTCGGCATCAGGGTCTGCAGTGTCCGCTGGAGGTTGATCTACTGCGCGCTTTTTCGGGGCTGATGGGCTCTGTGGGTCTATAGGTGTGTTACATGGTACAGCAGAGGGAGACTGGTGCGGAAGGCTCCTGTCGTGGTTCTCCATGATGGCGGCATGGAGCGCAGGTGATGGCTGCACCCCGCCGTGCCGGAGGGCCCGCTCACTGGTCCCAGCGAGCCGCTTGATGCGGTGGGTCCTCTTCCTGGGGATCGCGGCAATGCTAGGAGGAGACAGTGCGAAGGAAGGTGACCCAGAAGGGTAAACACAGGCAAAAGAAACGAAGAATTTGGAGACCGGCTACAGCAACCAGCCTTCCAAATCGATCTTCTTCTTCTTTTTCGATGAGCGACCCGCATGGGATAATAGGCGACGCCATATATGTGCACATAGGAAGTTTATTACGAGTGAGCCGAAAACATCTTTTTTATGAATTTAGCTCCTGTTATCGATGGCGTGCTAATGCGCTTGATGATACTACGGAGTATACATTATTCGCATGCAATGAATGCGATTTAATGAATACTGGGTTTTGATGCTACAAGCCAGTCCCTTTTAGCACAGTATGCATGGGGAGGTGCAAACTAATGGATGATAACAGTGGAAGTTGACAATTTAAAAGGCTTGCTATTTGTGCTGTGGCAGCCAGTCATTTACTATATTAGAGACTCAATTTACTAATTGCTTCCTCTGACAAGAGTAAAACTATATCGCAACTAACAAAAAACTTTATAGCAATAGCGCCATTTTTGCTACTGTTTTCACCACAATTTGCAGACTTTTTAGCAGCCTAGAATATTGCACCGTTTTATATGGCACAAAAATTGCCGCTTGCCCCATAACAACGTGATCAAATGGTAGCAAATTGAGAGTACTAAAGGTCCTTCGGACTTAAGCAATCACTTCTGGATTTTCCTCCAAAACAAAGACATCAATAACACAGCTGGGGATGGGTTCTCACATTTTGCGCCACAGTTAATCCCTCCTAAAGCTTCTGACTCTTCGAAGCTAGCGACAACTGGTCCCTGGCGACTGCCAGGGACCATAATGCGAACACTGCCTGTCATTTAATATCACGCAACATGCCCAACGAAAATACTTACCATCCAGTATATAGTTACAAAGTGTTGTGAATTAATTCTGAGGGGTGGCGTTCTTATTGGGGTTTGTACTCTTGTCGTATTGTTTAAGTCAAACACAACCGTTGTTGGTGGTGCCTTGTTTCGGAAATGTGTTTCGATGAATGGAACACGTGCTTGGGCTTTCAGTTCTACGGGACTTTCTATAGGATTGATGATGTCCAATGTTGCTGTTTCCTCACAACGATTGTTTTTACCACGATATAACTTGCGCACTGGCCGAACCTTTTCACACTTCAGTACATCTACAGTCGCAGAGACTGGATGTCTGAAAAAAAACAGAAAAATGCTTTTCGCACGCATTCTTACCAGAAGCGAGTGTGTCTGTCGGAGTATGAGTTATAAGCAGGGTGTCAAACTCTCCAACGAACAGTTCACTAACGGTTCTACTTCGGTAACTTACTTGTAATGTTTAGTTCTGGCACCAATAAACCACGTGCCTAACAGGTTCTCAAAGCGCTTAAAATTGTTAAGTTCCAAAAAATGTTTTTTATTTTGATGGAGCATAAAAAAGGTAGGTAAAATATTGCGTTCGGTCACTAAACGTTGTGCAAGTTTAAAGTAAACCTTAAGCTATTAGGACAGACACTAAGAAAAACGATGTAGTGATGATTTAGGAGGAGCTCTCGCGCCATGCCTTTATGTTGTCCTTGGGAGTACATAAAGGCACGGGCAGGAGATATGAGCGTGTAATTTGTTATAAAGCCCGTTTGTAGATGGAATGCTTAACTACGCTACATAATTAAATGTGATTCATTACATTGCAACGACATTGAGCAACTGGCGCTTAAGCTGTAGCTTTCTTTCTTATCGCTTCACTTGTTCGGAGCTTCGCCGGTGCGGTGAAACATGAGTAGTCGAAGGTCAAACGGATGCTTGGCCTAAGCCATGTCGCCTAGCGGCGGCTGGGCCGTCTATCTAGGCCGGCGGTTGGGCAAGCAAACCACGTCCGTAGGACAGGACGCGCCTACCATATATAAAAACAATGCGCTGACTGAGTTTACAAGAATAAAGATTATAGCAATGCACGATGCACTCGCAAGAAAGTGCTGCTTTGCTCGCGCTTGGTTGCTCAGCCTCGCCACCTACTGTCTCCAGGCTCGGCGTCTTGTGCGTTTCTTTGAGAGCAAGAAAAGTGATTATTCGAGAGGGATAGGCAATAAACGTTTATTTAAATCAACAGAGGGATTGAAGGAGGCGTCCTCAGTCCAGGATGCCTTGAGTGCGGGTTGCAAGGATAGCCCTTTGAGCCAGCCGAAGCTGGTCGTCGAAGCCGGTGCTCGCCAAGGCGCTCTCCCAAAGCTCGCCAGTAGAACGTTCCAGGTTGAAGGGAATCACTGGAAATTGGTCACACTCTCCGACCATATGGCAGAGCGTGCGGGGTTCTCCGCAAAATCGGCGAAGCCGGGAGTTCTGGTGGTTAAAAGGTGGTGCCAGATAGGATGGGGAATGTATTCGTCTGGAGAGCATGTAAAGGACGTCCGTGGTCTCCGGGTAAAGATTTCGGAGGTGGAGGAGGGAGCGAGGGTCTGACGCGAAGTATTCACAAAATAATGGGGTATGCGTGGTCTGTGGAAAAGAAACAGAAACTATGCGGCAAATCGTGTTAGAATGTGAGGGTATCCATCCAACTCTACATCAAGGAAATATTGGGCTTTCAGAAGCCCTAGGATTTAGGTGTATCACAGAGGAAGTTACCTTAAAGGCTGTCGAGGGGACGAAAAGAAGATTAGAATGCTGGTGGGCGAAAAGCAGAGAGGGGAATTTTGCCTAGGACAGTTACCACCTGTAACAGAAAAAAAAGTATTTTGTGCCTAATAAGCTTTTTGTGCCTGCCCTAAGCAGCGCTAGTATTGAACCAAAAGTGTAAAACATAGGTACATTAGTCCTTTTTGGTAAGATGACATGTCATCACCCCGATACAAAGGGGAAACCAATAGCAATCATCATCATCATCAGCGACAGCCTGTAGTGCTGCTTGATCTCTGTGTAAGCGGTGAGGGGCTGCATGCGCTCGAGTTGGGCAACGCTGCTCACGGCGCCTGCTCGGTGGGTCAGTTCTCGAGCGATGGCGTTAGCCGCCTCGTTTCCAGGGATACCGGGATGTGCCGGAACCATACAATCCTGATTATCCTCTTCGGGGCTGCTGCTGGTTGACGCGTATCATGATTGTGTGCAGGCGTCCCCCAGCAAAATTTTGAGAAGCCCGCTGCGAGTCAGTGAAAATGACCGCTGCATTAGTTTGTACGACGGCGACGGCCGTGGCCACTTCCTCCGCTTGAGTAATGATGATGATGGTTGGGTTTTTTTATGGCGCAAGGCCGACTAAGGGCAAAGAGCGCCAGAGGAAAGTTTATCTAATGAAGTGAAGTGGTTACCACAAAAAGGTAGGTAAAAAAAAAAAAACATGTCAACCGAACATAGTAAAATCAGTTACAATAATGGTGATGGCTGGTGTATAGGGCCAGATTTGATTATGCATGATAGGAAATGAGGTTTAAAAACTTAACGTCTGACAAATACTCAAACACACGTTTAACAGAAACAATGGCTTCGTCACCTAGAAACAGCGATGGATGTAGTGGGATATGTTGTCTGTAGAGTTCTCTGAAGTGTTTGTGTCTTGTTGTGTGAAGTGCCTTGCATGTGATTAGTATGTGCACTACGGATAGGACCTCTCCGCACCTGCTGCACAGAGGTCTTGGAGATGCAGTGAGAAGGTGCGAGTGCGTTGCATGAGTGTGCCCTATCCGTAATCTGGCCAAGGCGACTTCAGAGTATCTATTGCGTGTGTCGGTGGTGTATGGTCCCAAGTGTGGTTTTATTACGTGTAACTTGTTGTCTGTTTGTTCACTCCAGTGTGTTTGCCATGTTTTGCGGAGTTGTTGTCTGATGTGTGGTTTCACGTCGGTGTAGGGTAATGTGGTTATGTCTACTGTATTCGAGAGTGTAGCAGCAGCAGCCATTCGGTCCGCTGCTTCGTTCCCGGCTATACCACTGTGGCCAGGGACCCAGCAAAGAACCAGTTCAAATTTGCGTACATACACCGACATAATACCCTTGACTATTAGATTTACAACGTGATTTTTTGAAGACTTTGTTGACGACAACGCCCGCACGACACTGAGGGAGTCTGTATATATGATGGATTGTGGGATGTGACTTTGAAGGATATGATTAACAACAAGAAGCACACCATAAGCCTCTGCCGTAAAGACACTGGTATTACTGTTAAGAGTTCTAGTGACATTAAGGCCGGGTCCATGCGCCGCGCAGGACACAGAGGTGGCAGTTTTAGAGGCGTCCGTATAAAATTCAGAAAATTGATACTTCTGCTGCAAATACAAGAAGTGCTGCAGAATTGCACATGTGGGAGCTCGGTTTTTATCTACATGTGTGAAGGATGTGTCGCATGATACAGGGCGGAGATGCCATGGTGCTATAAAATCTGTTTGAGAACTTTGTATGGTGTCTAAAAAGGAGACAGAAAGCTCTGACGCTTCCTCTCTAACTCTGTAAGAGAAGGGCGCAGAGAACGATGGTCGGTTTAGGAGTAGTGCAGTCTGAGACGTATCATAAAAAGCCGATTTAAAAGGATGGTGTGGCATAGATGAAATTTTAAAAGCAAAAAGGAGATCTGTGTATGCTCGCTGACGTTGTAGGTTCCACTTATTACACTCCACATAGAGGCTTTCGACCGGGCTAGTCCGGAAAGCGCCACATGCCAGCCGGAGCCCCAGATGAAGCACTGGGTCCAGCATTTTGAGGGATGTCTTACTTGCTGACCCATAAACAACACTTCCATAGTCTAATCGTGAACCTATCAGGCTAGTAAAAACACGTAAAAGAAGTTGTTTGTCAGCACCATATGAAGAGTGGGAGAGAACCTTGAGTATATTCATGGCCTTTAAGCATTTATGTTTCAGTTGTTTTATATGTTGAATGAACGAGAGCTTTTCGTCAAGGACTACACCTAAAAACTTGTGTTCATTTCTGACAGGAATTGAGACACCATTGAGTTTGATGTCTGGATCCGGCCGAATGCCACGCCTTTTCGAAAACAAAACACAAGTACACTTCACTGGATTAAATTTAAAACCGTTGCTATCTGCCCAGCCAGCTAGCTTGTTAACACCAAGCTGGACTTGGCGCTCGCAGATAGACAGGTTACAAGACTTAAAGGATAATTGCACGTCGTCTACATAGATTGAGCAGGAAATGGTTGGTGGCAGAGCTTTCCGAAGAGAGTTCATTTTTACAATAAACAACGTGCAACTCAAAACTCCACCTTGCGGAACACCGTTTTCCTGCACATGAACTCTAGAGAGTGCAGTTCCAACTCGCACGCGAAACGTTCTTTCAGAGAGGTAACTGGCAAGCGTGTTCCACATGTTACCCGACATACCAAAGGACTTCAAATCGCTGAGGATGCCGTACCGCCAAGCAGTGTCGTACGCCTTTTCAAGATCAAAGAATACTGTCATACAGTACTGCTTATGGAGGTAAGCATCTTTAATATATGACTCTAACGCAACGAGTTGATCGTTCGTAGATCGCCCCGCCCTAAAGCCCGCCTGGCAGCTCTCGAGAAGACCGTTATACTCTAAGAAGTACACGAGTCTCCTGTTTATCATCTTCTCGAAGAGCTTACACAGGCAGCTTGTTAGGGCAATGGGGCGATAACTAGCGGAAGAGGAAGGGTCCTTCCCTTCCTTTAGGAAAGCCACTACTATGGCCTCCCTCCAAGAGCGTGGGAAGTGCCCCGAAAGAAATATTTTATTGTAGAGGTGAAGAAGTGTTTCAAGCGTGTCTGCATGTAAGTGTTGTATCATTGTGTATGAAATCCTGTCTGCACCTGGAGCTGAAGGTTTACAAGTACCAAGTGCGACCTTCAGCTCATGAAGTGAAAAGGGGGTGTTATAGGATGAGTTCGACTTATTAGTGTCTCGCAAGGACTTCTTCTCACATGATGCTTTGTGTTTATTGAAAGTGTTGGTGTAGTGTGCTGAGCTGGACACGTGTTCGAAGTGTTGTGCAAGCGTGTTGGCCTGGTCTTCCAGTGTGTCCCCTGTTGTGCTAACCAGGGGCAGGCTGTGTGTCTGTTGTCCTTTTAGCTTGCGTATTCGTGTCCAGACTTTGTGAGTGTCGGTGTATGAGTTGATGGAAGTGAGGAAGGTGCGCCAACTCTCCCTCTTCGCCTCACGACGCACACGCTTCCCAAGAGCCTTTGCCCGTTTAAACGAAATGAGATTATCTGACGTGGGGTACCGGCGAAGGACACCCCACGCCTTGTTCTGGGCCTCTCGCGCCCGCCTGCAGTCCTCGTTCCACCAGGGCCTTCTTGGGGTGCGGGACCCACTGGAGGCCTGGGGCATGGACTTTTCGGCGGCGTCGACTATGTGCGCCGTGACGAGTTGGGCTGCTTCCTCCACGTGTAGGTGTTTTATGGTTGTGTGGTGTAGTTTAGATGTTTCTGTGAATGTGCTCCAGTTTGCTCTTGATTCATTAAACCTGTTATGGGAAGATGGACTGCATGGGCCTTTACCTATGTACGTTAGGGAAGTGGGGAAATGGTCACTACCATATGGGTCCGTGCCCACACCCCACTCAAGACATGGAAAGAGAACTGCGGAACCAATCGCCAAGTCAAGATGAGAGTATGTATTGTGTCCTAAGTTATGGTATGTAGGCTGTTTTTTGTTGAAAAGGCATGCTCCTGAAGATGTAAGAAACTTCTCTATCAGGCGACCTCGGGCATCCATTCTAGAGGAGCCCCAAAGAGAGTTGTGTGCATTAAGGTCGCCTGTTAGGATGTACGGTTCGGGCAGCTGGTCGACCAGCGCCTCGAAGTCAGAGCTCAGAAGTGCATAATCAGGACGAATGTAAATGGAGCATACCGTTATCAACCTATTAAAAATTATTGTGCGTATTGCTACAGCCTCAAGGACGGTGTTGAGAGCGACAGGGTGGCATGCTAGGGATTTCCGGGCTATTATGGCTACACCGCCCGAAGAGTGTGTGCAGCCATCCCTGTCCTTTCTGAAGACCATGTACCTATTTAAGAAATTTGTGTGCTTTGAATTCAAATGCGTCTCCTGAAGACACATCACACTTGGCTGATTAGCATGCAGTATTTCGTATACATCGTCAAGATTTTTAAGAAGGCCTCTACAGTTCCATTGAATTATGTTTTCTCTTCCCATTATTTAGTGTGAGAGCTACTGGAGTGTGTGTGTTTGTTTATGTGTCGTCTTTCGGGGCTGTGACTCTCGCCTTTTTTGGCTTGTCGGGAGGCTTTGGCGTCGGGACGCGTTCCTTGCGCTGCGTTGCAGGCAGGAACGGCCCGACATCCATCTCGTCGTCGGATGTCCGAGGGGTGCCCGACGGACCGGGCCCCCTGGACTTGGCCCCCCCTCGGGAGCCCTTCGTTTGAGCCGCCACCGCCGAGGGCGTCCGGGGCGCCAGAGGTGGCAGGGGCGGTGCGGTGGCGGTGGGAACCGGTGCGGGGCCCGTGGTGTCCATCACCTCTGTACCCTCCAACGCACTGGAGGGCGGGGAGACAGAGGCGGGAGCGGCACCGGTCCCGACGGAAGAGGTTGCCACCACAACCACTGCTGCCTCAGCAAGCGGCGTGGTGGCGGATTGGGCTGCCAGAGGCAACCCAGGGGGGGGGGGCGGGCGAGGGACCAGGTCAGACTCGCTGAACTGGGTCCCTGTGGAAACGAGACGCCGCTCCGCCCCCCGGCGAGCTGCGTCGGCGTACCTCCCCAGGGGGAAAGAGGCGAACCTCTTCCGCGCCTCTGGAAAGGTGATGTTCTCGGTTACCTTAATGTTTATTATCTTTTTTTCTAGTTGAAATTTTTCGCACTTGCGGGAGTATGCCGCATGCGGGCCCCCGCAGTTTACACAAGTGAGAGTTTCGGCTGAGCAGTTCTCGCTCGGATGATCGTGCGCCGCGCACTTTGCGCACGTCGTTCGGCCACGGCAAGAGTTCGTACCATGCCCGAACCGCTGGCACTTAAAACAGCGCCGCGGGTTCGGGATGTAGGGACGTATTGAACACCGGATGAAACCTGCATTTATGTGTTGTGGGAGAACTGCGCGGTCAAAGGTCAAGATAATGTGCTTGGTGGGAATCTCCTTGTCGTCTCTGCGGATTGTGATGCGTCTCACGGCAGTGACGCCCTGATCCTTCAAGCCGGCAAGGAGATCCGCATCCGTTTCGTTCAGGAGGTCTGTCTCGGATATCACACCCTGCGAGCTGTTGAGGCTCCGATGGGGTGTGACCCGGATGTCTAGATCAGCCAGTCTAGTCTGAGCTAGAAGCTTTGTGGACTGCTGCTTGTCATGTACCTCGATGAGGAGTTCACCAGTTCTTTGTTTTTTGGCCTGATATGATTTTCCTATTATGGCTTCAAGATACTTGGCGATCAAGAAGACTGACTGAGATGCAAGAGGGTGGGTTGGATTCATGGACTCTATGACAAGAAATCTAGAGTAATGATCTGGTTCAGGAAATGTCAAAGATGGCAATGGGGGAAACGATACTTCGGTGCGGCCCCTTTTAGGGGCCGATCACGGTTGGGGGGGGTTTTAGACAATACCATAAAGCATAGTATAAAAGCAGGGAGACGGGGGTACTTTCTCCTTTGACCTTACCCTGGTAGCCAAAGAGGTCCCGGAGCTCCCTGCCTGGTGAACAGACAGGGAGCCCATCCGCCGGAGCTTGACCTGGGCTCCGACGGCCACCGTTCGTGGTTTCTAACCCTCCACCTATAAACACATTGCCACGGTTGGATCCAGCGTATGTTTGGGGGCTCGGGGTCCGCGGTATCGCCAGTACCGTCACCAAGATTGCTCAAGGTGCCCCGTGCGGGGCTCCGCTTGAGTAGTACTGTCGCCAGCAAAAGAAAGGCTGCAACGGTGCTTGTTTTTGGCGACTACGGTGGATACCATAGGAAAGCTACATGGGTAAGACGCCGCGTACGTATACGGCGTTGTTGGTTGATTGTCATAGATCTCTTATATAACTTTTTCTCTGGCGTCCCTCCTGTTGACGTGGTGCATAGAGTGCATATATATGTGCAGGGGTATACCGTGATGTTTTTAAAGATTTCGTGTGGTAGGTATCTAGTGAGTGCAGGCGGGTGGTAGAGTGGAGCCGAGAGTCTCAGGTGTGAGAGTATAGCCCTTGCCATTTCCGTTAAACCCAGCCTCGCTCTTTGGTTGGTGAGATGAGCCTCAATCACCTCCTGGGCAGCCTTATGAATGCCGAGCCGGAGAAGTCTTAGTAGGAGGTGCAGACCGGAACCATCTAGCTCCGACAAGAAGACGTGACAGTGCGAAATTTCAACGAAAGGCCATATTCTTGGAACACTCAGTCCAGTTTTTGCTTTCGATGGCGCTAATTTAGTTTAGATGAGCGAAAGCGGAGCCTTTTGTTGATAAAATACCAGTCATTCGTACACAATCTTCCACCCTGCTGACTGTCAAACACCTAGAGTTCGGCATGCGCACCGGCTCGACACCTTGGTACATTTGCAAGACACACGTTAAAATACGAGCAATGTGCATTTATCAGCAAGACTTCGAAAACCTACACAAACCAGGCAAAAGCTGTAGTTCCCCGATTTTGTGGTAAGCTAGGATAATTCTTTAGCTATAATGTTCTCAAGGGTGTGTGAGAATGTTGTTGCAAATATCAGTTTAATTAAATGTCAGCAACTGGATTGCTGCTATGCTCACTGGAATGCAATTACTGATCGCTATTAAACTGCATGCGTCATTATTACGACGTCTGTGCCTTTTCTGACCAAAAATTGTTCTGTTCGGCACACTGCAGAAGCTCATGCCACATGTCGCGCTCACAAACAGGAAGGGTAAATATTATGTGCGAAGCAGAAAAATGGAACAGTTTTGTGAAGTTTTTTTTTCAATTATTGTGCAGCAGTACTTTCCCAACAACTATTAGCAGTCGCAGTAAGGCAGCCGCGTGCCCACTGAATACAACTGAATTTCTGAAATAAAGTTAGTAAATGTAATATAGACAAGACCATAGAGCGAGAAGAAAGGATGAGCGCTGGGTAAATGGACCCTTTGTGGCCGTCCTTCCTGTCTGCCTGTCATCTGTTTCAGTGCTTTTTTTTTAATGGCAAAAGACATAGTGCCTGCAAAATCTGCGTACAAAGTAATTTGCAAAACGAATCAATTTGTTGCACATGCCAACAGCTATCTGTGCAATATATTATCATACACAGGTTCCGTTACAAAACGTGAACATTTTCCCTCTACGTGTCCTCACAAATTGACAGTTATACCAGGCACCACGAAACTTGCTGCCTTCTTACTGGTGGCATCTTTGATTGTGAATGGTCGGAAAAAGAAAATGATGATCAGAGAGCTACCTCTAACATTTTCGGTTTTGCTCGTTCCGTGACTGCGCCGTATATTGTTCAACCGCGTGGTTATTTTGTTTTCTTTTTTCTGCAACGTACACAGAAGAGTTGCGCCGGAGGTCAGCGGTTCATTTGGAACCCAGTGCCGGGGCACGGGGTGATTTGGCAGAAGGCTCCGCAGCGCAATTGTGTTGAAGTTCTCGAAGATGGTGATCAAATCGACAAACTCTACACGTTCTTTATATAAGAAAAAATCGAATCAAATCGAAAGAAATGGGTTATTTTTTTGCTTTGCAAAAGAAGGAAACAACCGTAAAAAGCAGCGGTTTATAGCTGCTTGACGAGTCGACGGACCCGGGCCCTTACAACAACAACGGCATTGCCGTATGCGATAATTATAAATTTACCCATCTTGTGAAAAGCAGTGTAAAAAAAAGCTGCAAAACACACAAAAAAAGACAGGCGCTCACACTACCACGCGAGACTTCAAGGGAGCGAAGCCGTACGAAACCACCACGGCCATTCCGACGCTTTGAGCCCGCGAATGCAGCCAATTTGCTATTTCTTCGCGCCGTATGGACCTTTACTCGGCACACCAAACTTTCTTGCAACTGTTTGGACTAAAACGGTGTAAAATGTTGACGGAGCATGTCGAAGAGGTAGGTCGCGACGCACCGCAGTGGAACGCGAAGCACGTTGCGAAGCACGTCTCTACGATTAGTCCACAGTGAATCCGCAACGATGGCCTAATCGTAGGGCTGCTTTTTGATTAATGGGGTCTGTTGGGAGTTTGAGAACTCCTATATCAAGTAGCTCTGGTCTCAAAACCCCGTTATATTCCCTCAGAGTTCGCTCTAGTCATGAGTACTCTACGCGGATCAACGTTATATTCTGGCAATAGGAAGTGAAAAACTACTTTCTCATGGTACTTACTTCAGGGATGGATACTGAGTTTTAATTTTTCCGCAATTGCGATAATTTCGTGAAAAACAAGAGGACTCAACAGAGCCTCTCCACAGCCAATTAATTCCGGTAATCGAACTTCTCTTTTATATTCTTTCGTGGTTCAAAAACACAACCCTATGAAGACCCTTATTATTAAAAGAATGCCTGATTTGCAGTTTTGTCACATTGTAGAATCACTATATGCGGGATGGCAATAGATGCGAGCTTCTATGATGGCATGACGGGAAGAGCGTGAAGCAACTAGCACTGCCCATGAAACACAGGTGATCGTTAACACGCCTCTAAACAACTTGAAAGATCTTGAAACGACCAATTACACTCAATGAAGTCTTGTAAACGTTTAGCACGAGCTGTGCAAAGAAGTTTATTATAAAAGCTTTGAAGGTCTCTTTAAAAGAACACAATACTTGCTAGTATACAACAAGATGTCCTGAAGACGTCCTAAATTATGTTGCTGTGACGTTATTATTTTTCAACACAAGCCGAACAGGGCACCTCTGTGGCAGGCACTCTATGTGTATGTTTTTTTAATTAGTTCCTTGTGGTCGTGCGTTGTACTATACCTAGCCTAAGTGCCCCTCAAACCCGCATATTGGGCAAGGAGAAGAATAATTATGTCAGTGTGCCTCTTTTATTGTACGTTCTGGCATGGCCAAAGCAAGAACGGGGGGCATGAATTGCCGTTTGTATGAGAAAGATCAATCAAGAAATGGTTGGCTCGAAAAATGACCAGTAGAGCGAGTAAAGGACCTATAGTTGTAAAATACTGCTTTATGCTAGATAGCGTCGCAACGTTGACGGAAGCAGACAGCACAATTCTCCCTCCATGGAAAATCACTTGTTGCTCTGCCGAGAGTGTCCAAGCCAAACACTCTGTTTTTATACAGTGCCTGAGGATGCATAAGCCACTCCTCATTTAGCAGGGGTAGAAAAATACCTACCCAGAAGTTAAATCTCGAGGTACTTCACCGGAGCTGTAGCAAACTAAAAACCCCACGCTGTGCCGTAACAAAAAAAGGTACAGTCAGTGGCGGTTGGCCTGAATAAGGAATTTATTTCATTTCATAAATATCTTACACATCAAAGCGTAATTTTGTGTCCTTATTAGCAGAGGTAATTGTATTTTTTTTAGTTTATAAGTCTGTAGAGACAGTTTCTAACATTAACATTACCAGGGTGCCCCTGCCGATACGATTCAAATTTCAAGCGGATGAGCAACCGACTGTCGTAGCGCTCGTTGTACGTAGAGTATTTGGCGCGTTTGTGTGGTGGTTTGCGAAAAATGATACCTTTAACAAATAGAATAGGTAAATGTCCTGATTAGTGTTTGTTTAATATACCTTATTCACACTTTTGCATACGTAAAAACGGCCACTTGCTCATTGAAGGACTCAAAAGTAATTCGGCGAGAAGAAAAATAAGTATGGTAAGTAGGATTTGCTCGTGCTTGTGGTGTATTATCTAGCACCGCACCGTACCGTGCGGCAATGCTGCAAAATCTCCGCGCAGCAGATTTCGCGACACCGGGGCCCACCTTTACGCCTCAGGCTGGAGAGCTTCGTCCTTCGAATTCAAGAGAGTTTTTCAGCAAAGCTGTATACCGCTACCCCAAACGGTTATATCTCCGCTGTGAAAAACGCATGACGCAAAGAATATACTTATACACTACAAGCTTCGCCCCTCCCCTGGTTTCATGTTTGTGGAGATGGGCCGGGATTTTTTCTTGCCGTGGTTCCCCTGCAACACCAAAATGTTACACTTTTCCAGATGGGGTGAAAAGTGGCAAGCGTTGCAAGGGATAGCCAGGTCGTCGCCCGCGAATGATCACAGGTAGTTAGTGGGCCCTCAAAGGCGATAATTCACACATCAGCATTTTGTAAACGACTATTTCAACGCGAGGAACATAAATGCGTCACATGCCTGCTGCTTTGTTCGGCTTGTGCGAGACATCTTGGACGTAAGTAATGACTGTGAGCTTTGGGACTAGCCCAGGTGCCGATGGGCAAGACAAACAGTGAACTCACCGAGCACAACTGCGAGTTTACCTCATGCGTTCTCACTAAATGCCACGTGATAGATTCACGCGACCTCTCGCGCCGCTTTGCGCTGCACTATCGGCACGTGTAGCAGCCATGTCGCACCTTGAGCTTGGGCTAGAAGTAAATAAAAACTAAAGTAAGGTCACAGTAACGCATGGCATCTCTCTTCTCCTCCGTCTCTGCCGCCGACTCATAGCTTTCGTCGGTTACGGAAGAGACGAAGTGGGATCCTCTCATACCGGGTTTGAGCTTCCTTTTATTTATAAAGATTTTTTACTGATGTGCTTCATAAGGACAAATAAACCAACTACTATTCATGTATCATGCATTAATTTAACCTTAGCAAAGAACATCTGTTTAAAGTAATAACGGTTTACTACACTTCACTTCTCTCTGGTTTTACTCTTTGTAAAACCATGTGTGGAAATTCAAGTCAAGTCGCATGGGTAATTATTGTTGGTGTCGTTTAGAGCTTCACTTTTCTACAAGTTTGGCAAGGTGGGTTTCCGCACAGTTGTTTCATTTTGAGGTGGTTTTTCCTTTCCTGTGCTTGACTCTTTCAGAAGGCCCTCGGCCACACTGTGCAAGGCTTTACTGGGGACACCAGCGGCCACCAGTCGCCCTTCTTCAATGCACAAGCTCGACTGCGCCGTGTTTCAGCAGGAGGGGCTAAAGAAATTGCTGATGGGTGTTTCCGCATTTTCGCGCTTAACTAGCTTTGTATTCGTCAATGTGTAACAAAGCAAGCCTTTTTGAGACCACTATTACAAACAAAACTCCCACCTCCCGTCACGGGAACCCCTGTGTAGATGCGACGCATAGGGAGTTCACGTTGCAGCGTTGGACAGGGGAGGAACGGCGCTGGAACGATAGAACGGAGCGGCGCAATCACCGCGTTTTATAGCGCCCATAACGCTGAGGGGACGCGCCGGCGCCAGTGCATCTTCCGCGGCTATGACGCACAACAATCCAACCAAATCCACTTTGATACAATCGAATCCAAATCCAATCCAATCCAAGCCACGCCAAGCCAATCCAATACAATCCAATCCAATCGAATCCAAGCCAAGCCAAGCCAAGCCAATCTAATCCAATCCAATGCCACTCGCGAGAGAGTGTTCGCTATCGAAGAGGAGAGGAGGAGAGCGGCGGAGAGCGCAGCTGGCGCGGCGAGGAGAATGGGGGAGGGGTGGATGCCGACAACGCCGGATGGATGCAGGGACAAGGCGAGTGAATGAGATGCGTTCGCATCTAAAATAGACGTGGGTTTAGCACGTTCCGCGTCTTCTCGAAGTCCGACATCTGGATATCCATTTCATGGCACACGGCCTGGGCATAACAAACATATATAACTTGATTCAGTGACAATCTTGACACCACAGAAACCTTCGTCTTCACGGAAGGATAACAATTATTCGTTTGCCCGAACCAATCGATTAGTTTACCATTGTTATGTCGCAGCTCATAACCTTATATTTATGCCTCTCTAATCAATATGGAAGCAATTTTCACGTAATAATTAAACTTGAGGGATAAGCGTCGGCTACCCTTGGTTGCCCAGCTAACGTCCTCAGAGTGCAGCAAGTCCTCAAATTTCACATTATCGGCTGCACAAACATTCTCAGGTCGTAAAGAACGGACTTAGTGACAATCACACTTTTCAGAGCTGTCGTAGTTTTCAAGTCGCAGTTTTCGTCCTGCAGCGAAGAACCATTGGCCTGCAGTGTCAGCCTACCTAGTCGGTTGTTCGATGGAAGTCTGTCTGCGGTGGTTGTGAGACTATAACGACGTTGCTAAGACATACCAGATCAAATTCACAGTTTTAAAGTTATGGAATATGAAAAATATTCTACATAAAGTCAGAAACGTCAAAATTGCGCATTTTATTTCTATAGTGATCGCAACTTCGCCATGTTCTGCCTAAGCTTCTCCACCAAAAGTCGTACATTGTAAGATTAGGCTAAAACCTATATATAAGTTATATGCGGAGTGCATTTACAGTAGAGGTTGATGAACAGACTTTTGCAAACAAAAATGGATCCAATTTTGTCGCTTAATGGGGTTCAGGAGGGATATTTCCTCGTCTCGGCTTTTTTGAGCAGCCATTTCCGCCGTTTGCGCGAACTACCTCTTTGCGTTTCGAAGGCAAACTTTCAAAGGCCAGATGTGCCCTCGCACAGTGCCACTCTTTTCTACGTTTGAAAGCGTAATCATATCGTTTTCGTGCGCCTAATGTGCCGACGTAGATTTTATTTCGCGTGCGTTAAACAAATATTATAATCCCGGCATTCAAGTGTTTGCATATCTCTTTCCCCGAAACGACGAATGCCTAGCGTTTTTCTCTCTCTGTAATACAGCAATTTTCATGGGTTGTACTGCAGTCAAATTTGCATGCCCTCCGCATGCATGTCACGCATGATTTACAACGCCGGCAAATAGCGGCAGGATAGACATAAATTTAGGCGCCACTGATTTATTTCCGCATGTTTCTATAATTCAGATCTGAAACTAATATATATATGTATATATATATATATATATATATATATATATATATATATATATATATATATATATATATATATATATATATATATATATATATATATATATATATATAGGTCTTCCTCAGGAATGAAAGCTTCTGGAGTTCTACTTTTCCAACACTAGTTATTTTCCACTCCGCAGACATCCGCGCTCAGCAAACCTGCTCTGCGAGCGCCGGCTGCGGACGGGTCCCTTGCCTGCGGAGACAAAGGCAGTAGGCGGCGAGGGCAAACCATCAATGCCAGCTTTCATTGCAAAGTGCGAATCAAATACAACTCATACAGACTAATCGTAGGCCATAACGGTAACACTGCGAGCAAGGCATTAACAACGCTAGAGATCGAGATGGTTCGACTCACCGATGGCATACCGGAGCAGCGGAGCGCTGCGCGTGTGAGCGCCGTTGCAGTCTCCCAGCTCGCCCGGACGCGTCCCATTGTGGCGCGTTCCCCAGGTCCGGACCAGCGCTCCGAAACGTCCGCTCGCTACCGCCTCCCCAAGACAAGAGACCGTCCTCTCGTCATGCGACAACCCACCAGACCTCGCCATTTGGTGGCGCTAGTCCAAAGGAAGAACTGGTTCTCGGGTAAGGCAGAGGGGAAAAGGTCAATGACTCCACCCTGGCGACAACGAACCCTCCGGTCGCTGGCGCCCTCCCGTATGGCTTCCGTCGTGCGAGCGAGGGCATTGTGCAACGCCGGCCTCAATGGGAAGCTAGCCAGAAAGAGGTTCGCGTGCAAGTCGTGATCCCCACATCCCTGCCTCCTAAATTCATGCGTACGCTGGCAAGAGCTGATTAAAGGACTAGAGGCGACGGAAAGAGCGATCGTCGATTAAATCGTTAGTCACTACTTCGTGTTGCCTACTCCGGCTTCCGCTCATCCAGTGCCACCACTGGTAGTGTTACCACAGATCCGCTAATCATCCGCTGATGTCTGCAGGCAGGTATATCCTGGAGGAAACCTACTAGCCAGCCCAAGCAAGCGCTGCTCAATGGTGGTACATCCATGATGGCCCGTAGCCGCAAAGCGACCAGAGACTGCAGACTACCTCGGCCAGGCTGGTGGCGGTATACCGCACCGCTTCAGCAGCCTCGCCAGCTGCAGACGACCCGTCGTCTGGAATAGTAGTCAGCAGCATAAACACGCTCCATTATGTGGTCCACGCCTGGGTGGCTCAGCTGCACAAAGAAACTCCCCGCACCTTCAGCGTAGGGCAGAGAAATAGCTCTCCGATCGCACCGCCTTTGTGACGCGATCCCATTGACAACTGCCAAGTTTTAAGCATTGCCATCGCTCTGTTAAGGTCAACACAGCGCAATAAATTGTCCAAACCGTACAATGTATAGGACAAACAAAAGAGGCTGCTGTAGCCCTTGGATCCCATTGATCATGTGTTTCGATGTCTAATATCACCACTGCGAAGGCTTCGGCATAATTACCAGCTTGTTAGCGTCAACAAAGCACGCCAAATTCTCCTAAACCTGCAGCGTGCAGGTAGGGAGAATACGAACTCGATTGCATTGATAACGAGACACAATCCGTTGGTTCAGCTGCTAAGATTCTCAACAATGCAACCGCTCGTGAAATGTCAACAGAGCTAGAACTTTTTCTAACCCAATATGGTACAGGGTACAAAGAACACACACGATCTCATCGACCGCCCGGTGCGATGCTTAAACACAAAAATGCGAAAACAGCATTTGCTCGCCTCAGTAACGCTTCATTAATACACATGAACGCGGAAAAAGTATTTGCTCCAAACGGCAGCCCTATGTTCACACACTTAAACACCGCTTGCGTAAAAATGCTGAAATGCGTTTCAGCATACTGGCGCTTAGTTCACGTGAACACAGCTTGGCCTCTCGTGCCAAACAAGAAGGCTCCTGCGACGTTACTATCAGCGAGCGAAAAGTTTGTTCCGCGCAATTCTCTCCCATAGTCAAGGGATGAGGCACTTTTTCAGTCGAGTCGACCACGTGGCACGACAACAAAAACATCTACGCTGCGGGAAAGAGTTTTTCAAGCAGCGAGGGGTCAAAGCAACAGTCTTTCCTGGGGCGGGAAAGATTCCTTTCTCTCACGCGAGGCGATCAACAAAAGAGAGGGAGGACGCCGTGCCCCGCTCGCGTTGTTCCTAAGGTCGTGCCTTCAGCGGGAGGACCGGCTGTGAAACTCTTCGGGTCACTCACTTCGGCAAACGACCCGCATCCAAAAATAGACAAAACAAAAGAAACCTCCAACGTGCCCGTACGTGCAGCCGTGAGGAGACATGCTTTGTTTAGGGTCCTACATGCTCGCGGATTCGGAGCGCCCGTGCCAGGCTGCAATACCAGCTAGCCTTTTGCGGCACACGTGGCCCGGCCACACGGCTCCCACAGCCTCGATTCCCGTAGTCGACAAAACATGAAAGAAAACTCGGGCCCAAATTGCAGCATCCGTACGCACTCACTTCGGGCTGACACCACGGCGCGGGCTCCCTGGCCTCGCGAGGATGCACACTAGGAAACCCTCGTTTCCATAAACAACAACGCCCCGAAAAAATTTCGGACACCACGTCTTAGCTGCCAGCGATGTCCTGCCACATACCGATTACAGCAAACTCGGCACTTAAGAAATTAAAAACGCCACAGAAATAAATATTTCCCCTCACTCTCAGGAAAGTACGCCTCTGCTAAGAACTCGCTTCAATTAGTTAGGCCCGAAGTATGTTGTCTATGCTCGGATCGTCCGACGCCAGAAGAAAGGATGCTTCCGTGCCTCCTGCTCGTCTACGCAAACAAGGCCTCACGTTGGGGCGCCAGATGTGGGGTTCTATGTCTCACACACTGGTTATTTCCCACCCCGCAGTCATCGCGCTCAAAAAACATGCCTTGCGAGCGCCGGCTGCGGACGGGTGTGTTGTTTGCGGAGGCAGACAGAGGCAGGAGGCGACAAGGGCAAAACACCAATGGCAGCATTTATTGCAAAGTGCAAATCAAATATACTGCATACCGACTAATCGTAGGCCATAAAGGTAACACTCGGAGCGAGGCATTAAACAACTGTAGAGATTGAGATGGTTCGACTCACTGATAGATACCAGAGCAGCAGGGCGCTGCGCGTGCGAGCGCAGTTGCAGTCTCCCAGCGCGCCCGGACGTGTCCCATTACACAGATTTAGTTGGGCGCGCGCTCCGGACGAGCGTACGCCCCGGCGGAGCGGGTCGCGACTGAGCATGCGCAGTACGCTACGTTAACTCCCTGACGATGCGGTACTACGCACGCAACGGCTGGGAGCGTATGCTCAGGTGCGCTTGCGGGGCGCTGCGGACCTGCTGGAAAGCACCTTGCTTCCAAAATGGCTGCTGCCTCAGCGATGTCGGCGGCAGAAGGTTCCCCGAATGAAAACGCGTACCGTCGCGTGTGTTTCTCGTTAGGCGACAACGTTTCAGTGCCAACAGGCATACAGACCAGAAACGAACGACCAAGGGCAACCCGGATGGCTCCCGAAGCGGGCTGCGGGGTTTGTGTGTGTATCGCGGTGGTGGAATGCGCACAGTGTTGGTGCAGATCGGCGGCCTCCATTTCTGGAATTCAAGCATTTTCGCCTGCGCCGTCGTCGCGCCCTCGGGTGCGAGCCGAGAACATTGCGCTAGCCGTGTGAAATGTGAAGGATTTGTAGTTGGAGTCCAGAAACAAAAGGAACTGAGTAACAGGAACGCATTGTATGTTTTATTCAGTTGCTACACCCGGGTGAAGTGTCACTAACCGCCGTGCCATGCTACGCGCTGTTTCATTTTGCTCGTCGCATTAGCGCCGCATGCCATGCTCAGTTGTATTTGTCGCATGCTGCTACCATATTTCTTCGCTGAATAAAGTGAATAACCCGAGCACTGCGTGTTGCTTCAAAACGCCGGCGTTGCGTGGTTGAGCAAAACAATCGCGGCGGGAGTATCACACTTTCCTCTAATACTAAATAAAGGCGAAAGGGTCTTTTTTATCGTACTTGCAAGATGTTTACGATCAAAACCAGCGTTAACGCATTAAAAAAAACGCCGTCCAGCTACAGCTTACCTTGGTTAGCCAGGTAAAAAAGGTCAAATTTGGTACTTCGCGTTGGGTTCAACAGGTGGTGCCGCAAGCGTTGGCGCACGCTACTAAAAACGCTGTACTGAAACTATTCCTGGGCGCGTCGCGACGAGCGTGCGCTCCGCTTTACGCACAGCAATACGCTAACGCCTGCAACGCCTAACTAAATCTGGTTATTGTAGCGCGTTCCCCGCCCGGTTCGGATTTGCGCGCCGAAATGTCCGTGCGCTACCGCATCCCCTAGACAAGAGAGCGTCCTCTCGTCATGCGACAACCCAACAGACCTCGCCGAACCGTGGCGCTAGTGATGAGGAAGAACAGGTTGTTGGGTAAGGCAGAGGGTAAAAGGGTCAACGCCTCTACCCTGGCGACAACGAACCCTCAGGTTGCTGGCGCCCTCCCGTATGGCTCCTGTCGCGCGAGCGAGGCGCGTTGTGCAACGCCGGCGGCGATCAGAAGCTAGCCTGAAAATTGTTCCCGTGAAAATCACGATCTCCACAAGCTTCGGGAAAAACATCGTACGGACTCAGGGTGGGGGCGGCGCCCCGAAAGACAAGCCGCATGTGAAACAAACACACAAACGACCACACACACTACACAGAGCTTATTCTGCCAAAGGCAAGCGAAAAAGACCCCCAAAAACAAACAAATCAAACAAATAAACAACCAAAAAAAACGAAAGAAACAGGTGTGGGGGCGTGGAGGAACATACTGCATGAACGTGTGTGGCGGGGATGACAGGAACTGCGAAAAGTTCACGGGTGGCTAAGGGCCGAAAGACACTTTTTGTGTCTCCAAGAGGGGAAAACTACAAAGCACATGCCGCCACGAGCGGTGAGTTTACATGCGCGTCACCGGTAACAAGAATTAACTACCGACCATTTTCAGCGGCAAGGTGAAGAATGCAAGCCAGGCCCTTTAATGTATTTTGCGCCTAGGCAGCGTCTGCGGCTTTGGGGGGTCCTACAAAAGCCAATGGGGAAGCCCATTTGAGGCGTCCCCTTCCCCGCCTACGCCTCACTCTGTACACGGCGTCGCGTCGTGTGGTGCAAGGTCAATGCACGGCGTGTAAACTGTTAGCACTCCGCCTTTCGCTGGCATGCGTGGACCCCTGGGCTTATTCAACGAAAATATGGCCGAGCGCGGCAATTTGTAAAACCATGCAAACAAAAAGAGAGAGGCGACCGTCGGTGTGTGCCGTGCCTCCGGGGCAACCAAAAAATAGAAAAGAAAAGAAAAAGAAGGGAACAATAAAAAAGAGAAGCAAAACATGAGCCAAAAGACAGGAAGGACGCGGGCAACCCGTGAGCACTACCATTGGGGATTACAACGTGAATACAAGACACCAGAAGCATGAGCCACAACAGACACCAAAATAAAATACTTCTTACGCGCTCGGTTGAAATTGGAAGCTTAAACATTTGATTTCATATTTCCCAAGGTTAAATGGGTAGGACATCTGGTGAAAAAACATGCATTGGGTACAATCTCACTATTAATGAGGTGTGTTATGCTTGCTAAGTGCTGAGACAAGGAAATGAGACAGAGAGAAATTACGCCCACCTCCCCTCGCGGGAACCCTGGTGTGATGCGACGCTGAGGGGGGTTCAAGCGCAAGCGGAGAGCAACCGTCGACCGAAAAGCCACCGGAGAGAGGCACACCGGTTATATGCGCAGCGCACCCGAAGGAGAGGAGACCGCGGAGAGAGAGAGTACTGCACATGCGCAGCACCGCGCACAGCGCAGCCCACCAGCGGAGTGAGAGCGCGCTGGGCCGCACACCCGCAGGTGTAAGAGAGAGTGTTAGCTCTCACATGGGCACGCGCCGGCGCCAGTGCGTCTGCCACCGCTATGACGCAAGACAATCCAACACAATCCAGTTTATTCCAATCCAATTCAATCCAATCCAAGTCAAGCCAAGCCAAGTTAAGCCAAGCCAATTCAATCGAATGCAATCTAATGCCCCTCGCGTGAGAGTGTTCGCTATCGGAGAGGAGAGGGGGGTGAGCAGAGGAGAGTGCGGACGCAAATGACGGACGCACGCATGATGGACAGGGCTGCCGACAAGAGATACTCTTAGCGTCGCATCCAAAAAATAAAGAATAGCGGGGGTTGGAAGGGAAATGTTCGTAGGGGATCGGAAGCGGACGAGACATTTATAGTGACCGCGGAACATAGCGGTAGGTCGCTGGGGTTTCAATGAAAAACCTCACACCTGGAGCAACAGGCTGCCTGTGCACCTTAGAAATGCCGCTGCACACGAAGGGCTTAATGCAAGCATAGAAAAAGGACAACAAAACTACAAGGTCTCGTATGCCCCGGGGTCAAAATGCCTGAATGGTCATGCAGCGTACGAATTACAGGCGTCGTTCCAGGACCCTCATTAAGACCCCCCTTCAGGGTGCTAAATTTATGGATTAATTAATACTGACATTGTTCTCGCTCTGTACAGCTAGAAAAACTACTCTGTGGAAGTGCGACTTTAATGTCATCGAAAGAGTGATTTTGCATCGTTAGGTGTCTGGACAAGGGAAGGATTGGGAGTGCGTTGGTGCGATAGCGGTGATTGTTAAACCGCATTCGAAAAGGTCCATCCGTCTGCCCTATGTACTGCATATTACATCCGCCACACCCCAATGCGGAAACCAAATTGGAGGAGGAAGATTCGGATGACCCAGGTACACAATATCGGAAGTTCCAATGTGTTCTGATTGCCACCCTCGCGGTATTCACGTGTTTACACACCAAATATCTGTTTTGTCACACGCCCGGCAGCCTTATTTCTGAATTTTTCAGTCTTTGGCGTGGTCAAGATAGTCCCCTATGCTTTTTGGGCACCTGTATACTACACGCGAAAGATGAATAAAAATGTTGGAAAGTCGCTCGCTCTGCTGGAGCGTGTTGAACGGCTTTTCCAAAATTTGATTCATGTTTGGCGAGCTACTTGTAAAAGTAAGACTAAATTAGCACGGAAATTATTCCCATAATTCATGTGTGACCCTACGCAGCAGTGTGTTACGATTTAAACTTGCCACCCAAGCTATGGCATCGTCACAAAGAGCCGGCGGGTAATGCTGTTTGACGAGGACACGCCGCATTCGGCTGGCGTTCGAACGAATGTTTTAATCCCTGGAGCAACTTCTCCTAAATCTATGTGCCTGGGAATAAGGAATGGCCGTCCTGCAATGACGTGGGTGGCAGCTGTCGAAGTGCAGGTACTGTGGTCGGTTTGTAGGTTTCCTGTACCCACTCGTCTCCAGGGACCCTACCAGCACATGAACCTGAATATTCAAGAAATTATTTCGGTGTGAGAGTACTTGTAGGTGAATGAAATATTGAGAAGAACTGTGTTGAATTCTTCTCTAAAGGCAATAAGTCGTTGCTCAGTGTCTGTCCAGATCATGAAAATGTCGTCAAGGAACCGCTTGTACAGCGCAGGTGAACTGTCTGAAGTAGAGAGGAATTTCGTTTCAATATTGTGCATGAATATGGTGTCATATTTGGTTGCAGTTTTTCTTCCTATTGCAGTGCCACTTGTTTGGAGAAAGTATCGGTTTTCAAATTCAAAACTCTTGAGTTTTAATACGAGAAGCGTTAATACTTTAATAAGCCTCGTGCTGGAAGAGTCTGTTCCCGATGTTCGTTGTACGCCTGAATGAAGGCATTGATGCCATCGCTGTGCGGAATGTTGGTGTAAAGGGAGGTCACGTCTAATGTTACGAGAAATGCACAATCCGGCAAAACCATGCCCTAGATTTCTTGGAGAAAATGGTTTGTGTGCCGTAAGTATGATGGAAATTGAGGGGGTATATCGCAAATGAGGTAATCTATATAACTTTAAATTAGCTCTGTGATGGTGCCTATTCCCGATATAATTGGTCGGCCGGGATTTCCAGTTTTATGTTTTTGGAAGCATGTAAAAGCGGCCAACCACTGGGTGGGCCGATGTTAGTGCCGTGGCAAGTTTTCTATCAATTTATCGGGCCCCCACAAGTCACTGAAACACGTTATTTGCAATTTTTTGGTGTTCTTTAGTAGGGTCTGGAAGAATGGGCTTATAGAATTTCCGCTCGCCTAATTGCCGATCCCTTTCTTCGACGTATTCATTATGATCGAGAATAACAATACCCCTAACCTTGTCAGCTGCTTTGATTATGTAGTGGCACGCACCTCATTTCTAGCAGCGCCACTATCATCTGCATCATCCCATCATCATCAGCAGCGGGGCTTGCCTGGCCGCGTGAGTAGTGACACGCGACACACATATGGAACACGACCGTGAAGCTGGGCGGCAGCTTGTCCACGCCGCTTTCACTCCTGGCTGGGCCTACGCGCTCCCCAATAAAATGAAGGAAGACACCGCACACCAGCCGAGTCTGCTTCCTACAAGTGGTGACCCGGAGGTTCTGCGCCTGATACCCGGCCAGCGGCACACCGACATGGCGACGTGGGGGGACCCGCCGATACGGGTGTTCGACGCACGCCACCTCAGAGGATGGTTTTCAAGCTTGAGGCCACCTTCTCGCTGAACTACGTCACCATTCAGCCGCTGAAGCACTCCAATCTCTGGGAGACGCTACCCCTCGAGCTCCGCTGCGTCCTCGCCCTCCCACCGCCCAGCGCCACCCCCTACGATGACCTTCGCGCTCCCGTGCTCGCGCACTACGGCCTCACAGACGACCTGTTTCGGCCCGCACCAGAGGAGGTACACGCACGCTCTCCGCACACACCGCAGCCGCCCATTGTACCGTCTGCGCCATCACCTTCGTCCGCGGCCACTAGTATCGGCCTCCTAGACGCCACGTCCAGCGCGGCAGCCACCCCTACACCGACGCCACCGACGACACTTGTTGCAGACGACGTCACGGAAACCCACCAGTCACAGCCCGCCTCGGCCCCTTCTACCGCCTCATGCGAGGACTCTGGTGAGCTATTTTCTGGTGTTACTTCGAAATCCCTTCCAACATCATCGCCCGCTACACCACCATCACTCGTCATATGCCCCGCTAAGTTGACAGACTGCCCTGCTGCACTGCAGTCGCAGCATGACTGTCACCCGTTTCCTTAATTTAGGGTGCACTGCCAGAAGATATGGGGAGTCGACTCATGAGAGCCAACAAACCCCACCGAATCCACAGGGCACAGGTGACAAAGGGGGTGGCCGTCTGATGTGCGGCTTTCGCCGAACAGAGCGGCAAGAATGAGCAAGAGCCTTGATCGGAAAACAGCACAAATACTTATATTCAGACAGGCAAGTTACAAACACAAGCACGAGGTAACGGATCGATAATTACAGGCAACTTAGATGGAATTCAAATACAAGAAACAGTCCAATTAGACAAAATGATACAAACAGGAGCGTTAACAAATGAAGATTACGAATCGGAGCAATTAACTAAAAAAAATGAACAGTTCGATGCTTATGAGAGACAGAGTCCCAGCATATTCACCGACCGGGCCGGACGATGCACCGCTGTCGGAGGCGATTCGGCTAGCTGGGAAGCGTGGCTTCGCTGTAGGCCAGGCCGTCCGAGACGATCACGGTGATTCGAGGCCCGGGAGTACGTTGGAATCCTCCAGGGCGCGGGTCGCCGATGGTGTGATGAACCGTTGCAAATCACGACGTCCAAACGTAGCTGGTTTGCCTAGGCGCGGCTTCTCTTTTTATAACCGTGCCGGCGCGGAGAGGGAGAGCACAAAACACAATACGTCCGCCGCCGTCATCGAATAACTTCGCTCTTCTCCCTTCTAGAATCATCGACGCTCTTTAACACTGGCAAGGCCACGCGCACCTCCTCGAAAGTACTGGAAGCTTCGACGAAACCGGAGCGGCGGAGGTTTTATTTTTGTGGTTTTCTGGCCGGCCAGCCGGCGTGAGATCGTGTTACCGCCTCTTCATTCGAGAAACTTCCAGCCTTGTCTCGGGCGAATAGAACCAAATGGAATGAATCGGACGACTGCAAGAAGAATTAGGCGCTGTACAAAAAAATGAAAAATGTATAAGGTACTTTTAGACGTCGTACGCTCGAGTTTGTGACAATGACTCACGCGAGACGTACGTCGTTGCATCCAAACCCAATCCAGACGAACTGACGTCTCTCATAGTGCCGCCGTCAACGCCTAAGCCGAAATCTAAAGGGAGTGAAGCCGCTAACCATGCCGAGAAGGTTCCGGCTTCCCAACCTTTAAAACAACACACCGAAATCCTTGCTGAAGAGCCCGTTGACAAGGCATCTACGACTACAGCGGAGCTGCATGCGTTGCAAGAGCTTTCTCGCGTCCTCGACCAGTAAGCGCTCACAAAGCCCGACGCTCCGGCAGCACGCGCCCAAGTGCGGAACGGCTCGATGTCGCCACCAGTTCAGCGTGCTTCCGCCAAGCGGCACCAACATCGCCCAAAGCACCTGTCGCCAAAACAAGCTGCATCACGAGCACTCCTGAGGCACACTCCAACGAGCCATCAGCGCGGTCCTGGCCAACACCGTTCATACACGCACTGTCAACGGCGACTGCTGTTTTCGGCCCATCATCGCCATTCCCGGTCTTGGGCGCCTCAAACCCACGCCAGGAGGCGGCACCCGAACCAGTGCTCAAAACGTCGCCGTCAAGGCTATAAACCTGCACGTACTAGCAGCCGAACACAAGCGGACATTCGTCACAAAGGGCGGCGCGTTGAGCGCCGGTTCTGCAAGCATCGCCTTGTCGTCCGCGCAGCTGCCGCAGCTCGCGGTACATTTACTTCGGGACTGTTTCACCTTCCGCCACCTCGTCCTACTCTCCACTCTCAGCTAAGGCCACCGGAGATCCACTCAATCACCGGACGCTCTTTTGGGACCAACAAAGACAGCCTGAGGACCTGGAACGCGGACAAACCTGCATAACTGCCTGGGTTGTTTATCCATGTACATAGACTTTTGTACAAACCTGTACACATGCAATTTTCATACCGCGCTTTGCGCTAGGGGGAGCCATGTAGTGGCACGCACCTCATTTCTAGCAGCGCCACTATCATCTGCATCATCCCATCATCATCAGCAGCGGGGCTTGCCTGGCCGGCTGAGCAGTGACACGCGACACACGGATGGAACACGACCGTGCAGCTGGGCGCCAGCTTGTCCACGCCGCTTCCACTCCTGGCTGGGCCTACGCGCTCCCCATTGAAATGTAGGAAGCCACCGCACACCAGCCTTGTCTGCTTCCTACAATTACAATGTCCTGTCCGTTACTCAATGCATTGAGAGCATCCTGTTCGTGTTTGTGATGTTGTAATGACGGGATCGGCGTGATTGGTATGCCTGGAAAACGTGTCTCTGGACGGCACAAATATACAAGTCGAGATTTTTCTCCCTTCGTGCACTGGGGGTGCAGTGGTGCTTGGCGATGAAATAGGGTTTGGCGTTCCAACCATCACTTCTATCGAAGAAGTACTCTCGTAAACGCACAGTACGGGCAAAATTATCTAGACCTTTCATGAGCGTTATTTCTGAGTACTTCCCGTTGCTCGGATACACAGTGACACCCCTGGACAGAACAGATATCTCAGCGGCGCATAATTTAATCTTCGATACATTAACGCGGTTGCCCCCCCGCCGCCGCAGTCAACCCCTAGCCGCGGTTCCCCTAGGATGCTGTCAACACCCTCCCCGCGGTCAACCGCATCCGCAAGAGGCAGACTCGGTTGTTGTCTGACGCCCCTGGGATACGACCCGCCATGCCCCGGAGCGTTATCTCTTGCGAGTTTTTTTAAATGCGGAGCATTTCTTAGTCGCACGATGTCGTGCTTCGACGTCGGCGCCGTCCACACGCTCAATGCACATGCGCGTCGCGTCGAGGCGCAGGTGCGCGTCTCTCCCCCGTACCCTCCACGCTCTCAACAACTGTAGCGGCAGTGCGGGAGGAGTGCGTGTACCCCGTGCGCTCCGTCGCTCTCAACCACAGCTGCGGCGGTGCGGGGGGAGCGCGTGTGTGCTCGCATGCGTCGTAGCTACTAGTGAGCTGCGTCGCGCTCATCAGTAACGGCGGCACGGCGTGTACACGTGAGAACGGCGTGGTGGGTGCGTGGAAAGTTCGGGAACTTGTGTACGGAAGTGTGCGCATGCGCGTCTCTCCCCCGTACTCCTCTCCCTCGAACGAGGGCGGTGTGTATATAAGCGGCGAAGCGCGCGTTCAGAATTCAGGCAAGGGCGTCTTTGCTTGGCTTTCGCTTGATTTGACGCTTTGCTCGACTCGAGTAGATGCGATGGAAGCAACGTCTTCACCAGTTACGCAGTCGCATGACCGCTCATCAAAGACCCCTTGACAGTGCACTTTAGCGACCAGAAAGCAGTCATCCTCTCCGTCCAATACAACGACGGCACCAAGCAATAAAGACAGACTTTAACTTTGCACTCCTTGCCTTCGCTTCTCCTTCATTCAATAAATAAGAATAATAAACAAGAAATAACAATTACGCATTCCCAAACCATACCCAATTGCGCAACATTCACGCGATACCCCCCCCCCACTCTGCGACGCATTTACTCGAGTTCCCCCCGTGGGAAGATGCGGGCGGGTTTTTTTACTTTGTTTTTGACACCTGTAGGGTTTTCTTGGCCTCAAACAAAGACAGCCCTTCGAGTTCCGGCCCTGAACGTAAGGCACTTTCCTGGACTCGACGTTCCTCTCCCACAAGTGACGTTAACATTTCTTCAGAGTGCTCTATTCTGATCTGGACTAACTCTAGAGAAGCGGTATTTAGCATTCGATTCCATTTTTCTACATTGTCTTAGATAGGTTCTTCATTGAAGGTTGCAGTGAAATACGAAGCCCTTTGGGTACGATACCTTCTAGCTTATACGTTTGAAGGGTACGAACATGAAGGTCATGGCGTACGCGCTTGTCTGCAATTTTCCTGGCTTTTAAGAATTCTTTTGATTTTAGTGTTACGTCAACTGAAGAAGAGGAAGTTCGCTGGGGCTCGGGGCCAACACGTCAACCATTCTGCACTGGGCTGGCCGATCCACGGAATTTCCTAAGGTTGCACATTGCAGCTGGAGTTTTTACGGCGTCCTCACTGTCCCCCGTGGAAAGTGTGTGTAGCGCTGCGCGATCTTGCGGTGCTATCCTCTACAGCGGTTGCTGCGGTGTTGTCTCGTGGGTGGTTGCTGTGGGTAACTTGGGTGACGGGCCTCCATTACGCCGTCGGAACTCTGCGGTGGGACCAGGGCTGGAACACTTTCGTCATAGGAGGCCTAGTAAGGGTGACTCTGGTCGTGCTGTCGGGTTCATTGGAAGGGCTTTAGGGCTGGCACTCTGCCATCGTGGTTGGCGTGGGGGAAGTACCTCCGGTTGTGGAGCATTTTTTGCGGGCATTTGAGAGCATTTTTCCACCCCTTTCTTTCTGTCTGAAAAAAATTCATCTGCTTTTATGACCTACCGCATTCCCCCTTTGCTTTCCGAAGTTATCTTAACTGCCAACCCCTAGACTGTCTTAATTTCATGACCTAGTCATTTCCCGTTTCTGATTCGCTACATGCATAGCGAGAACATTTGTTCTGGCAGCCTTGGTGCCAAAGGTAGCGTAAGAGCGCTCAGCGCTGGTCGACCACTCTCGACATGTCGTAGACACTCGAGTCACGACCCATGGGTTAAAAAGAAGGTCCCCTGGCTACCACCCCCAAGTGCAGCAAACAAAAAAAACCTGAACATAAATACCCGCGAAAGTGGTGGGGAAGCAGCCCCGCCGGAAGCGTAGTGATTATCGCACCGGACCGGTACTGTGGAGGTCGTGGGTTCGGTTCGAACCCGGCGGGCGTTTTTTCATTCCTTTCTTTCTGAGTAAAAAAAATCTTCATCTGTTTCTATGACGTACCGCATTCCCCCCTTTGCTTTCCGTGGTTTTCTTGACTACAAACCCATATATATATATATATATATATATATATATATATATATATATATATATATATATATATATATATATATATATATATATATATATATATATATATATATATATATATATATATATATATATATATATATATATATATATATATATATATATATATATATATATATATATATATATATATATTTATATATATATATATATATATATATATATATATATATATATATATATATATATATTTATATATATATATATATATATATATATATATATATATAAATATATATATATGGATATCTAGTTAGGAAATGAGGGGCTCGTAAAGGAAATACAGAACGATAGGTCGGCAGTCTACAACGCCCAAGGAGGCATAGGGCGGTTGTTAGGCTCTTTTTTTACTACGGTTACTGATGTTAACGTTTTCTTTAATATTCATAAAAAAGAAAGAAAGACAGAAAAATACGCGCCAAGAGTGGGGACTGAACCCACGCCTTTCGATTAGATCTCGAATGCCTTACCAATTCGGCCGCATTCGGCGGTCTTCAGATATCCCACTGTTTACAGATGGCTGAGTACGACGACTCCGGGGGCATTCACCCCCAACGCTAGTTTTATTAAAGAGGTTGTAAATTGAGCCTTAGCTTGAATTACAAAATGTCAGCGAAAAAGTTTACTTCAGATGTCTTACACTTACTTTTCGCCGTATCCGAGTGACCAATAAGAATAGGTCCTTGTCATACCATAAGATTTCACCGTCTCTGTTGTTTGATTATATTTGTCCATATATTCTCTCAGCATCTCATTGAGGCTGACGGTCTTTTTTCGTTCTGCCGAAGAGATTAAGATAGAAAACCTTGTTTTTAACGCTGCTTCTCTCACCGCACAACAGAAAAAGTACTACAAAACGGCTTTTTATTGTTTTACCACCGTTTAACACCGCAGAAAAAGTTTGTTAAAATATCTTCTCTGTTTTCAAAACAAAAGCTACCAGAGACTTCAAATGATACTGGCTCCAGAAAAAAAAACTTGTCTCCAAAGTTTTGAAATGTGTCGCGCTTCGACCCTAACAGCAGGTTTGAGTAATGAAGCAATACGTTTACTCATTATTCCTTTTTAATGGTTAATCTGAAATCGCAAGATCTGCTACCACACAAGTCAGCTGAAAACAAACGAAATAAAACATCCGTAGGTCAAGTATCTTTTATGTTAAAAATTGACATTTCAACAGAGAAGCGTCTCCCGCAAATATTGTTTTAGAAAATGGAACTCTTGTACGGCCGAAAGCCTGAAAGCACCCAGTTTATTCCCCCAATGTTATCGAAAACTTTTATAAAAATTTACGGAAGGCAAACTGCTCGTTTTTCTTATTCGGTACATATTTTATTCTTTAATGATAGTCCAGAATATGCAATATATTCGGTAAGAACAGAAAAGGCAACGACAAGAAAAAATTCAGCTAGGTTTGTTTTGCAGCCAAGATGGAACGCAACATAGCTACGATGTATATCGCGAGCGAAACGTGACATACTAGAAGTAAAAATGTAGCATCCAAGCAAAATATCAACGACTTTCTGAATGCGGCGATAAGTGTACGGAGTATAAAAACCGGTATGGATGACCCATGTAACGCAAGAAAATGCTCACATCTCCGGATTCGCAAATCAGTGGGATTAGCAGAATCAACAAAGGTCGTGTTACTGATTCGGTGGTTTATAAATGTGATTTTTTCGTTTGAAAGAACAGTTGTTTCTCACCAATGCTGTATTTCGCCATTAAAATTGTTATTATAACCCGTCAGCTAATATGAAAAACTAAGGTAAAGTAAAGGACTCCAAAAACATTTAGCTTTTCGTAACTCAATTTAGGCCGCCCTAAGAAAGCGTACCTTTTCCGAAAGAAGTTCTGTATGCGCCAAACGTGAAGGCTTGCGTGTGAAGAGCGAATCACGAGCGCTACGTAGGTGATGGCTCTCTCACCTGCGTCAGGAGACAGAAGCGCACCAAGGGTAGGGATTTCCAACCGTAGAAACCACTGCGTATCGATTTCCAACCGCCAGTAACGTAGGAAATTTTTAGTAGTGTCCAATAGGTAAGGTATTTCCTTTGCTATTGGATTAATTCAAGGTTACAAAGGCTCTTGCGCATTATTACCAAGACTTCCCGGTAAAGGAAGAGAATTGGAGTGATTGGATAAGCTCATGCCTTTTAGTGAAGAAGCAACCTTCATTCGGTACTCGAATGTAATTGCCATGATGCTGTAATCTCTTTTTTTGCGCGTTTATTTTTTTTTCATATTTGTTTTCCCTTGATGCAGATGCAACACCCCTTGTTGAATTTATTGCGTCGCACATAGCAAAGTAACCTAGAGGAGAAAGAGGACATGGCCCGAGGACTCTAGGGAAAAAAGAAGATGAGAAAGAAGAGGAACTTTCGGACACCATGAACGTAGGGAGCAGCAATTCAGTGTGATTTACATACAGTAATTCTTTCGTTGCGGCGGCTAACGACTCTATTCTTCCGCAACATATGGTGCCTGTAAACCCGAGAACGGAGTTGGAGCCACCAAGCCGACGGATCAGGGGCCAAGAATAGTGTAAACTGGTATCAATGTGCACAAAGCGAACGAGGCCTCGGTAAGGACCGCAGGATGTAGAAGCTGAAAATGAAGAGAACGTCTCGTCAAAAACAAAACGCACGGCTGATCAATGAAGCGAAAACTCTTTTGGATACGGCTGATTTGGAGCCTTGGGCTGCGCTCATCGAAAGGTTGCAGTCCAACAGTGACGAACTGGGGAAGCTGAACGTCGAGCTGGAGGGAGCCATACTGGAAGAAGACTTGGCTGGAGAGTGCGTTGCCGTGCTGACACACGAAGACGCCGCCAAGGGCATGCTGGGCCAGGTAAAGGCGAGGGAGAGATCACTCCGGAGTGGTCAACGCTTGCCGAGATCGACAGCCGCAGCCTCTGTGGTGGGTTTTCAGACTGACGAGCGTTACCGCCGTGAAAGCTCAGTGAAGCTCCCGACACTGAAGCTCCAAACATTCAACGGCGAGTTTTGCCAGTGGCTGAGCTTTTGGACACGAGAATCCCAGCCTGAGCAATGGGGAGAAGTTTCAGTACCTTTGGTCACTGCTGGGTGTACCAGCTGCTCCATGCATTGCCAGTCTGCAAGCGACAGAAGAGTGCTATCCAGCCGCCGCAAAAATTCTTTTGGGGCGCTTCGGTGACACCCGCCGCATTGTGAAGGAACATTTGGCGCATCTTCGATCGCTTCCTTCACTGGAGTCATCGAAAGATGTCGGTGGACTACGGCGATTGCTGGATCACGTGCAGTGCCATGTGCGCGGCCTCGCGGCGCTGAAGGTTTCTTCAGCCACGTACTCTACGATGATGACTGACGTGCTTCAGAGAGCGTTACCATCAGACATCGTAGTTGATTACTACCGACAGATAACGCACAGTTCACCCAGGTCAAGCCTGAGGGACGGAGAGTGCTCAGTCGGCGGGGCAGCTGCGTCATCGGCGTCCTTTGACGGGGAGCTTGAAAAGCTCTTGTCCCACCACACCATGGAACTAGAGAGTAGAGAAAGAAGTATGATCGGCATTAGATAAGACCAAGCTGACACCGAGTCAGATTATCGATCGGAAAATCGGCTCATGTTTCCAAATGCAGGTGTTCTATGTTTTAGCTCCTCGAATGAATTCAGTTGTCTGTTCTGTCATTCCAATAAGCACTCTACAGACGAATGCCATGAAAGCATCGGATACAATGATAGAATAAAAAAGTTGGCAAAGGACCGACGATGCTTTTGTTGTACCATGAGAGGGCGTTTTTCAAGGGAATGTCGGTGTTATGTAGAGTGTGCCAACTGTTCCGGCCGACATGTCTCTTCTGTGAGCGATTTTGGCCGGCAGCGAAGAGGAGCAGACAGATTGCGGAAGATGGACGCCAGGAACCTGCACTGCCGCACTCGCCCTTGTCTCGGCATGGAAGTGCTGCTGCCGACGTGCAGGTTATGGATTCAAGGGAATGAGCAATGCGCCTACGTCCGTGGCTTAGTGGATGTAGGCAGTCAGCGCTCATTCGAACGCGAAGATGTCGCACGTACCCTACGGCTGCGAGAGCTTGGGAAGAGAAGCTTCCACCTTCATGCGTTTGGCCAGGATGAGTCATTAAAAAAAGAATGTCGTCTAGTGGAAGTCTTTGTGCGGAGCCAATACAGCGACGCTGTGTTCCCTATAGAAGCAATTGAAGCTCCCTTCATCTGCAGAGATATCATTCAAGTACCCACTGAAAGTGGCTTTATTGCTTCTATTGAAACCGGTGGCGAACCGATTGCGGACAAACTTCTTCGGCCAGGCATGGCTGCTGTATCTGGGATCAGCCTTCTACTCGGAGCCGAGCACCTTTGGAAGGTTATGACAGGAGAGGTACGTCGTCACCCAAGAAACAACGGCCTGGTTGCATGGAAGTCGGTCTTTGGTTGGATGTTTCAGGGGCCCTTATCTGTAGCCAGTTCATTGGATATCGCAGCGAATGTCGCGGTGTTGCGAGTGAGACCCAAGGTCGATAAGGTGGAGGAAGATTTTGAAACGTTCCGTGCTTTTGAAAGTACAGGAACCTCTGGGGCTTACGAAGACAAGACAGGCGACGACAACGAATCAACCTCGCGAAAACGTCACCTGCCTCACCACACGTGCACGAAAGATTCTTATAGAGAGCAGTACCCGGAGAGACCAGCCATGCTCATAGAGCCCCAGTCAAAGCATGTAAAACTTGTGAGAAATTACTCGAGGGAAGGTACGCCATCTTCCAAAGTTTAGTCCACGAGCTTCCGGCCTAACGCCCACCACAACGTCAAGCCGCAGAAGTCAAATTTGAACTAAGTTGCCACGTTTCAGGAAGCAGAGGCAGATGAAAAGTAGTGACAATAACAAAAGAGGGCGTACGTCACTCAGTGAGACACAAGACCTGCTTCCCACAGTGAGAAGTGATCACAGGGAGAAGAATCCAGATTGGAGCCAGTACAAGCGCCTGAAAAAAGACGAAAGAACGGTGCACTTCTATGATAAAAATAAGATGTGGGTGTGACACAGAGCTAGTTTCTTCACAAGACGACCTCGATGTGCAGTGCTGTAGGTGTACAGAGACAGTAAAATTTCGAGCAAAGGCTGTACGGACAACGCCAGGAGCTTGGAATACATTTTGGGGGGCGGGAGGAGAATGTTGAATTTATTGCGTCGCACATAGCAAAGTACCCGAGAGGAAAAAGAGGACATGGCCCGAGGACTCTAGGGAAAAAAGAAGATGAGAAAGGAGATGAACTTTCGGACACCATGAACGTAGTGAGCAGCAACTCAGTGTGATTTAAATACAGTAATTTTTTCGTTGCGGCGGCTAACGACTCTATTCTTCCGCAACACCCCTCACCTAAACGCAGTTTTCACGCTCCCACATAAGCATTTTTAAATAGTCAGGGCATTGTTACTTTTAGGGGCTAAGCTCCTCTTGCTCGGGCCCTGTCCCTTGCCTCGTTGCTGCTGTATATGGCACATTAATGATGACTGTGGCAGGATCGCCCTAGGGATTGGTCAATCAAAGATTGACAAAAAGGTCAAAACGTTCAACGCGTTCGTTGCTGGGTGTGTTCAGATAAGGACAGCCAAAGTGGTGCCATGACCATTTTTTGTTTGAAATGAAACTTTAATATTGTGTAGAGCACTGCATCCCCACCGTGGAACTGGCATTAGTTTAGTGAGTAACGCCATAGTTGATTTAATAAAAAATTATTTAAAACGGGATCGGGCCGGGCTACTTTCCACATCGCTCGGTGTGGCAAATTTGGGGACCCGTAAAACGAAGCGAAATTTTTTTCCAAAGTTTCATAATTTTTTAAACAAATATTTGCAAACTTTTCTGCTGGATTCATGAAAATGGAATTTGCAATATTTATATTTCTTGAGAAAATATTTCTCAAACTTAGTAGCGAGAGCAATGTCGTTCAAAAGTGGCACCTCTAAAAAAACATTTTTTTACACATCACCCTAAAGTCTACGCTGTCTAGTTTTTTATACGTGTTTACGAGGGGCTGCTGAACACCTCATACTCTTCTCAATGCTCTACCAAAAAAATTTATGAAAATACCGCTTCGTGAAATGCGACAAAAAATGAAAATTTGGAAAAAAGGTCCACCTTTCGACGTCATTTAAAAAAAATCATGTTTATCAATTTTCGCGATATTTACGCAAAATGGCACTCAACTACTGAGTATTCTAGAAAGCTAAACATTTGTTGCATTATTTTTGTTCTAACTCGGAAAAATGAGGTCACATTCAACACATTTTTTTAATGTCCGATCAACGGTTGAGTAGCAGTTCGCAGTGAAAAAAGACAAATAATTATGGCCATTTTTTACATTTTAGAAAAATAAAGCGCCTGATATAAAGAAAACTGATCATGGTGTTCATATTTACCCATTGTTCCACTTGTTAGTTGCGGCAGGCATGAAAATAATTGTGAGGTTTCTGAGCTTGTTTCTCCCACCAGAGTAAGGCTAACATTTTATTTCTTTATCGCATTGCCCTAGCTGTGTCATAAACCCATATGTTTTATTTCTGACGCTGCTTAATCGCACATTTTTGGTAATTTACCCCATTTATAAGCAAGTAACATCGCTGTTGGCACTGAGAATATTTGACATGCGATCGTCATAGTATGTGTAGTATTTCCGTTCTACCTGGTACATGCGAAGCGCCAACTGCAAAACAACTTTGTCTTCCCAACTGTCCGTTTTTCAGGCTCCCGGGGATGAGTAGATGTGCTTCTTAAACAGTTTGTTTTTAGCTGTTGGAAAGATAAACTTTTATCCCACTACAAAATCTGCCAACCTTTACTTTGGAGACTTCAAGGTTAAGGGGAAGGTGCAGCTTTCTAGTTCCAAGGCCCTTCAAAGAGTCGACACGCAGAGGTGAAAACCACCGCTGCCTCTCCGAGTCCGAGTTCGATGTTGTGTACCTTCAATTTATTTTGTTTGAGTTCGCTATTTCTTGGAGGATACGGGATTCCGAGTACCGGCGGAACATTTTTGCTTTTCTCTTGTTTGTCCTCCTCAAATGTGGCGATATCACCTTCGCCAAGATATAGCATGACAAAATTCACTTTTGCAGGATGCTGTCCACGAACTATTTCGTACTTTTTGCGGCTTCGCTTGAAGGTCAACGCAAAATATGCACAGCAGCTTGATGCTTCAGAAGGCTCTCCACGCCATCGTACGCACTTTTGTCATGTCCGCTTACAGAGAAAAGCCACTTTGTCACCATAGTGACCCGAGATTCACTTCTGCGCACCTAGAGGAACTGATATTTGTTCTTAAATTGGGTGGAACCACCGTGATTTATACACATTAAAGCGCATATTCATGCATGCTCTTCAAGAAGTCGCTTGATTTCGACCAACCCCGAACATGCATGAGCCGAATCAAGACTGTGCTCCCGCAAAGAGTCGTAGTTTTCCTCGACATCGCAACGCACGTGAACACACTTTTTTGCCTCTGCGGTCAATGGTATCCTCTACCTTCGTCGGGAAGTAATTCCTACAGCACAAGCAAAGCTTCTGAGCACTGTTTGTCGACTCTTTGAAGGGCCTTGGAACTAGAAAGCTACACCATCCCCTTAGCCTTCAAGTGTCGAAAGTAAAGGTTGGCAGATTTTGTAGTGGAATTAAAGTTTATCTTTCCAACAGCTAAAAAGAAAATGTTCAAGAAGCACATCTATTCATTATCCCCGGGAGCCTGAAAGACGGACAGTTGGGAAGACGAAGTTGTTTTGCAGTTGGCGCTTCGCATGTACCAGGTAGAACGGAAATACTACACGTACAATGACGATCGCATGTCAAACATTCTCAGTGCCAACAGCGATGTTACTTGCTTATAAATGGGGTAAATTACCAAAAATGTGCGATTAAGCAGCGTCAGAAATAAAACATATGGGTTTATGACACAGCTAGGGCAATGCGATAAAGAAATAAAATGTTAGCCTTACTCTGGTGGGAGAAACAAGCTCAGAAACCTCACAATTATTTTCATGCCTGCCGCAACTAACAAGTGGAACAATGGGTAAATATGAACACCATGATCAGTTTTCTTTATATCAGGCGCTTTATTTTTCTAAAATGTAGAAAACGGCCATAATTATTTGTCTTTTTTCACTGCGAACTGCTACTCAACCGTTGATCGGACATTAAAAAAATGTGTTGAATGTGACCTCATTTTTCCGAGTTAGAACAAAAATAATGCAACAAATGTTTAGCTTTCTAGAATACTCAGTAGTTGAGTGCCATTTTGCGTAAATATCGCGAAAATTGATAAACATGATTTTTTTAAATGACGTCGAAAGGTGGACCTTTTTTCCAAATTTTCATTTTTTGTCGCATTTCACGAAGCGGTATTTTCATAAATTTTTTTGGTAGAGCATTGAGAAGAGTATGAGGTGTTCAGCAGCCCCTCGTAAACACGTATAAAAAACTAGACAGCGTAGACTTTAGGGTGATGTGTAAAAAAATGTTTTTTTAGAGGTGCCACTTTTGAACGACATTGCTCTCGCTACTAAGTTTGAGAAATATTTTCTCAAGAAATATAAATATTGCAAATTCCATTTTCATGAATCCAGCAGAAAAGTTTGCAAATATTTGTTTAAAAAATTATGAAACTTTGCAAAAAAATTTCGCTTCGTTTTACGGGTCCCCAAATTTGCCACACCGAGCAATGTGGAGAGTAGCCCGGCCCGATCGCGTTTTAAATAATTTTTTATTAAATCAACTATGGCGTTACTCACTAAACTAATGCCAGTTCCACGGTGGGGATGCAGTGCTCTACACAATATTAAAGTTTCATTTCAAACAAAAAATGGTCATGGCACCACTTTGGCTGTCCTTATCTGAACACACCCTAAGCAACCAACAAGGAGGAGAGGAAGAAGAAGAGGTCGTCGTTCGTCGCCTGTGAGCTCAAGACTCGTAACGGGGGTACGCGACACAAGAAAGTTTGCAGAAGGCGACGGCCAAGGTGGCTCAAATGTCACACACCGAATTCGCCAACTTACCAATGGAAATTTTTATCGTCCCAAACAAGCCCTGCATAATCACCCCAAGCATCGACGTCGTCGATGGGCTTGTCAACGAAGCGGTGGTAAGCTTGACCTGTTGAATCTTTATATGATGTGCGGGCGAATGTTTCACGGTTTTACCGATAAGCATTTTAGCTTCGCCCCTTTCATCATCATTCACTTCGTAGAGATGGCGGGATTTTTTGTGATAGTCATGCTCTCAATATTAAGAAAATGCAGAGTTTTCTTCGTTTGTGTTGCAGTAAACAATTCAATATGTTCCTCATGAAAGCTTAGTGGTCAATTTTGTCAAGGCGAAAAACTGATTTAGCTGCCCAAGCATTGCGAAAATACGTCGGAGAGCTTTAGCATACTAGGTAGCATACGCTACGCATGTACCTTTGGCCTACGAAGCACTTGTGGTCTTGTTGTGAGCGGTAAGCTAGCGCTTCTGGCAGGCTAGCCTAGTACTCTTCCGGTGCTCTCTCCGCTAGCTAGGTCTTTGTGCACCGCTTGCAACTTCAACGGCGGCAGTCAAATTAGCACTGATGAAATATTGGAAGTGTACTCATTTGCCCTAAGTTAGCCACAAGAACATATTTGGTTTCTTTTATTCAAGGCTAACAATTGCAATGGCCAATTGTGAAATACCGCGAAATGTTTTGAGTTACAACATGGAAAGCTGAACAAAATCCGGCAGAAGGACAAAAAGGAAAAAACTTGTGCGAACAACCTTTCGGCCACTTTATTTGGTTGGGTAATGCAGCAACTGTTCATTACAACACCCAACCAAGGTTATTCGCCAACTGCTTCACTAATTCAAAGCTCAGCTCGGCTCAGTTCAGCTAAGCTCTGTCATCTTACGGAAAATAAATTCAGTGCCTTTATTATTTCAAATAAAGACAAATCTAGGTGCGCTACATGGTTAAAAAGGTATGATCATCATCAGAGTTTCTTTAACAAACAAGAAAACAGCCGATGTGGTGATTAGAAAACCATTAAAAGGGCTTCGAACCACCTGACCACTTTCCCCTGCTTTAGTAGACTCAAAAGATAACGCGTGCATCAACGGCTGTTAGACGAATTCGCCATGATGTGCAAAGTGTCTGCCAATATTTGAGAAATCCCCGTAGCAATATTGCTACGAGGATTTTAAAATTACCATGTTTTACAATTTCTATTTGTTATGACCATCAGATATTGGAACCGACTGCAAGAGGAGCACTTGTTCTGCGGGAACAGAAAAATGTTTTATTCTAGTGTGCAATCACTCTGCTGTAACTCCTTCTGTAGAAAAGCGGGACACTCATTGACGAAAGAATAAATAATAAGCCTGCCTTCCATATTGTCCAATGTCGAGATCACATTCTTCAGTCGTATTGCACAGCGCTCGTATTGCAGGGCACCAACATTAAAAGTTTATTACTCTTCACAGATATGTCAATCACGCTACAGCAAGTCGTCAATTTTAAGCAGCATTTGTAGGATTAGTCTGCAGGATAAAGCAGTTTGCACATATATATTTGCATTTTGCTTTTGTTGCTTCTTTTGGGGGTCTGATATTTTCTTGTTTCCTATAAGCAACAAAACTTCACCGGAAAGGTTATTGGTTTTCAATACGCGTGAACGTTTCTCAAAAGAGCATCTCGGCATTACCTAGACAAGCAATGAAGTGGACATGGGTTTTTGTTTCTTAGACGTTTACTAAAGCCTCACACCAAAGATCTGAATTTTATTTGTATCCACCAATCAAACATTGAAGGACAGTTTATAGCTGCCCTTATCAACCTAATTAGGGCAAGAGAGTCTACGCAACCCCACAACGATGTATTTCATTTATTGCCCTATGTATGAAAAAGTATGTCCGAGAACATTACTGATATTGATACTTCTAGCCAAAACAGCCGACAACGAGCGGCAGATATATAATGTTCAGGTATGCTACGCATGACACAATACATATTTTCATCGTTACATCTTTAGGAGAGCATTAGAACTGAAAGCAATAGTCTCAAAACAGTTTGTTTCCGGTTTTTCTCGCCACCGATTGATTGACGTACCATATTCAACAGCATAACATTTCTGTAGGACCATCTGAAAAGTGAAAATGTATTCTTAGTAAATTGGGCACAAGGTACGAATTCAGCACAAAATAACAAAATAGATATTGAACAACAATGGCAAAGCTGTATAAAAGTTACACTGTGTTGAGATATGGGCCAATATATGCCATTGAAATCCAAACACCGATAGTATACATATGTGGTGCTGCCTCGTGGAGTCTCCAAGCAACTACCAGGGCGTCTTTATGAAAGACGCCCTGGTAGTTGCTAACTACCACTGGCAAACTAGGGCGCATTAATTGAACGATCACTTCATTTTATACATGATGGTTCCCCCGGTATGACTGCCCGTTGGGTGCATTACAGTAAACTATACTGACAAGGGTATGCAGTGGATTTGTCACGTAATCCAAATTTCTATTCACGGATACAGTAAAAAAATCCCGGGCCATCTCCGCTGACGTTAAACCTGGGGAGGGGAAAAGCAGGCAGACTGTAGGCGCATTCATTTATTCCAAGTCTCTCTTTTTCCAGACGGCTGGCGCTGATTTGGCACCGTAGAAGCGTCAGTGAGAGGGCAAATCCCGCGCTTTCTGAGGCGTTGGAGCACTCTTTTGGATTGAAACGGGTTAAACAATTTCTATACCCCATATGCCCCAGTTTACGGTTGTTAATTAATATTGTTAATAAAGTGTTAATTAATATTACCACTTAATAATTATCAATTATTTTATTAATTATTACCGCTTGGCCAACAGATCATCGTTCGTTTGGTATAGCGTGTTTACCGTTATTGTGTTTTTTACTCCGGCCGAGCTCACATGGGCCGAGGGGCTTCAGGACAAACAGCCGAAGCTTCTTTTAGGTACGGAGTACCTTAGGACCTCAGAATGTCCGTGCGTGTCCATGCGCATAGCATTTACAATCGCAAAAAATCACGCAGGCACCGATATGATTCGAGGATGCCTCTGGTAGACCCAGTTAGTGTCAGTCGTCTTACCCACTGGGCTACGACCATGAGTTAGTACCCGCGACTCAAACGGCTTACTCTCTCGCCCGTAACGGCGCGGAGTACATTAGGACCACCCAATGTTCGTCCGCTTCCATCCGTGTGCACACCAACCACCATCAAGCGAAAATCTAGGCGGAAACTACTTAAAATGGCACAAGAACACTCCAAAACACTCGAAAACAGACACAAACATAACCTAGCAACAAGAAAACGCGCAAAAACACCGGTGTAGTCACGCTGTGATGAAGTTGTAATATACAATGACTGCATCGAACTACACACGGCCGGACTAGAGGAACGGTGAGCGCGCACTTTCATACGGCCTGCGCTTCGGGTATAGTTCCCACTTTTCATCTCGGCTAGTTCGTGGCGCTGCGAAACAACCCTCGCCAGTTGACCTACAGCACAGGCGGAGTAGAGATGCGGCGGGAGTGCATTTGCCGCGGCTCTAGCCCTGTGGCGGCTACAGGTGATACCTGTCCGTGTTAATTTATAAGGGCGTCCTTAAAATAGGCGATTCCTTCCCCGTTATGAATTTTCGGACTAGTAGGATCAAACAGCTTAACATTACCATCCGGAGGCGCCGAATGAAACATTTAAAAGAAACGTTTTAACGCGGGGCCATAGGTCGGCAAAACAGAATAAACTCACTCAAACTCAATCACATTTTTTTTCATTCACGCTGTACTCAATCAAACTCAGACTCAAAATGCTCGTCTGTTCACAAAATCACTCGTACTCACTCATCAAATACTGATTCGTAACCATACTCACTTGCACTCAAAAACTCATTTGTCTTCACGAGTATTCGTACTCAATCTGTACTCATGAGTACTCACTCTTTACTCATGAGTACTCGCTCTGCACTGATGAGTACTCAATTTGTACTCATGAGTACTCAATCTTCCGTACTCATTAGTACTACTCATTCTACACTCACGAGTACTACTCATTCTATAGGCATGAGTACTCAATGTGAACTCATGTGTATTCAATTTGTATTACTCACGAATAATCAACTTATCTGCACTGTTAGCTAGGTCGTATCTCGAATGGGAGAATAAATAGAAAAAATAAAATGTTTAATTGATTAGAAAAACACAGGTTACATATATATCAGGACAGAGGAAGAATACGTCTGACGCGGTGCACTGTCGTAGGGCGACTTACTGCGCGAAGGCACGTACATGTGAGAGAGCGAAACGGAACGTGAGGACTCGTGTTGCGTCTGGCGTCTCCTCTTGTTTCAGGAATAAAACAAGAAAGTCTACGCCGGGTCAAGCTCATGGGAGCTCGGGACTTGTCGGTGCTGCCGTGGCCGTAAACTGCGGTTTTGTGCGTGTCTTCGGGTGGCAGCTTTTGTCGTCCGTTTTAAATGCAGAGCATTTCAGTAACTCACGATGTCACCAGCGTTGGCGTCCGTAGTCCGCGCGCTCACTGCGCATGCGCGTCGAGTCGAGGCGATAGCGAACTCTCTCGCGAGGGGCATTGGATTGGATTCGAACACACTCTCGCGAGGGGCATTGGATTGGATTCAATTGGATTGGCTTGGATTAGATTGGATTGGCTTGGCTTGGCTTGGCTTGGATTTGATTGGATTGGATTGGGATTGGATTGGATTAAAGTGGATTGTGTTGGATTGTGTTGCGTCATAGCCGCGGCACGTTGCGTCATAGCCGCGGCAGACGCGCTGGGGACGGCGCATGTGCTGTACTCTCTCTTCCGCGGTTTCCTCTCCTTCTAGCGCGGCGCATATAACCGGTGTGCCGTTCTCCGGCGAAGCAACATGCGCTTGGCTCAAACACCTACAGTCCACGCCGCTTTACAAGTACGCCAACGTCGTCGACTGGGACCGGCTTACGCAGTCCCCTCAACGTAAATAAGCGGCGGAGCGCGCGTTCGGAATTCAGGCAAGGGCGTCCATGCTTGGCTTTCGCTTGACGTGACGCTTTGCTTAAGTAGATGCGACGCATTTACTCGAGTTACCACCGTGGGAAGATGCGGGCGGCTTTTTCGTTTGCGGGCGCGCTGATACTCTCGTAATCGTGCTCCAAATCTGAATCGTGCCTGCCCGCAGGCACAATGAAACGTTCGCGTAGATTGATGTCCGTTCGTATCCAGATCACTGTATGCTTATTCACAGATGCTCGATGCTGGCGTTTATTTTGTATTGGTACGGATACTAGAAACTTCGTTAAGAGGGCGTTCGTCTCGTTGAGTTCCAGTGAATTTGAAATCTGCTTGATTTTATTGTGTGTATGCCGTGGGCTTTCCTTCGTCAGACCTGAGCTTGATACTGTTTACGGCGTTGCGTCAGCCGCGCCGCTCCTGTCGGCGATTGTGTTCGTGTAGCTCGTCGCGTGCTTGATTTATGTGGGGGCGTAGACGTCCGGTTTGTCCGGTGGTGAGCTGCGTTGTGTAGGGATGGCATAGTTCGGCGCGTTGAGAACGTTGCTTGAATTGTCGTGTTCGTTGGGTATGGTGCGGGAGCCGTTTGGCGTTTCGTTTAGAGTGCGGTAGCGTGGCGTTTTCGTAGGGTGGCATGGCTGATCGGTCAAGGTCGTTGCGGTTCCGTGCTCGCAGTCGCAGTGGTTGTTTCGGAAGTGAAACCGTTGTGGTGGGAAAGCAGGCGTGGTTCATGCCGCCCGTTCGGTGCCACATTCCTTGGCGTCGCGAGCGTGACTTCATCTTTAGAATATGCGATGCCTACGTCTGGATCGGTTTCATTTGTTTAGGTTCTTGCCGTGTCCGTGTCGTCGCTCAAGCCCTCGTCTTTTGCCCGTTGTTTCGAGAATGCTATAATCGCTATTTCTCCCATACAAGCAGGCTCCGTTCGTCCTGAGTCCGCTTGCTTGTGGTTGCGTCCTCTTGTACGAAATGGTGTTGGTCGTGTGAGTCTCGGTCGAAGTGTGGGTGCCGGGGATCTTGTTCGTTCTAGCTCGGACATGCCGCATGCGCTGGCCGTGTCGTTGCTCGTTGACGAACCTACCTGCACGAGTGTTATGTTGTTCGTCCACTGGACGTCAGGCTGGAGCAGCGGGTGTGGAGAGATCGTACGTTCCGGTAGGGCGCTAGGTCTATTGTTGCTTGTGGCCAGGTGATTTCTGCGGTTGTAAAATTCGCTGGCCAAGTACGGATAGCAGCAGTGGGAGCGGAGGATGTCGCGAATAGTAGTTTGCTCCGTGTGTGCCATGCTTGGTGGCGTCCCGTGCGCTGTGCATTTCGTTCGCCGTGGTCAGCTCCACTGGTTCAAGTTGGATGTCGTTCGTCGCCTCTGGTGCGTTTCGTGCGTTGTGCGTCTCGTTTTATCTAGGAAACTCCCCTATAATTGATGTGCGGTTGTTCGCCACGTATGGTGCATTTCGGCCGCCGTGCGTCTTGTTCGCTTTTCGTGGCCATATTAACCAATCCGGGCGTGATGTCGTTGGTTGCGTGGACCGGCGCCGGGACAGCACGAGCGAAAAATGCACGTACTGGCTCCGTTGCGTTCCGTGCTCTCAGCGTTCCGTTCTGTGAACGTTTGTACCGGAATAGCGGGTGCCAGGAACGTGGTGCCTTCTGGCTCGTGCACGCTGCGTACCTTGCGCGTCTCGTTGCTCGTTGCTGGAATGACCTGCGCGTTGGCGATGTAGCTCGTGGGCGATGTAGCAGAGCAACGTGTGTTCGCTATCTCACCAAAAATGCACTGACCTTCGATGCGTTTCCGTAATCGTGGTGATTACCTGGGAGAGGTCCGGTGAGCACTCAATCACAATTTTGCATGCGTCGTCTCGTTCATGTGCGTGCCGTCGTGCATTCTGCCTGTGTCCGGATCTCGTGCAGTCCAGGCACCATGGGAAACGTGCGGCCGGCTCTCGCCAGTTGTCTCTGAAAACTTTCTCGTTCATCTAGCACTCTTAACAACTGACCTGATCATATTGTCAAGTTTCTTAAGATTGTTTTGTCGTACCTTGAGATAGGGCACTGCATATGTTATGCGGCTGATGACGAAGGCCTGCACTAAGCGGAGCGTCTCGCATTCCTGGAGGCCCCCGTGTTTGCCTGATGCTCGACCGATCTTTCGGCTGATTTGTTCGCACGTGAATTTAAGTTTGTTAAGGGCAATGGCGTTATTACATTTGTATTACGCCCTTCTAAAACGTCCACCGAAGGTTTAACACAGCTCGGGATGCACAATACGATCACTGAGCTGGCTCGTACAGGAGTCAAATCATGCGACTGTCAATGACAACTACTGGCAGGCAAGTCCTTGAAGACCTCCGCATCGCTTTACCACCTACCACTGAAGACAGAGTGGAAATGCCTAATCCTTGGCGCCGCAAACTAATCGTTAAACCTCTGCCCCATAATATGCATCCTGTCCAAAACTCAGGAAGAAGGCAAGCCCGAGCAACAGCCATAACAAAACAATATGGCACCCGTAAAGGCGTGTATTATGTAGACGCAGCGGGACCCACACCGGAGGGAATCTGTACGGTTGCGGTCCTGCATGAGGGAATACAGGTGGATGGACTATCGGTGAAAACGAGTAAAATTGAGTTTGCTGAAGAGACGGCTATAGCTTTGGCCGCCACTCACTCTGACGCAACGCACATAATGTCTGACTCGCAACTAGCTTGCCGAAATTTGATCAGGGGTCGGATAGCACTCTTAGCTAGAAAAAAAATTCTTACAAATGCCAATCCAGAAATACCCGACACCATAAAACAATTTGAATGGGTAGCTGGCCACCAGGGAGTAGAGGAGAACGAGGCTGCGCACACAGCCACCGGAGCGTCTCTCCCCCGGAGTTCCTCTGACTTCCCAGGCTCTGACCGTACACTTGTACCTTACCCGCTAACCACATTCTCTGAGGTCACAACATACCTGCGCCACGGTAGGCGGGCGTTCCCGGCGCCCGTCAAGGGCTTGGATAGAACTGAGGAGCGCCATCTTCGCCGGCTGCAGACGGGCTCATTCTACAGCCCCGCAATGCTCAAACACACCAACCCGTCCTTCTCGGATTCGTGTAACTTCTGCTGTCAGTGGGCTGACGCGTATCATATGGTATGGGCCTGCCAGTATACTTCAGGGTTAAAAGTCAAAGTGAAGCCAACGAGGGAGGGCTAGGAGGCGGCCCTGTTCGGCTGCTCGGACCTAGAATCTCAGCGGGCTCTCCTCCAGCGGGCACGGGCGGTGGCCTCGACCAATAGGATCCCGGAATGAGGAATACCACCCACGCAAGAAAGGGCTAACCGCCTCTCCCTCTCTTTAACTCTGTCTTGTAGATTAAGAAAGTTTTTCCTCCTCTTCTCCTCCTCTGGCAGCCTCCTGCTCTCAAACAGCGCCGCTTGCAGGGTCCTCTGCCGTTTGGTGTCGGAGGCAGCCTGACGTAGCGTTGGCACATTCATTTGTTTGGAGAGATGGCGACGTTCTCCGTTGTCCTCTAGAAGACGCAAGACGATGTCGTCCTTACGGCCAGTGCAGGGTAGCCTTCGTAATCGTAGTGCGCTCACGAACTGCTGTTTCTTCGCAGAGCAAAGGACGTAGCGTTCCGTTAAAGAAAGCAGTGTGTCGACCACCACTGACATAGAGTCCGTCGGTGCCTCACGTCTGCGTGCCGCACTCTCGTAGTCGTGGTGCGGTTCGTCCAGGTTGTTCGTCTCTTCGTCCGTTCGTCCTCTCATGGCCTCAAATCCTGATCCTGTCGACTGCAACATCTTAGCTAGGTCGAGGATCGAATGAAAGGCTAAACAAAAAAAATAAAATGTTTAACAATTATGCGAGGCTGAACAAAATATGCGAGGCGAAACAAGGCGTCGCACGCGTTCAACCGGATATTATGATGTCCTATTCACAACTCACACACGTGCTTAGGTGCACTCGGATATTTTATTTCCATTGCTGGGGCAAATTCCACCGCGGCGCCATTGCGGTGGGGCTCTATGCTCACTTTTAAATGGCACTACACGAGACCATATTACTAGCGAACCTGAGCAAGATGACTCAAAACGGGAACCCTATAAAAACATATGGGCGCACGTACATCATGCAAATTGTCGCTTGAATGCGCACAGCGGAATGGTGTGGACAATTTCGGTGAGATAAACGGTACAAACCACGCAGTTGGTTTCAAGCGAGTTGCGTAAATTAACAGCGACTGTTGAAATGAGCGGTTCGTCTCCCGAAACGACTACACAGCGCGACATGCGTCTACGGAAACTTCTAAAGACCGAAAAAAAGGGACTTCAGTACGCCTAGTGCATGCATTGTTAGCAGCCTCCGCCGCCTCTCCCCTAAAACAACTGGAAGGGAGCAAGCGCAATGAAGCCGCCACGCGTTCACAGGCGGCGTAAACAAAAAAAAATTACGCCCACCTCCCCTCGCGGGAACCCTGGTGTGATGCGACGCTGAGGGGGGTTCAAGCGCACCCGGAGAGCAACCGTCCACCGAAAGGCCGCCGGAGAGCGGCACACCGGTTATATGCGCAGCGCGCCTTAAGGAAGGAGACCGCGAAGATAGTGCCGCGGCTATGACGCAACACAATCCAACACAATCCACTTTAATCCAATTCAATCCAATCCAAATCCAATCCAAGCCAAGCCAAGCCAATCCAATCCAATCGAATCCAATCACATGCCCCTCGCGAGAGAGTGTTCGCTATCGGAGAGGAGAGGGGGAGAGTGGCTGCGGACAACAACGGACGCACGCGGACAACAACGGACGCACGCAGGAAGGACAGGGCCGCCGACAAGAGATGCTCTGAGCGTCCCATCTAATGACTGCGGCAGTCAACAAGTGCCATACGAGAAAAGCAACTGCGGCCGCGTTCCCCGCCGCGCTCTCACCTCCTCGTTTTTCCCTGTTCACCGTGACCCCTTTGCGAGCGACCGCCGAGAAACGCTTACAGCGCCAAACAGGGACAGGAAAGGGGGGAGGAGAAGTTTTCGTTGTCTAATTTTGCTAACCTTGACTGTTAAGCTGCAAAGCGGCACCGCTAAATGTGTGCGGCTCGTACACGCGCGTCCGGACTCGAGCTCGTGATAAAACGTGTTTGAACTACTGTACTCATGAGTGCATATACTGAAGAGTGCAAGCACTCGCAAAACTAGTATTCATGAGTATTTTAGTCATGAGTACTGTGTACTCATGAGCTGTGTACTCACGAGTACTGTGTACTCATGAGTACTCATACTCATTAGTACTCAAACTCACGAGTACTCGTACTCATGAATACTGTACTAACGAGTACTCACAATCATGAGTACTGTACTCATGAGTACTGTACTCACGAGTAGTGGACTAATCCCTGTACTCACTCGTCATCATACTCACCCTTTTTTTCTGGGTGTGTACTCAATCATCATCGTACTCACTCGTGAGTTTGAGTAAAAATTAGTACAAATTAGTGTACTCACAAGTGAGTACGCCGACCTATGCGCGAGGCACGTGAAGATATATATGCGAAGCCTTCGTATCTTAGCAGCGACTGTAATATATGAAAATGGTGAGACAGGCAATAAACACTGCATTTTCCATCACTGAAATATCAATTCTGATTCTTTCTGTCGGATGACATTTTGCTTTGCACACGGACAGTGCACTACCAGTGACGCGAATGATTTCCCGTCGAGGGAGATACGGTTATCGCTTAGCTAAAAGTGTGTTTCTGCTGCTCACGCTCCGTTAGGGCTGAGCGAGCCGCCGGCAGCGGTGCGCATTTTCAAAAACATGGAGCTAAAAATCTTAATCATGCAACTGAAGCGCACGAGTCTTTTTTTCAGTTATATATAGCAGCGAAGCTATTTATTGGTAATGGTGATATTCTACAGCACATCCAAAACCCGCGCGCCGAGCGTCGTCGGCTCACTCGGCCAGAGGGGATGCGTCGACTAAGAAAAGGGAGGGTGGGAAGATAGAGGGTTGGTTCGAAGCGCCCTCACTCTGTCAATAATCTGCTGTATGTTTCCTTCTTGGGTGCGAAGGCCGTATGAAAGTGCGAACTCACCGCTCTTCCAGCCCGGTCGTGAACTACACTAGATGGTGCTACGCGTACACACGAGATGGCACCGCGGTGCACCGCGTATATAATCGGGTTCCAGAAATCAAACACTCTCTTCTCGCCATGGAAGGAAACGAACCTAAGAAGCGTCACGCTTCTGCTCAACGTCTACGACACAACGAGTGTCCCCAAACACGAATCATCCCCCCATCTAAGAACTCAACTGTCCCAGATGTCACTCGGGGCACAACATCGATGGCACTTACAGTCCCCATACTTCGCACCCTCGCCATCAACCACGATGTGGAGATGCTGCGATTTTTTTTGTTCGCCCAACGAGCGCGATCGAAGATGGTGATACAAATGCACCGTTAGCCTACAATAGTTAACAGCGATATAAGGTTTTGAAGGAGGCTTTCCCCTAGTTCGTTTAAAAAACCGGCGTAGGGGGACCGTTGATATTTTCAGGAACGGGATTACCGCCATGAGAAAGCCCGAAGCAGACGGGAGCTGAAAGTCAGTGAAGGAGTCTACATAGGACGAGGGCACCAGAAGTTCTGTCTACGAGAGTTGCACGGCTCAGAGCTACTGCGCAGAGTTTCCGTCCGTTACACGTCTCACCCTGGCGACTCGGCGGCGGGGACGCGTCAATGGGTAGGCGACCAGGCTTTGTTATGCGCCCCACGTGTTTACAAAGGAAATTAATTGAGGTGGCGTGGGTCACAATTATAGGTGCGCATGGTATGGAAAACAAGACGAAACGCCCAATAACCGACGGCCAGCACGACGTTTGCTTTGATTCGGTTATTTTGTTGTGGTTTATTTGTGCTTTGCGGAATACCTTCAGGTTTCTGTATGAGACCTAAAGAGGTGGACCACGTGACTATTTTAAACAGATTTAGCTTTGCTGTCACTGTGGCCAATCAGTGGCCTAGTGTTGGCAAATCAATGAGCCATCCTCACTCTCAAATTTTGACGCCCCTGTTGTGGGTGGTTTTTTGGTGACAAAACAGAGGATCTTCATATTTTGGGGTAGATATGAAGACAGAAGAATGAGGAGCGCGGCGAGCCCCGCTCGACGCGGGCTTTGCTTGGCCTCTCTTATGCGATGATGAGCGCTGGTAGTAGTAAAGAAGTTCTAAATACGTAGTGTAAATAAAGTGTAGATATTTTACATTTTGGTCGCTTGGAGTAGCTCATCGTTTGCAACTTGCCATCTATTACGAGCCGTCGTTTCATCTTATTATCATTGTCTTCCTGAATTTAACTGGTGCCGTGACCAGGATCGGTCAGCAGGGCTTTCGGCGGACGTAGGGGAGGCAACTCCAAGGCTGGAGCGACATCCTTATAAGTGTACCCAGGGAGCAGACGCTCCAGGCTTCCGCGACGACACGAATTCAGGGTTCTAGATAACATCTTGGTGAGAGACCCCGGGGAGCGGAAGCTCAGCGGCAGCGGCGAGGGCGACCTCGAGCACGAGAGAGAGCAGCATTTTATACGCAGCACAGGGCGTCAGTAACGGCAGGCTAACCCAGAGTAGTTTTAGCGTTGTTGGGTTGGCGTAAAGCTTTCACAATGGCGGGGGTTCTGTTGCCTGAGGAAATAGAGAGGCGAATGGCTGCAAACGTCGCGGTGATCGAGCAGCTCGAGCGAATGATTGCGCAGGCGACACGCCATTTAGATCAGCGGCTCGCGAGGGAGAAGGAGCAGGCCGATCTTGCAGCGACTCCTCCGGTAGTGGCCTCCGAGCCGAGATCGTGTCCCGGCGAGCTTGAACCATAACCCTGGCCGTAACCCCATGTCCCGAGTGGTGAGTGTGCAGAATCGGTTGCCGGCGCATTGCCGGAGACCAGGTTTGAGCTCGCGCCGGTCGCGTGCGAGTCCGAGGGCCAAGTAAGCAACGATGCTGAGCGGCATCCGGGTCTAAGTGAAGGTTATACATACGTATCAGGGGAGCTGTTGGCACCCTTGGTGGTGTCGCAAAGCGCTTGTTTCCCGATCATGATATGCCGATTGCCGAAGGATCGGAGTTGAGAATGCGTCAAAGCGATGCATCTGGTTGCATGAAAAGTGCAATACCGCTGCGTGGAGACGGCGTAGGAAAGCCTTGGATAATTTTGCTAATTGCAAGGGGCGGCTTTTCCGGCCTAGAGTGGCCCACGTCGACTTTGCGCCGTCCAAACGGCGAGTAATCGTAATGTAGGTGTTCTGGGCGACCCGGAATTCTGTGAAGGCTCAGCTCTGGCTTTTTGGCCCCGAGCGCTCTAGCTTTTAATCGTTTGCTTGTTTCTTTTTCTGATCTGCTTAAATCGTCACTGCTACGGTGGTCGCCTCATGTGTCGCTCATTCGGACAGAGGCGCGCGCGTGGAGGTGTAGGATAGAGGGGAGATTGTGCGATGCTTGTGGGTAAGACAGTGCCCAGAATGCCTGGTCCGGGCAATTAAGCCAACTTTGAGTACGCTGCAACTACACAGCAAGAGAACTGCCACAGGTCTGAACAATCTTTTTTGCCGATTCGGAAGGAACTTTCGTCCGCGACTGAGTGAAGAGACGCTACACTTTCTTCAATGTTTTTTATTGCTACAGAATTAGCCCTATTTTGTACCTTTAGGATTGTGTGTGTGTCTTTTCTACCCTCAAACTGTGGGTGATCTGGCATAAGTTTGTAGGTGTAGTGTAGTTAGCGTTATTACTTCAGTTGTCTTTCGTAGTGTTTTACCCCTTCGTGGGGCTGGTAGACTTTGAGTGTCAAGGGGAGGTGTCTCTCACATGTGAGCGAAATCTTTTTGTGTGTTTCAATTTACTGAAACATTTCGCCGCAGTGAAGGGTAGTTCTGGATTTGTTGACGTTTTCTTTTTTTGGGTAATAAGTGTCCTCTAGGACAGTTTAAAGTTGAGGACCTGTGCAGTTGAGGGTTTTTGTTTTGATTTTGAGTTTGAGGAAGGGCCATACCTTCTTTCGGGAGGATAATGAGGAGTTTTTTTGTAATATTTGGCTTTCTTTGTTACAAGTGTGTTTAGCGACAATTAAAATTTTACCCTTTCTTTCAGTGTAGCGTTTACGCTGCAGTACGTCTGAAAATGTTTGAATGCAATGTGTTATGTAACGAACGCTCTGAGGAACTTTCTTGGTTGTTATAAACTGGGTTTTATAACCCACAGCCAGAGTTTGTGTTCTACGTACAGCTAGTGTACAGACTACGTTCTTCGCCGGGAGTTGTTAAGTTTGCGAACCTCGAATAAATAATTATTGCCGCCCGGCAACCAGATTATCTTTCGTTAGGTATAGCGTGTGTACCTTATTCTGTTTGTTTCACTCTGGCCGAGCTGACTTGGGCGCGAGGGGCGTCAGGAAAAACCGCGGAAGCTTCTTTTTTGCTCGGCGCGCTTTTGTGTTCGCCCAAACAGCGGGCCCAGAGAGGACTTATACATACGCGTCGGTCACAATAAATTAGTTAAATACGATATCCGCTTTTGGAGGAGGCTTTCCTCTTGTTCTTTTGAGAAATGGGTGGAGGGTGACCGTCGACATTTTGACGACCAAGATTACCGCCATGAGAAAGGCCGAAGCGGACGGGAGCTGGAATTCAGTCAAGGGGTTTGACATAGGATGAGGGCACCAGACGTTCTGTCGAGGACACTTGCAATGCTCAAAGCTACTGCCCGAAGTATCCTTTCGTGAAACGTCTGACCACGGCGACTCGGCGGATGGGATGCGTCAATGGGTAGGCTACCAGGTTTTGCACGGCGCTCCACGTGCTTACAAAGGGAAAGAATTTTGGCGGCGTGGGGCGCATTTATTGGCGCGCAAGATATGAACAATACCTTAAGATCAGCCGCCCAGAAACAAAAGGCCGGCGATAGGTTTGCTTTCTATAGGGTGATTTTCATTATTTTTATATTTGTGTTTTGTGGAAAACCTCGGGGTTTCGGTATAAGAGTGAGAGCTGCGTCACGTGACTATTTTGAACAGATATAGCTTTGCTTGTCACGTTGGCCAATCAGTGGCCTAGTGTGGGCTAATCAATGAGCCATCCTCACTCTCAAATTCTGACGCCCCTGTTGTGGGATGGACGTTGGTGGTAAAACCGAGGAGTTTGATGTTTTGGGAATATAAGGAGACAGGGAACAGAGCAGCGCGTCGAGCCCCGCTAGACGCGGGCCTTGCCGGGCCTATTTTATGCGATCATGAGCCTTGATAGTAGTAAATACGTAGTGTAAAAAAATGTAGATATTCTATACGTTGTTCGCTTGGATTACTGGTGGTCCACGCGCCGTGGACCACCAGTCGTCGTTTTATCGGATCATAGATCATCGACTTCGGCTGAGCAATCAACGTGTTTTAACTGCAGGTGTCATAGCGGCTCGCCGTCAGTAATGAACAAGGTCCCGTCACCAGGTAAGTGTGCCTTTTCTTCCTTAGACCAACCACCCGACCCGATCAGGCTGGTATCAAGAGCGGGGGGGCATATTGGGATAAACAAAAATTATAACCCGTGTACAAGCAGGTTCTGCTTGTGCTTGACGATTGCTGATGTGGTCAGAAAGCCTTCGACAAATCTTTGTAACATGTTAGTTTATTTTAAATAGGTTTTATTGATTATACACTTTTAGCTTTTTACGCGTTACGTCAGAGCCCGACGCGTTGGGTAAACGAGTGTCGCGGTGTTTTATTAGTACAGTGACTACATGAGATGACGACGTGGGCAGGAGACGCCGACATCCCGAGCCCCTAAGGGGACCGACCCCTAAAACTGCCATCGCAGCAGCGGACGTCATTATAATTACTGAATATTTTACACTTGTTTAGTTTGTTTTAAATTTCCGTTCCTAGCGAACAGCCTACGCTCCAATGTTGCGGAATGAAGACGCATTGATTCCGTTTATGTGTGTTTCTGCGCTACGCACGAGCCTTTCACACCGATGAGCTTTGCACAAATTTTGTGGACAAATTTAGGCGAAAAGAATGCCGCACCGTAGATTGAACTCACTTTTCGTTATGAATGGATTTCTTAGCAATCACTATCTGTTCCGGCAGACATCGCTAACCTCATAAGAAAATAAAGCACATCTCAATATGGCAAACAACCAATGAAGCTTTCAAGCGTCTTTGAGAGGAATCTGTTCGCATTCACAAGAAAATGAGCCACGTTGTGTGATATCAATGAATCTTTGGGATGGATATCTAGGTGAGAGGATTCAACATTCCACAAACAAAATATTGTGATCGAGCGGTGTGTGTACATTTTTTGCGGGAAGGCGACTTTATTTTATTGGATTACCTAGCTGTGCGGACTACATCATGGTGTCTTCATGAGGCAATAAGGACCTTCACTGGTTTAGGTTCTCAAGTTATTGCTCCGAATATAACGCAGAGCGGAGAACGTCGAAGAAGCACAATCTCTGTTGAATAAACCGCAGATGAAAATTTTTTTCGTGGCTGTTTCGAACACAATGTTGTGTTTTTAAAGTGTTTTTGACAAATATAGTCAGCCTAAAAAATGTGTCTCCAAGTCAGGCTGTAATAGCTTTTGAACTGTGAAGATTGAAACGGACCCACAACGATTACCCATGCGACATCACTTGAATTCTCATATGTGCCTCTACAAGGAGTGAAACCGTACACAAGTGAAATGTACCTATCAACACTTTCTATTACTGCACAACGATATTCACGACTGCTTTATGTTCTTCTACTTCTGGCTGTTCCTCTGAAGTCTTTAATTTTCGTGGTCTACCCAAGATAGCCTGGAATAAAATGAAGGAGGTGCTACACCAGTCTCCCTTTTTATATATAAAAGTGTTATGACATCACTATGTCATTTGTATGCTATTGGGTACTTTGCACTCAGAGTAGCTACACAGCCGTAATCTTAAGCGGTGTGGCCATCATTATGCTTAGGTATGTGTCTGCTCTCAGTAAGTATGTGGACGGCATCTTTGTGATGGTAGTTTTCTGCTGACATCGACCCAAAAATTTTCTTCGATGGTAGATATATGAAATACTGGTATCCTGTTTTACATATGAAAACATGGTCACGTCACTGAGTGATTTCATTGGTGGTGGGAATTTTTGAACTCGGAGCAGCTTACGCAACCGTAATCTTAACCGGTAGGGCCAGCCCCCTGGGTATGCATGTCTGTGCCTTCGAATGGTGACCATTTTTTATTGATATCACTACAAACATTTGCTAGGATAGTAAGGTATACCACTTCAAAGTAAAAAAATATTATCTGCAACGTTACGGCGTATCTCCTAAGCGGTGACAGAAACACAAGCTATACCTCTTTAAACAAGACAAAGCACAAAATGTAACTGTCCTTACCAAGAGCACAGCAAATCCAGTCATGCATTCGGCCTTCATGGTTACTCCAGGCTACCTGCCGGAAATCAAACACAGTTACGCGTGTCACTGGGGTGACAAGACAACATTTTTAATTCTGGTATAATTTTCACCTTCATAGAAGTAGGTACCACGTCCATAAAATTTCATGATGAGGCTGTGATTGTATGGTACAACAACTTTTCGTACATTATGCGCCAAACACGAGGTGAAATGTAACCGTAAATCTTCGAAAAGCCAAGATATTTTCAGAATAAAACGATTGTTCTAAAAGAATCCAAAACTGTACGCAGCTATGGCTGGTGTATAGGGCCAGTGTTTTCCCGATATTCAAATACTTAACTAAAGTGTACCATTGGCTTGTCACAAAATATTAGCACGGGATGTAGGTGGATTAAAAAGGTGCAACATGCTTTAGAAGCAATGCTGCGGGCTGTTTCCAGGTGTAGGCAACTTATTTACACGTGTGGTACGGGTAAGGGGTTCTCCATTGTGCTCACAGAAGGGTTCCTGTTCTTTTTTGTATTAGGAAGCCATGTGTGAGCACAGTGTGACGTATACGCCGATAGCACAAAGTAGCCTAAAAATACGTGACTCCAATCCAGTGCTCCAATCCACGTGGTTAGACTGTGAAGCTTTAAACGACACCCACAGCGATTACTAAGGCGAAATCACTTGAATTCTCATACATGGTTACAGAAAGAGCGAAACCAAAGACAAGTGAAATGTAGCTAGCCACACTTTCTATTACAGCACAACGACATTTCCGACTGCTTTATGTTCTTTTTCAGGCGTTTTTGCTTTCTGTGGTTCACCCAAGGTAGCCTGTAATAAACACAAAGTAGGGCTATACCGGTAACCCTTTTTATACATGAAAGCGTGGTGGCATCTCTACGTAATTTCTATGCTGTTGAGTACTTTTGCATTGGAAGTGTCTGACGAAGCTGTAATCTTTACCTGTATGACCAGTCCGCCACAATAGGTATGTAGCGGCCTTCTTAATGATGACCGTCTTCTGCTGAGCTCGCCACAAAAATTTGGCAGGATGGTAGAGGTATACCTCTTCACAGTTAAAAAACGCCTTTGTGTTTGCTGTTTTTTTATTCTGGTTGGTATTTTTGAATTACGCGGAAAATATTTATGGATTTTGTCCCATTCAGTCTATCAGTGCAATGTCATTGTGCTCCGTATGGTCTTCTGCCGGTACCGGAAGAGAAGCTTGAAATTGGTTATTGCACGACTCTTTGTATCTTATCCTGCTCGATCGACAGTTTCATTTATTGTAATGCCCATGTGGCTTGGTATGCAACAAAGGACGGCATAACCTCTGCTGATGACAACACATACAATTTCTCAGCATACTTACAGCTGCAATCTTTGAAGGAGCAAGAGCTTTTGTAGCACGCATGGCACTTTGGGAGTGTAAAAATTGCCACTGTGCGTATTCCATTTAATATTAGGTCCCTAATAGCTGAGGTCATACCACAGGTCTCCACAGTGAAAACACTGCCGTCGTCACCTACCTTCTCTGCTACAGTAACCGCTGAATTAATAAACGCAGAACAAATGTGACCAGCAGTTTTTCGAAGATTGGGAAATAGGGGCTATCCTTTACTGCAACACAGTTTTGGAGCAAAACTTGCTGTGGAAAGTTTTTTCTCGTATTTAAAGAAAGACCTGTCAAATCTGACGCCACTGTGACCCAAAGCCTACAGCGTCTTAAAAACTCGGAAAAGCTTAGGGGCAAGATAGCTGACGCATGTACGCTTTCAAACAAAGCGCGCGAGGGCGGCCTATTCTCGGCTTGTTTTCATAAAACTTCTTGTTCCTATTCTCAAACAACAGGCGCAAGAATGGTGATTTGAGCTTGTATGTTTGCTGAATTTGTTCCACTTAGTTATGCTCGAAGGTACTACAGTGGCCACTTATTGCATTCAATTTAAAGACCATCAACAGGGAAGTACCAGATGCCCCTGATGAACGTCTGAGGCCCATATTGCACACTGGGTCAAGCGGAGCAAGAACGAACTTGCGGACAAACCCATACGCAACACGGCCATAATCAAGACATGACCGTACAAGTGAGCCAGAAATTCTCAGAATGGGTGCAGGTTTGGCACACCATGGCTTGTGCGACCAAATATTCAGTATGATAAATGTCCTCATGCAGATTATTTTGAGTTTCTTTTCATGGGATCCATAGGTTAATTTGGACTCATAAATCACGCATAAGAACTTGTGCTCATTGTGTAATGGAACCATCAAATCCCTTATATTTATTTCAGGGATGGTATAAATACCTCGCTTTGCCGTGAAGCACACCATGCACTCTGTCAAGAGAAAAGCGGAAACTATTTTCGTCCGCTCGTTGTTCTAACCGATTGACTGCAGTCTAGATTTTTTCACAAGCTGACTAGTTGCAGAAGACAACCTACAGGTCATTGGCGTGAAGGGAATACATATGAGTTCGAGGATTATCTAAAACAAAGAATTTATTTTTAAGGCAAAATGGGTTACCATTAGCACACTACGCTGAGGAACTCCAGTTTTCTGACGGAAATTACGGGATAGTGTACCTATTGCCAAGCCTCACATTAATGGTTCGGTTTGAAGAAAATCTTGTACACATAAAAACAATCGCGCTCTAATTCCAGTTACAGCCATATCCTGCAGAATTGTGTACCGCCAGCTGATATCATTTGCTTTTGCAATATCAAAAAAGACGGCAAGGCAAAACGGATTATTAACGCAAACTTCTGGTATCACTGTTTCAAACCTAACCACTTGGATAGTAGCACACCGAAACTCCCGTAACACATTGAAAGCCATCTAGATAATCCGAACGTTCAAGAATGAAGGCCGATCTCAAAATTATGATTCGCCTGAATGTCTTGCACGACAGCTGATAAAAGTTATCGGTGGGTAGCTTGATAACAGTTTGATACGTTGCCGTCTTTCAAAAGTAATATTACGATAGCCTTTTTCCACGATTTCGGCTGCCTAACACTTTTCAAAGTTTTTTTGATGAACATCAGGATCACTACTAGGTAGTTGTCATTTCGATGATGTAGAAAGGAGGTGTAGTGAATAGGGTGAGTGCCTACAGCAGTGTCGTTGCCATTAGCTAATGATGTTTTGAGTTCATACAACGTAAATTATTTGTTATATTCCTCAGTGTTCCTGCTATTTCGTTATCCTGTGCTTTTTAGAAATATTCTTGTGTCTCAGTAACTGTTTTGTATAATTAGTGTCTAAGAGTCGAGGGCTACGGGTCAACAGTGGAGGGGGGGCAGTACCATATGCAGCCAATTCAAAATACAAAACAAAAACTCTTCCCGTTGTAGGAATAGAAACTGCGTCCGTCCCTTAATGAAACCGGCGTCTAACTGATCGAGGTGTCATCATATTCCCAGCAAAAAGCATTTCCTTTGTGTTCGTAGCGCGGGCGTTGGCTTTGGACTGAGGCATGGGTTCTGGCGCGTTCTAATATGGTCCATTTTAGCATATTGAAAATCAGTTTGATGGAACGACCCGGGCCTGCCATTCATGGATAAGTTTCATCAGCAAGTTCAGAAATAAATGTCAGGGGATGACTTATGAAGCGAGAACTTGGTGCCTTACTGAGCAACTTAAGAGCAAACCTAGGTGGGGTCAACAGGCCATTCAACAAATAATGATCAATCAAAGTAACACTTAAGACAGGGCACCAGCTTCCCGGATCACAGTAAAAACTAGAATAGAAGATGTCATTGTTAAAATAACGAAAAACAAAAGGTCTTGAGCTGGCTGCGTACTTGAACGAAGTGGCAAATGCTGGACAACCAGGGTGACAGATTGTACATCGATAGACGGACCTAGAAAAAGGAAGGCCGATTTCTAGGCTTATGGACGAAATACAGGCATTCGGAGGTGAAGAATAGACTCAAGCGGCTCTGGACAGAAGCGGTCGGACGTCAACGGGAGAGGCCTGCGTCTTGCACTGGACATAGTGGAGTGGTGCTTATGATGATGTTGCAACAGCCTTGTCTCTGAGAAACAGAGGGGCAAGGCATCTCTGCTGTTTCTCAAAGCCTTGCACCACTAGTGGACACGGCACCAACTTTGTTCACGTTTTTTTTATTTCACTAGTTGAAGCAATAGGGCACAGAGAGCCAGCTTATCACAGAAAATGCACGGACACGTCGAGGAGGCCCAGCTCGCCTGGTATTGCGTTGACCCTAGTAGAATTTTTGGGGACTTTTAAAACTCTCGAACGAGCAGGAACTGTACACACACATTTTAGGCAAGGCACCTGATGTTGGGCCAACGCGCTACCAATATGGCCGAAAATGCGTGTTTTCGAGGTGGCCGCGTTCTGCCCGCACCAATAAAATGTTTAAACAACAGCCTAATATATACGGGCTGTAATTGCGTAGGATTTTTTGCGGTGCACCCCTACAGCCAGGACCGTGTAGCGCCCTGCAATTCCACAAAAATGCAGGTATCGCAAAAGTTCCACTTGCAATCGCTATAACGCCCTAAAAGGAGCAACTGGTTGCACAAAATCTTGAAACTCTAAAAAATAATACAAATGTAAAACGTTTCGGAGAATGGCGAAACGTGCAACGCCCTGAATTTCCACAATAAAGCAGATATTGCGAAAGTACCAAATGTAATCGTTATAATAACGTAAATTCAGATAATTCGTAGAGCGGAATTTTGAAAAAAAAAATCAAAAGTAAAATACACAGTAATCACGAAAGCTGGCAACCGGTGTAACGCCCTGAATTTCCACAATAATCAAGATTTAGGAAAAGTTACAACTGTAATCGTTGTAAATACATAAATTGAAATAATCGGTCGAACGAAATTTTCAGAAACAAAAAATAAACAAAATAATAAAATACGGAAATTGTCAAAACGTATACCGCACTGTATTTCCACACTAATGCAGATTTCGCAAATGTCCCACTTTTATACATTATAATAGCGTAAGTGGACATAGTTGCTTAAACAAAATTTGGAAAAACTAAAAAATAAAAAAATGTAAAGTAATTACAGAAAATGGCGAACCGTGTAACGCCCTGCGTCCACGATAATTGAAATTTCCCGAAAGTGCCAAATGTAATCTTTGTAATAACATAAATCGAGTTAAGTCATAGAAGGTTTTGAAAAAATAAAAAAAATAAAACCAATTAAAAATTATGGAAAATGCCAAAACGTATAACGCATGGCTTTTCAACAATAATGCAGATTTGGCAAAAGTTTCACCTGTAACCGTTATAATAACGTAAAATAAGATATTTGGTCGAACAAAAATAGAAAAAAGATTTGAAAAATATAAAGTATTTACGGAAACTGGCGAACGATGTAACGCTTTTCATTTTCACAATAGTGGAGATTTCGGTAAAGTTTCAATGTAATCATTCGAATAATGCAAATGGAGATAAATGGTACAGCGAAGATTTCCAAAAATAGTGAATACCAAAAATATGAAAAAATACCGAAAATGGCAACTCGTATAAAAACCTGCATTTGCACAGTATTGAAGATTTAGCGGAAGTTTCACCTATAATCGGGATATTAGCTTAAATGAGATCATTGATAGAAATACTGTTTTAAGCACTAAAACATGATAAAAATATTACACATTTACGGAAAAAGACAAACCGTGTATCGCCCTGAATTGCCACAACAATGCGGATTTTGCAAAAGTTTCCCTTCTACTCGACATAATAGCGTACGCGGAGATAATTTGGTTGGACAGGATTTAGAAAAACCAAAAAATTTGGCTGGAAAAACTTACACTCAAGACAAGCGGCGTAAGAATGCTACGCATTAGTAGATAATTCTCTGAATATCTGCAGAATTTTCTTCATCTAACCGATGCAACCTTCGCCAGAGTAAGTGTCATTGACGCGGCGGCGCCAGGAGTCGAGTGCACGAACTCTTTCGCCTCTCGCCACATAGGGACCTGCGTGGCACAGAGTTTCTTGCAATACACACTAGCGAGAAATCTGGCGCTAGCACCTGTGTCCGTCTGTGTCGCCATGTACCGCCATTAAATTATGCGCACGCCTTACTTTCATCATTGGCTTGAATTGAAACGTTTTAGTGAACGCAAATTTAAAGTGTCACAAAAACGCGAAGAATAGTGTTCAACATTGTAAGGGGAAAATAAAACAGGTTGTTTTAAAACTAAGAAAAAAGGACGCAAAGCGTATATTTGCCAAAACGTTTGTGCCTGCTATTTTGCTGGCCAAGGTGGTTGTTACGAACAACGTTATATTTGGGAAGAAACTCATTATGGACACCTATTTTATTATTTTACCATTGTTTCTAATAATACGTCGTTTGTAGAGTCAAGAAAGTTTTTTGAGCGTAACTATGAAAACGCCGCCTTCGTGGTAGACCGGTGCACCGACCATCAGATACAGTTTAACAAGAAAAAAAAAGTCGAGTAAACAATCATGGACGATCACACGATAGAACAGATTTAGGCGTCTGTATGTGCCGTATATTGTCTTCGTTTAGGTACGTTTTGTTTCTTTTTTTCTTCGGCTACAAATTTCGCGGCGGCATATTACACGCCCAGTCATACGTCCTGCGACTGCGACATGATCAACGTCAGGCGCGATCACGCACTGCCTGCTGTTTCACCGAACACGGCTACCACAGAACAAGAAGGATTTCGGCTTTCTCGTAGCTCGTAGACGTGTCAATGCATAGTAAAGAAAACAAATCCACAAACCGCTTAAGAATCTAATTGTGATGCCAAGTCCAAGCCAAAAGGAAGAAGGGGGGGGGGTCTTACCATAAAACTCCATGACGACATTGATTACCAGGAGCAGTTTACTTTCTAGCATACTCACAACAAATATCTATGGTACGTAGTCCTCTACCCACTGCGCCATGAACAGAGACGGGAGCAGCTCTACGAATGCGCTCTGTGTCCTTCCCTATGACTCATTCAGATGATGCTGCAGCCTAGGAGAGCCGAACAGAAGTCGAGCATCATGACCCCAATGAGCGCCGACAGTTGGCGCTTCGATGCCAACGCCTTCGTGTACGGGAGACGCGCATGAATTGAGGCACCATCCACTGCCGCGTTATTCCTATGACCATCATGTATTTCAAGCTGCTCTTTCTGTGCATGTCATTTTTGGTTTTGTTGACCCGGAATAAATTTGTTATTTCTCTGTTTCTAGCGTTTCGGCGTCACTTCGTCTGGCAGGGTCAGGCTTGCGAACCCTTCGCACATGAAGGAAGGTTTTTTGCCATTCAACTAGTTGCTTGTGTGAAGGCACCTTTCACATTCGTGTTCGACCGATTCTTATAAAAGAGGAGTCAACCACAATTTTTCTTACAACTGTCTGTACATGTTATTTTTATCCTTCGCTCGAAACCAACAACCTCACTGGCCCATGGGTGGCCCAGTGGTTCGGTTGCCGGTTTGACAACTCGAAGGTCGCGGGTTCGATTCCTGGTTTGTCCCTGACTACACTGCTTTTTTTTGCCTTCTTGTCTCCTCGTCACATCCTTGCATCCTCATCACTTGACTACTTTCCTCCTCGACACATCCGCACGGACAGAAGAACTCTTCAACAGCTCCGCTGTTAAGAAGTAGGAGCCAGAAGTGCGCATACCTAAATGCGCCTGTGCTGAGGGTTGGCCAGGTGACATCTGTTGGGAACGACCGATATAGCTTGTATCTGCGCATCTCTAACACGACTACTGCGCCTTGGTTTACATTTCTTGAGTGACGCTGCCACACAGGTCCATGTGCCAAAACAAGCGCCGCTAGCGGCACCAACTCTGAAGCGCACGCAGACCGAGCATCGCTTTGCGCGCACTGTTGCTACTCCATCTCTTGTGCCGTGTCGTAGTTCTGACAACCCGATACGAATGCACCGCAATTTGTTACAAAAATTGCACGAATTACATGCACCATCTGTAGAGAAAAGTGGTATTGTAACTCGTCTCTAGCTGCCTTTGACTTGGTGCAAACGGTCCCAAATCTTTTTTTGTGGCAGTGGCAGGGTTTATTGTGCTACCAAGCTTTGTCACGAGGTTATTTTGTGGGATTTTTTTATTTTTATGGTGGTAGGCTGCGTAGCCTTAAAGCTGAGGAAGTTGTCTTGTGGTAAGGTACCGTATAAACACTCCCAGAGCCATATTCTTCTTTTTTCGAGATCTTCAGACAGGCTTCATTGCACGAGTTTGGTTGGTTTCGGATTCGCCGAGATGTTTGTGGGACGGCCACCATTGCAGCTGCAAGGCGTTCCTCGCTACTGCTAGCATTTGTTTCATCGATGGATATTCTGCAAATGACAAATTCATCAAAAACAACTAAATCCATGAATTTTTTTCAGTCTGCTTTCTAGAGCTTTCATCGGGGTGGAAAGCGTTTGAGGGGAGGAAGAGGCTGCAGTTTTCTCAAAACGGTAGGAAAGGGTGAACTTCCAAGTATACTGCCTACTACACTCCAATCAAAGTCCATGTGGAGGTCTGGCGACCGAACACAAAGTCTAATGCGGAAACGCTTCGGGTACACGCAGAAGAGTGTATCTTATCACCATAATTGAAAACAGTAAAGGTGCTAGCAGTTAGCGACTGTTCGATTAGTTTTCCCCGGCCGTCAATTTTTCCGCCAGCCCTCTATGACAACTAACGGTGCAGGAAGTTGCTCAACAAGGTCATGAAGTTCCTCCAATGATACACCTGATGATGGAAGATAAAGTGAGAAAACGGTGATCCCCTTGTTGAGTCAAACGTGTGCTGCAACAGCTTCGGGTGTTGTGTCGACTTGTATTGACTTAAGGATTTCCTTTGGTGCTACAACCAAGCCACAGCCTCTAAAGCACTGCTTCAGTCCTCTCTGTCTCTTCCGAGAACGAGAAAATTGCTGCGAAGGTCTCATGACTCCTTGTAAATTTGGCTCCTGCAAAGCCATTACTTGCGATTGACATGCGTATAATATTTTGTGAAGATCGTTTGTGTTGTGGACTAGGCGTGTACTGTTCCACTTAATACAGGGAACTAGCATTTATTTTTGGACTGGGTCAGTTACAAATAGGCTCGCTTTTGCAATTTTTTACGTCGCTGAGCACGAACAAAGGTCAGTAACTCGGGGAGCTTGCGGTTTCTTGCCGCCGCCAGTACTGCCGCACTGTTCTTTTTACGACTGCGATGCACGCCGTGGTGGCGTATTTTTGGGCGCTCACGAGGAGAAGGTTTTATATGACGCCCATCACTCCCCCTCTCTAAAGTGTTTAATGGGAGGGCAGTATGTGTCACCAGCACCTTTTTCGACGTGCTCGTTTTGCTCAGACATGGCCGGGCTGGAGGAGCAACGGGTGCGCACTCGCCGCTCCTCCAGTCCGGCCGTGGCTCAGAAGAGCGGCCTCGCGCACCCACATATATCACCACCGTAGTTTTGACAGCACAAGTTTGTTCACTGGCGACGGAAACGCCACGACAATTCGTATTCTGTTTATGGGCAACGCATGCGAGCGCCGCGGCAGATGCACCAGTTGTTTCATCTGGCAAGGGAACTGCCTTCGTGTGCGGGGCCGGCACCAAGACAGTTTCATTGACTTAAGTAGCCGCCCTAACGTCCGACGAGCCGCGTCAACACAGCTCCCTGAAGGAAGCAAATTGGGCCGTTACGGGCTTCTGGAGATGACAGCTTTTGTGTCACTTTGAGAATAGTGATTTCTTCTTTCTTATAAACTTTTCGCAAGAGCGAAAGAATGCCTTTTGGGGTCCTTCGCAGTTGGTGCACATAGGTGGTGTGCTTTTGTCGTCGCCTGCAGAATGGTACTGCTCAGAGTACTTAGCGCACGTTTGGTTTCCTCGGCACGAATTCCTGCAGTGTGCATAATGCTGCCAGGTGAAGCAACGTCGATGGTTGGGTATGTAAGCTCTGGTCTTACAGTGGCATATGTTTACAGACTCGGGCAGAGTACAACGACCTATGGTCCATATTATGGGCTGTCTTAATGTCGTTTAAGGCCCTCCTCATTGTGATGCGTCGCAGAGCGCTTACCACCTGATGGCGTAAACCTTCAAGCAGCTGAGAGGCTGTTTTTTTCATAAGTTATGATTCTGAGATGACACATTCCCAGCTAAAAAAGGGACGCTAAAATTAAACACAAGCTGGACGGTATTGATAGAATACGGAGCCGAGAATCAAGATAGATCATTCTCCCTACGACCAGTTGTTTAATAATGCTGAAAATGCTAGAAACGTAAAGGCTAGTGAACCGCGAGAGCTCATTGGCGGAACATCTACAAATGTTTTTTCGACAAAAAATGTTTTATGGAGTTGAGAATGGGAAATAAATATTCATCAAAACTTTATGAAAGCTCATGTTATAGAAAAAACACTTAAAAGCATTTACAAATTGCGAAACTGGCTGCTTCTCTCACGTTTAAAGTAGCCGACCGATTACCGAATAAAAGAACAGTCCGAAAAATTCGCGAGTCGCATAAACAACGTTGTATCATTTAAATAGGAGAGAAGGAGTCGCGAACGGTTTCTTGTCTAAAATAACTCCTTCGTGCGAGAACGTCTGCATGCATGTCGGCAAGCGTCAGGTTATCCTCGTAAACATCGGAAAACGACAAAGCAGGAAAAAATGGCCCTGTATCGACCGTTTCAAGCTTCGAGATTACTTTTGCCGCAGACTATATGCAAAATAATGGCCTACAAGATCAAAATGTGTTACCCCAGCCTGAGTAAAACCAATCACCATCTAGTTGGAAGCTAGCCAGGTGACTTAGGATTGATAATAGCGTCATACTGGAGTGGCACCATGGGTCTGTCACAGAAAATGTGCTTAGAAAAGCAAACTTCTGACTTTATTTTGCGTTAAATTTCCCTTGTTAACAAACATTACTCTACAGTGCAACTGGCCGTTCTTTTGCAAAGTTCGGAATATCCAGCAAGTCCGAAATTTTGGAATCCGGAAAAAACGGTCGGCTACTGTATTACAATACACCTCAAGATTCAGAGTCGGCCACCATCTTTTAAGTTTCGTTTTAGAAAAGACGTGCTATGCATTTGTGCACAATTACCGAAGTCAATAATTTACGATGGTAAAAGCTGGAGATTCTTCAAGCAATAACGCCGGCAGGAAGCGAAAAAAAACAGGGTTTTCAAGCGACCCACCTGAAATTGTAATCATCCGATTACCGCACGTAGATGTTGCTATCGGAAAGCCTGTCCGTGCCTGGTTAGAACCTTATCGGCCGTGAGAGGTAAATGGTAAATAATGTTCTGCTCCTTATTTCACCCCAAGCAGCTGTTTATAATCCGTAAGCATGTCATAGCTATACGCTTGGGCCTGGGGAAGCCAGCCAGTACTACTCAATTGTTATCTTCGCAAGCAGAAATATGTTGCCGGTGGTTTATTTAGAGATTTGCAATAAGACATCTTAACTGTAATCTAATTGAGTTGGAGTGCTCGAGGGCAGCGCGGACGCAACAGATCGCATTTCACTGACACACTGTTTATCACGCCGGAAAGGCGTCAGCGCGCGGCAGCTCGCTAGAGCTGCGTCAGAAAATTCTCATCCGGCGTACCCGTTTCACGTATCGCCTTACAGGTGTGTGGCCTTGGGTAGTGGCTGGTGTGTTGTTGTTACCATGGGTATCATTGATATGTCAATAAGCATTTCCAGTTCCGCCGCCATTTCTCGTTCCGTCACCAAAAAAGCTTCTCCAGTTTATTTTTTTCACTCGGCAGCTGTTTCTGAAGTATATACCTAGTGGTGTTTTGGTTATTTTATATTCGCAATTTAGATATCACATTAAGCCCAAATACATTGTTACGTAAATATTACCCTCCATGAATTGCACCCACGCGCCTGCATTAGCAACGTAGTAAAAAGAGGAGACCAGAAAACTGTGGTGTCCATTGTTTTGTGGTGGGCAGTGAAGATTTTGTTGGTAGGAATCGATCCAGGTTCAGTATGCATATCCCCAGAGTCGACGATGTGGTCAAGGATGGTGATTGCGTGGCGATCTAACTGATACTGCGGATGTAAGCTGGAGGTAGAACGTCGAAAATCTTCAAAAACAGCTTGAAAAAGTTTCACAACTCGCTTTCTCGCGTGGCGTCAATCCAGATACGAGAACAGTCGCTACCACAATTCTATGCAAAAATACCGGATCTATCCCTCGCTCAAAATATAAAAATAACAACAAGGCATAGAAGGTACCATTACGACACGTATATTGCCAGGGACGGCAACTCAGCTCCTTGTACGTCGAGTGATGGATGCTTTAGGCAAATAGTCTACCACTGCCTGATTTGAGAAGCTTCCACTATCTCATTCTGCGTCCTTGTTTCTAAGCCAGTACAACACGGTTTTTTTTTGAGAGAGAGGGGCTTAGAGCCAGCCTTCTTGTTTTCCAGAATACCAGGCAAGGGCGTGAACGCCCTGTCCTTCAACAACTTTTTATGTTCTTATGAACATGCCTCAACGCATTGTCCGAATTGCCCTGCAGGAACCTTCAACTCATGGCAAAATGTCTCTTAATGGTAAAAGGTGTCGATTCGCTTTCCAACGGCAGAGGATATCTGTCCCACCATTAGCAGCAAAAATATAGCGTTAACACTACATTAGAAACTAACTTTATTATGTGAAAGCCAAGGAACACGGCGAATTGTGTTCACACTGTTAAAGCCGGATCGTCCTTAGAGAAACCGATAGCGTTTCGTCAAGAAGCAAATGCATTTGCCCATACACTGGTTGGTCGTATGAAAAGCTCTGATAAGGTTTCTGGACTCACGACGCGGGAGTGAAACCGGTCTTTTATTGTGCCAAAATGGTCACTTGAAAATTCCGAGAAAGACCGTTCCAAATATTGCAATACAGGCAAACAATATGCATGAGAAGTACAACCGATAAACCACCTATCGGCATTCATTGATACTGTTCGTATAGGCGTTTACGTAGTGCACATGGGTTCTTTCTTCGTTTTGAATTTCCGTCTTTGAAGCTTTGGCGGTCTACAGGATGCACTTTCAGCGAATTTTGGACACTTTTCTAACTTTGGCATTCTAACTTTGGCAGATCTTTTAACTTTCTTTTAGGCAGGGATGGTAATCTTTTTCTTCCTCGCGATGCAGGATTTGACAAAACTTGCCTCAAACCGGAAACTCTGTAATTAGGAAGCGTCAACGCGTCTTAAGCGTCAACGCATCCTCACATGTAGGATCAAAGCAGCTTGACTGAAATAAAACAAAGGCGTGGTGTTAACTGAACATTTTATGCCCAAGGCCATTCAATGTCACCTAAGTCACGTTGATTCATTGGATGTTTGTGTATCCTATATCAAACCCAAGGTGAACGTTCTCTCCTTGTGGCACAAAGTTAATAAAACGAAGTTAGGACGCAATAGGCAGTTCGAAAGGAGTTCGACTACAACCTCTTGAGAAAGTTCGTCCATGTCAATAAAGAAGTACTATAAGCAGCCACCTGCCACTTTTAGTGATGCGTAGCGCCGGGAGAGCCGCCCAGCATTTAGTGTGTTCCCAAATTTTATACAGTAAAGAAGGCGTTTAATGGCGAGCGAAAAATTTCTATGCCGTTTTCAAAAGTATATCCACCTCGTGTACACAACTTGACAATCATTAAATAAAAATTACGACTACCCGCAAATTTATACCCAAAGCTATTACTCCAACCCGCGAAAGAGAAAGCCTGGTTCACAAAGACCTTAAAAGAACACTCAATATGAAAAGCGGGCGTTTCGGGGAAACAAAAATCAACAAAACACCTGATGTTTGGGCGAAAAACATCGACTCCCAAAGAACATACTCCCAAAATTTGTATCCCAGAATACACATTTTTGTACCGTCAGCTGTCGGTGACGCGAACAGATTGTATGCAAAAATGCTGGAAAGTCGTCGCCAACCTTTACTTCACTTGCACCACCACTCTTACAGCTACGCTATAAACGAATGCTTTCAACACTGCGTTTTTACGAACTCCCTAAGATGTTCAACATTATTTCCTTCCTCCCACAGCAATCTTGACATCTAATATGTGTTTTATCATTTCTCGAACAGATGGTAGATCACCGGTTATCCAAAACACCAGTTTTCTTACGGGTTGACGCTAATGAGAATAAGTGGAAAGTGTTACAAGTGCTCATAATTTAATTCTCCCAATAATATGTTGGTGTGTGGAGATTCACTCACCAGCAGCACCTTTTGGTTGACTGTAAAATAGGCAAGGTCATCCCCATCTACAACTAATTTAAAAAAAACTGTCGACTGAACTGCAGGCTGTTCTAGGAACCGTACCGTGGAAATGCACAGAGATGTTATATACTGTCAGTCAACTTTCTGGACTCTCAAAACTTCTATCAGCATGGCTTCGCAAAAGATTTTCTTTGCAAACTCAACTTGGTATCTTTCTTCACGACATGCATCAAAACGTGACATTGGCTTACAACGTGATGCCATTTTCTAGGCGACGCAAAAACATTTGAAACAGTCCTCCACCAAAAAACATTGCTAAAATTATTTCAGGTAAAATTGCACCCAAACATGCTAATTTCGACCGACCGATTCACAAATGCCGTTCACAGTTCCTGGATGTCAACATCGACCGGTATGACGGTCTCAAAGTAAAGTCAGCTTGTGGGAATTGGTCAGATCGCGACAATCCTCCAGAGGTGGATGCCATGTTACGGTGCTGGCGTGAGGGGCCGGCAAGAGACAAAGGAGTTGGGTGCAAACCTTCGAATGGGTTGATTCTCAAGACCGCACTAGAGCTGGCGTCTTCTATGTCCTCGAAAGTACCGCTGTGCTTGAACGGCTGGAGCAGTGTAAACTTGGTGCTAGCGGTGGGCGGTGGATGGCCCCGTGTGGAGGCGAAGAACCTGGTCGCCCTCTGCTGCAAGCGGTGATACCCGGAGCTAGCCCCTCTATCGCCGCAGCCGACCGACCACACCGAGCTCCGCAGCCCAGTATCCCTTACGTTGCCTCCACGCTGGTGTATCCCCGTTATGCTTCGAGCACCGAACTCTGTCGGACGAGGCGGTCGTGCTAGCTCACGGGGCTCAAGCGAACACCCATGTCTTAGCCCTAATCGACGAACAGCCGAGCCCCCTACGCTAATAACTTAGTGTTCGGTATTCCCTTCGGGCGTTTGCGGCGCGCATGCGTAGCCTACAATGGTTTTGCGTTCTGCGGACGTAAGACAAACGCAAGCTATTTCAGCCAAAGAGAGTGCATGTTTTACGGCCCTTGCGTATTCCTCTGCTTATAACATGGCGGCACGTAAAGCGGAGAACCTCAACGCTTTCGTTCCTCTGTGAGCAGTACCTTGCACCTTATAGAACATATGTTTTGCTCCAGACTTCAAAAAGTACGTCGCGCTGTTTGTCCGTTGGCCTCACGTAGTGGAAAACTATAGTGACATTGCCGACTGCACGAACGAAGAGTATGCAGGCTGACGTCCCTATCTGAGTGCGTACGTGTGTGCGTGTGTGTGTGCGTGTGCGTGTGCGTGTGTGCGTGTGTGCGTGTGTGCGTGTGTGTGTGTGTGTGTGTGTGTGTGTGCGTGTGGGTGTGCGTGTGCGTGTGTGTGTGTGTGTGTGTGTGTGTGTGTGTGTGTGTGTGTGTGTGTGTGTGTGTGTGTGTGTGTGTGTGTGTGTGTGTGTGTGTGTGTGTGTACGTGAAACCCCGTATGGTGGTTCCACACGTGTGCGATTTCCAGAACAAATAGCTCCGATGCCGGCACTATGTGGGATAACATTCGCGCTATGGTATGCACGGTTTACATTTATTACTAACATGAAGGTCCTAGGTTTAACTGGTTTGGGTAGTCATGAAAAATTACAAGTTCCCGTTCCACCAGATGATTGACGTGAGACGCTTCGCATCCTGTTTAATAGGTGGAGAAGTAATCGTAAGCCTGCCAAACGCAAAAAAAACCGAAACGCTGTACTAAAACTCTCAACGGAGTGCTAACTTTGCGTGTCGCAAAGTTTAACGTTTTGCGTACGAAAAGGCACAGAACGCTATAACACGTTTCTGTAATTGCTGCGCCTTCACGTCGGAAAACCTCAGGCGCGTCATCGGCCAGCGGCGTACGGAGTCGAGATCGCGGGTGTCCGCAATTCCTACAAGGTGGGCCTTAATCTTCGGTATTCAACGACGTTTTATTTCGAATACACACCAACGACTTACCCAGGGTGTATCTAAGAAAACCCACATATTTGCAGACAACTGTACAATCTATGTACAGTCTATCGAACAAGTTGTGGTTTTTTTTAAGATTGGCGTGTATGTAGGTACACCTGCTGTGCGGAGAAAAATATTTTCCCTTCAATAAATTAGCTGCTTTTAGGTCGTCCTAAAAAAGAAGCGAGCATGCTGAAGGGATAATCGAATGTAATATTTCTCTTTGTTGAGGCACTAAATATGCAGAGGAAATGTATTGAGAATGAATGTCAGGTGCTGAACAACTGAACTGTTATATTTCTCACTATTTTTACGGCGGTAAATCGGCAAGGCTATGCTTCCCCGCATATTTTCATCTTTTCTACTATACCTTACAATGTTGCACTCTTCCACGTTTAGCATCTGTCGAAAATAATACTAAACAACGCTTCTGCTGTCGACCCAAACCACGATCAAGTATACCTCAGTACAAAAAGAGACCAATGTATTGCAAGTAAGTATTGACGCACCTTCTTGGGCTGTGGGTTCTTTGACAGTTGAAACTTTGAAATTTAAGGCGCATGTCGTCTATTTATAAGGCTGAGACAATGTCGGAAATGAAAGTTATATTTTCCCTTCGCACATCCTCAAAACTCTTTTTGCACAGTTTGACATTCATGCACAGTTTGACATTCAAATATCCCAAAAATGTAAACGTCCGCATCGGCATTGTGTTCGAGGCCATCTTGTTATTTAAAACTTAGAGAATACAGACTTCAAACATGTTTAATTTTTTACCCGTTGGGAAAAATAAAGAATTTTGAAATGAAACCTTTAAAACTGTTGCCTGGGGATGTTGGAATCTAGTATATCCTAACCCACTTCATATATGTAATGTCAGGACAAAACATTTCATACACTGCTCTGCTCTAAAGGTTTTTAAGAGTTTTCTAAGTGAAGAGGAACTGCCTGAAGCAAGATTTAAGAATTGACATACCTCATAGGTTTTTCGTATTTTATACATAGATACTAATGTTAGATTGTCTACACCCTAAAATTTAACGTGATATTTTAAAGGGATATTGATACGAACTTCTCACAAGGAAAAAGATGGTTCATAAGGTGTAGGCTCGTTAACTAGGGGTAGTTGCTGTATTCCACTTGGTCATCGCCTTAAATATAAACGGTGCAAAGATATCCGTTTTGTCCTGATTCCGGTCCTACCGAAGCATAAGTGCTCATTAAGGTCACTTCCGTCAACGTTTTGCAAAATACGCCGCACCAAGCTCTACTTCCGTATCCGTAATCTAACTATTGTAACGCGACCTAAGAAGCATAAAACAAACATTTAAAAGAGCAACAATTACCGCAACGAATAAAAAAATCGCGGCAATCCCCCCCGTAATTGTGGTTGGAAAGCAAAGCTGTAAACGGCACCCATAACGATTACTCATGCGACGTCACTTAAAATCACTCACATCGCTATACAAATAGAGAGAAGTGAAATGCACACAACCACACCATTTGTTACTTGAAAGAGATATTCTTGGTAAGGTTAAATCAATGCATGTTGCATGAACGGTGTTTGGTTGAGTTGTATTGGTGTAGCAACAGTGGAAACTTTTTTTTATAAAATCAATGTAAGCTCCAACCAGGTGTTAGACGATCTGACTTCTCCGTCTCTGCGCCGCGGACGGAGGCGACGAGACTTGCGGCTTGGAAGGAGTAGGAAGAAATACTTATGTTCACATTTCTGAACGGTCCAGAGTGAATCCTTGGGGAGTGATTCCTTCTTCTGTGGGGCCCATATGCAGTCCCCGCGGCCTGTGTTCTGTCCACCCGCTGAAGCTGGGTAGGTAGAGAGGGCCTGGACAGCAGCATCTCCCATTGCTCTTGTTGGGTAAATGACGGAAAGAGAGGAGGGTGCTCAGGGCTAAAGTCGCACACCCCGATTACGGGGCGGAGTATTCCTACTTCAGAGAAAAATTTACATTCAGCGTCGTAGCGATTGGGATGCATTACATGAAGACGCGTAGGCTGTGGGAAGGAGCCCGGATTGTATGAGCTTGTTTGTTGTTCTCTGGAAAGGTCAGGGTAAGGCGAAGGTACGGTCTGTCTCAGAAGGCGATAATGCTGGATTATCTCCCTGGACGTGACAAGCGGGTGACTGTCCTCGTGCAGCTCCATAGCACGGGAGGTAAAAGCGCAGGCTTGTTGGGTGGGTATACTTGTTGCCCTCCATTGAAGCGTGAGGCGGTGTCCAGATGAGCTGAATGGAACCGTTTGGGGAGTGGTTTTTTAGCACGCACAGTGCAGGTCAGGATACCCAACCCGACTGGTAATTCCAGTAGGCTTGCTGGGAATCGGTGACTACCCTCCGAACCCCTGGTTGAGTGAGAGCCAAGGTGATGGCTGCCTCTTCTGCTGCCGTCATTTGTTGGGTCCTAAGCGAGGTACACGCAAGGAGGTTGGTGTTGGAGGTAGCCACGATGATGGCGTGTTGCTGCCCTCGATGTTAGGAGAAGTCTGTGAAGATAACTGCATCAGCCCCACCGAGGGTGGTGTTTAGTGCTTGAGCCCGTGCTTTTCGTTAACCCTCGTCATGTGAGGGGTTCATATTTCTAAGCAAAGGGAGGATGTTTAGTTTTAGTCGCCAAGAGTCTGGGAGTACGTCAAGCGGAGTGACATTCTGGGCTGCCCAGCCAATCTGGTGAAGCATGCGGTTACCCAACGCAGTTCTGAGTCGGACCTTCTGGTTAGAAAGATGGCCTTCTATCAGCTCTTCCACAGTGTTGTGGAGCCCGTGCTAAGCAGCCTCAGTGTGGACGCACTCATGAGAAGACCAATGGCCTGCTCAACCGCCTTTCTAATCATTATATAAAGCATCTCTGTCTTCCTCGTCAAGAAGAAGATAGGGGTTTGTCGTAAGTAACTCTCGAGAGGACGAATGCTTCAATTAATCGAAAGGTACCGGATTCTTTTAGGCCTCGCTTCTTGGTGGCAACTCGCCTGATCATGTGTATGATTAGATTATTGCTGTTTTTGAGGCGCTGCAAGGAGACGTCACTCTTGGTGTTGGCCTGGAAATGTAGGCCCAGGATCTTGATCCTGGGGTTTGGAGTGATGGCCTGGTCATGAAGGTGTATTTGAATCTATTCCTTGATTTGGCGTGAGGGCGGACGACAAGGAGCTGTGATTTCTTACGTGAACACTGGAGGCCACAGGCTTTAGCACATTGGCGTACTAAAAGTGAGATTTTATGGATTGGTGTGAGCTTCCTTTAATTTTTGTAACTCTTAGCACATGAGCAAGGTGCGCACAGAGTCGCTAGACGGGCGTGAGTGGTCGTGTGACGCTTTCACGTGGCATTCAGCGAGAAGGCAGGGGGTAAACCCGTAGATGTGCTTGGTGAGTACAACATTTGTCTTCCCGTGTTCGCGTGGGCTCGTAGCTGAATCGGTGAGACAACGGTCTCTCGCTTTGTTAGTCTGTTAGGTCCAGGTTCGATTCCCGGCGGTGGCAGTAATTAAATTCTTTTATTTGTTCGCTGGAGTTTTCTGGTGACACCAACGGTCGCGAAAGAACCCTTGGGGGGTAGAGGTAGAAAGCTTTGCTTTAAAAGTATAACTCAACCAAAAAAGCACCAAGAACTGTTCTCGGACTACCACCTCGAAGCTAATACAGAGCCACTACACCGCTGTAATTTATTTTTCTACTATGTTGTTTAATTCAAATGTATAGAGTATTTTATATACAAAATATTCCCTGATAACGCTGCTGAAAACACAAAGCAAGACAAAAATCTACAACTCGTCAAGCACAAAAAGCGACAGCAATGTCGGTACAAATGGGGTACTACCGAACAAACCTGAACAGGATAGCAATCAGCCCTGAAATATATTGTGGCTTAGTACTCGTGCGAAATAATATCTGTCTAAAGTTATACTTGAAATGTAGCATTTCTTTATCGTTTCTGTATAGTCTGTGTCGTTTCCATAACGTCTGTAGGCAATCAGAAAAAACAAATCTTCAGGCACTTTATTGCAGGGAGCTGGATTATACTGCACATTGTGGGGTGGTATTTCAAAGTACGTTGGAAGTGGCCGTTGAACGACATCCAACAACAACATCATGTCTTTGCGTCAACAAAACAGTTATGCATTGTTTCCCGGGAGTCGCAAAGTTGACTATTCATAGAAGAGAAAAATATTACTACAGCGCAGGCATGTTTCAAAGGACGAGGTTTCGGCACGAGGCTCAGAAAAGAAAGATTTTGTAGTTAAAGAAAGATGCATTTTACAAACTCGCTCAAGGTAATCTTAAAGACGCATTTTGCAAACTGGCTAAAGGCTGTCTCAACCGGGTGAATCATCGTAAACTGGCTGTTGAAGAGTACAGAAAAAAACTCTAAAACAAAAAAAAATATATGTGTGTGCAACGTGTTATGCTACAGTGTCAATATATAGTGGATGGAAAATTTATTATATAAACACATGAGACAAAAGCTTACGTCATGTAACATTCACAGCAAACAAGGCCGTATAGAAGAATAACAAGACATATACCTCTTGTTGTGACTTCCTCGCTCCTAGCAGAAGACACTTATCATCATCGTTTCATGCTGCTTTTCACGAGCTGCCGCATGCTCTCGTGGCTGCGTCGGCTCGCTCCACTTCTTCTTCTAGTTCCATTAAAAGCCTCATCGGATCACGACGTGTCGCTCCGCTTTCTGAGTATCGCGCCGCAGCTGGAGGACCCAGAGGTCCAACACATGGTGCCGAGAACCCGGGACTTCTAGACGACGCCAAGCCCATCGACGCACGGAGCCGCGAAAGCCCAGAAAAAGACGCGGCGCCTGCGATCTTGGCGAGTTCCCAGCTGCGTGCGACCGAATGGAACGACAGCTTCGACGACGCCGCAGCCTACGGGCGCAACTTGATGGCCTTCTAACAGAAGCGGAAGGCCACATAAGTGGAAACAGAGAGGCGACGGCAGGAGCGGTGAGTGTACTGCTCGAACGAAATTATGCATTCTATGGCCAGATAGAGAAGTTGGACGAGGCGATTTTTGAAGAGACACCGGAGGACCTAGTAGACAGCGAGACGACAGACGCGGGACAATACCGCGACAAGGTTGTAAGCGCTACCGCGAACCTTCGTCTCAAGCTGCAAGAGTCCCGGTCTTCAACGCCACGTCCGATGACCGTCCACCCATCACCGACTGGCAAATGCAAGCTTCCTCAGCTAGAGCTCCTCAAATTTGACGGGAACCACTGCTGCACTGGTGGCTACTGGGGGCAAACCAATCCAACTAATTTATTTTGTTGTAGAACTTTATATTTCTGTATTATCCTACAAAGTTCGTTTTATTTTTTATTCCAGCCATACATATGAGCGTTCGCCTTGAACATTTTCGTCCTAAGAAGTAGTTTCTCTCGTCAGTGAAAGGCAGCGCAATCACGTAATTATGGCCGACTGGCAAAAAAGAAAGCTGGTGATAGAAGCGCGCCACATTAAAAACAGTTGCTGCACGTATTACGTTTTTGAGACCCTCCGCTTTTCGATGCGAAATGTCCTCGGCGTGGTGCAGTCTGCCTACGTGCTTTAAAGTGCAAAGCCTGGCGATACCTTTCAGCAACTTCCTTTATAATACATTGCACATGCGCCTTTTTCCTCGCTTTCGTTCTTTGTCTTTTGGCACGGAATAATTTAAGCAACTTCTTTTCTGCTATTATGTGTTTGCGTCAGTTTTTTCTAATTCATTTGTTCTTCTTACAGTGCAAGCAGACGCGGCCACACCGCAGCCTCCCTGTAATCGGGGTTCTGACAGGGTTGTGTACACCTGTCCTAATCCAGTGGCATCACGTTCAGGCTTCACTTTGCACGCACTATTCCACAGCTGTTACTTTTCAAATTCACAGTCTATTTTTTTGCGAACCCGGCACGTTAGTTCTTCAAAACTCCCAATTGCGGGTCAATACCGTGTTACGAAGGAAGAAATAGCAACAAGGAACACAACTTTTCAGATTTGTTTGCTTTATTTTATTTTGCTCTTCACCGCTTTCGTTCGAAGAACCTCCCCACAGCCTTTTTTTTTCGTAGAGTTCAATGCCCTCGTAACCCTATCTTCTTTCGCGGCATTCCCACTCCCGCTGAATGTTTCCTTTACCACGACAAGAATAGCGTCAAAGTATTTATTTATTTGTTTATTTATATATTCATTTAAGAACATACTGCAGGTCATGGAAGCCCAAGCAGGCGGGGCATAGGGGGGTAACAATACCAATCATACAAAAATACAAAGAGTAAACGGCACAAAGCAGAACACGAAATAGGTATAACACAGTGTAAGCTAGGCCCAACTAAACAGGCACAAATAAACATAAACCGAGGTAGTTAAGATAATTTTCGCGTGTACTCTTCCAACCATAATTTTAAACAGATTGGTAGAAGCAAACATTGGGGTTAAGGAGAGATAATGGGAATGACGAGTACGGCGAGTAGCAAGGGGTTTCAAGAATGGAACTCCAGTCCAAAGCAAGTTTACGGTGATAAAATAAATACAATTTCAGGCGGTGAAACTGTCTTCTTGATTGCAAGGTTAGAATTCCATTGTTACGCATTAGCTCGGAAACCGAATCTGTGGGGTGAAATTTTGAATAACCAAACCGAATCGCTCTCCTTTAGATATTTTCTAACAAGTCAATATTTTTTGAAGTTTGAGGGTCGCAAACCGCGCAAGCATACTCGAGTTTGGGTCTAATTATCGTAGTGTATGCAAGGAGTTTAACATTAGTTGAAGCGTCTCAAAGTTTATGGCGAAGTAAACATAATTTACCAAAAGAAGAGGAAGAAACATTATAACATGCGAATTCCAGCCTAGGGCAATTGTTAACGTTTCGCTCCAATATTTATATTCCTGAACTTGGTTTAAAAATTCCCATCGAGAGAGTACGAAAAGTGGTGAGGATTACGTTTACTGGTGATGAAATGTGAGACGTTTTTTGGGGGATTTAGTACCATGCACCATTCAAGGCTCCAGGAGAGGATTGCAGTGAGGGCGGTGTTTAGAGTTCCTGGTCTATATTTGAATAATATTATTACAAATACGCATTCGTCGGCGAAAAGTCGAATTTGGAAGGGTTCTTTGATTTTGAAAATGATATCATTACAGTAAATTAGAAAAAGTAAGGGGCAAAAAACGCTCCCCTGAAAGACTTCGGATGTGACTGGAAGAGTACTACATATCGGCTTCGATTCGACAAATAATCTGAAACCCATGCTCCAAGAAACGAAGAAAGCCCGATTAGATGCATTTTGTGAATTAGTTTATGATACCGCACTAAATCAAACGCTTTGGTGAAGTTTAAAAAACTACATATACCTGCCCACCATCATCGAGTGCCGAAACGAACGAAATAAGTGGCGGCGGCAAACCCTTTTTAAACCATTTTGCAATGGAGATAGAATCTGGTGTTCGTCAAGAAAATTTAACATCAAAGTTCCTACGATATGCTCTAGTAGTTTCCATGAGGAGAACAGAATATAAATGGGACGATAGTTAACCAAAGCTCAAGTTAGAGGGTCCCCTTTATTGAAGCTAAAAACAACACGTGCCACATTAACATGCTGAGGTATCATAGCAGGTCTAATGGACGTCTTAAAAACAAGAACGAGGAATTTGGCTGAGGATTCAGCATAACGACGCAAAAAAGCGTTGGGCAAACCACCCAGTACCGGTGAAGATTTTAGCTTTAAAGTGAGGAGCATGTGAAGTACGCCATCGTAAACACTAAGTTAATATCTGGGAAACTGAAATTGCAGTACAACCCCGCTGTTCGCTTCCTCACTTTTGTGTTTTCCTGGCTGTTTTGTCGCTGCGTTTTCCTCGCCTCTTGCTTGTATTCCTAGCTTGACATGCAATATATCAAAATAACAAATTATATATCTTCTCTTTTATTGTAAAATCCGGGGTATCCCCCAGAAGACTTCTTAGTTCCGTTCTCTTCAACGTTTGTGCTCATGACATCATGAATATAGCTGCGAAGGTCGAAAACACAATATACGGACTTAAAACTACTTTATAGTTCCGCTGTGATTCGGCTACCGAGTGTCGGGTGGATGTACAGCCTTACAATATAAACAAGCGTGTCCTAAAATACAGGTATTCAAATAAATGCAAAATAAACAAAGGAAGTACTGTTTATACAATGCTACAATAAAGTTACATTCGACCTTGCATACATTATGTTACGACGCAACTGAAACTGTAGATACCATTTAAGGTGTTAGTTTCATTTGATCGGTGGGTGTGACAGATCCCCACTGATTCCCCACAACCTGAAACCTTCTACTTCTGAGCTTAGGGAACGCGCCCTGGCGAGCACCGGCCTGGACGACAAGCTTCGGCTGGCCCAAAGGGCTGTCGTTTCCCCACGCGCTCAAGGCATCTTGGACCGAGGATGCTTCCTTCAAGCTTCAGTGCAATCCCACCTGTTGATTTCAATAAACTTTTGTTATCTCCTAGCAAACCACTAACGTTTCTGCGATGTCCCAAAAAGATCCGAACGTTTATGTCCCAGCAGTATCTATATTAGGCATCCGTACAAGGGGCAATATTTTTATAACATTTTTTGGATGTTGAGATAACGTTGCTGGTACTTTAATGTCGGACGTTCTTTCAACTATGCTAAAGACGTATTCTCGATGTTGCTGCTTCTTCATTTGTGGACAATATTTAGACATATTTTGCTGACATTGTTCAGATGTTGCTGGTATGTCCGTTTTTTGCTTCGTACATGTCTATCGCAGTTACATTTATTTTAGCTGTATCTGCTATACTTTATTTTTAAGCTAGCTCTCCGGAGGCGTACTTTTTTGAGGTTACTGAGGTGTTTTGTATGTGTTTTGTATGGGTTTTGTACCGAGGGTTTTTGTGCAAGATTTGTAATCCACCAATATTGCTTTTACGGAAATATAAATGCGGAGGACATAATAAATAAATTAGACTAAACATTTGCCTGAACAAAACTGGATGCTCGTAGGAGTTCTTATTCAGTGAAACCACCATTTTACTTGGTCGTTCTACCTGTGTAATGAAAATAGAAATGCGGACCTGACAAATCGCTGGCGACAGTGTTCAGCCACATATGTTAACAAAACAATTTTCCCCAGCTTGTACCGATGGTGAAAGGCTGGAGGAACAGGTGAGCTGGCAGGCTCTCCCCCGGTCACTTTCCTCGCCGTACAGACATCTTACCCCGCAATGGCGGAAGAGGCGGCAATAGCCCTGGCCCGCATCACCAGGCTGCCACCATAATCCCTTATTCGAAGAGGCCCATTCAAAACTTCATTCGTGGTAGTGTTTCGGCTACAGCACTCAAGATTCTCCAAAATCACCATACTCAACCACTCGACATCGTCTGGACCCCGGCCCCTCTGGAGTGGGAGGCAACGAGGCGGCCCACAAAGAAGCACGAGAACTAAACAGCCATGCTGGGCTCGCTCCTGCTCTCTAACACAGTGTTCGGTGGGCACGCGATCGTCTGTTCTCGTATCAAGAAGCCACGTAGCATTATCGCCTTTCCCGCCGCCGTTTTCCCACTACCCACACATCCCTCACCAACGCTCAGAAGCGCCTATGGCGACTCCTTCAGACCAACTCCCTCCTCCACAAGATCTACTCCTCTGAGTTTCCTGCGCCCAACTGTCCCCTCTGTGACTCCCTGGACGCAATAATACCCCTGCTACACTAGGGTCCAAATGTCATTTTAACCAAATGTCATTTGAATCAAATGGGTTGCTTCGAATGCCATTCAGAATCTGCCGTGCTACACTACAATTTCGAATGCATTTAAAAGCTTTCACAACTGTTCGCTGTGCTGTAGTGGCGCTGTTGTTGCTCCGTTCCGTTTTTGTACACTAATACAACAATCAAACTTAGGAGCAGTCCGAGGCAGTAAAATGATATCAAATTGAAGAGACACCAGTTTTGACTCTAAATATGGCTGCCTTGTGTTGTTTTTGTTTAGTTTTTGCAACTGACCCACTGGTTTTGAGAGTATGAAAATTAAATATGTTAATTTCGTATTTTAAGCAAATAAAAAGTGAGCAAAGTTTCACAAACAACAATATTTTGTTTGTTTTACGTACGCAATTATTATATTTTTTATTAGCGATCGAAGACGCTGCGTCCGAGAGTGCTGGAAATGGCATTTGAAATCTTAAATGTCTCTCTCGGTGCTCATTTGGCTCGAATGTCATTTGAGCCAAATGGCACTTGAAAAGCTAGTGTAGCAGCACAACTTAGCATTTGAGACAAATGACATTTGGTTCAAATGACATTTGGACCCTAGTGTACCAGGAGTATAATCCACGCATGTGGGCTTCTCCTCTTAGCCTATTCCACCCCATTTCCCGCGTCGAGCGGTGGGAGGACGCGCTCGGTGGCTCCCAACAATGGGCGCACCTACTTCTGGTTGACCGAACCCCCACTGCCGTCGCCAGACTTCGGCCGGCAGCCACCACGCGGGCCTACTCAGCTTGCTTGAAAAATATATTGATTTCTCTCTCTTTCTCTCTCTATTCGTCGGAAACCCGGCTGTTGTACCTGAAATGGATTGACTAACTTGCTCCTGAAAGCTCTCCATGAGTGGCCGGCAGGGATCGTTTCATCCGTTGGGTTAAACAAAATGCGTGGACCCAAGAATTTGGTACCCTAACAGGGGCAGCCAACGAATATTGTCGAGTGATTTGTTTTGTCATATTTGACAAATTTCGGCAGTGATAACACTTGTTTCTTTCGCACCGATCTTGGAGGCGAGGCCAGTTAGCTAATACTACAAGTGATGTAACCAAAGCAGCCTTATTTAAGCCAAGAAAAGCTATCGCGCATGATCGGTCCCCATAGGCAAGCTACGGTAGACGCGAATGAAATTGAATACGTCGCTAGATTTCTGGCGTTGATAAACTTTGTTATGCACCGATCTTGCAGACACGTTCATCATGCGAACACTACAAGCGATGTAGCCAGAGCTCCCGTATTTGCCTCACAAAAAGCTATCCCAACCCCTTATCTCCCCAGTTAAAGCCAAGCTAGCCACAAAGGAATGCGCAGTTTCGAACAGAAATAGCTTGTAATATGCCTCAAGGCACCCGATTTATCATCATCAGCCTATCTACACCCACTGCAGTGCAAAGGCCTCTCCCATTATTTTACAATTACCTCGGTCCTGTGCAAACTGTGACCAATTTATCCCCGCAAACTTCTTCATCTCATCTGCCCATATAACTTTCTGCCGCCCCCTGCAACGCTTGCTTTCTCTAGGGATTCACTCTGTTACCCTTAATGACCAGCGGTTATCTTGCCTTCGCATTACATGCCCTGCCCACGTCCATTTTTTCTTCTTAATCTCTACTTATATGTCCTTAACACGTGTTTGTTCCTTCACCTACTCCGCTCTCTTCTTGTCCCTAATGTTACACCTATCATTTTACGCTCCATTGCCCGCTGAGTCGTTCTCAATTTAAGTTGAACCCTCTTAATGAGCCTCCAGGTTTCTGCCCCGTAGGTGAGTACCGGTAAGATGCAGCTGTCATACACTTTTCTTCTTCAGCGACAATGGTAGGCTGCTATTCATAATCTGAGAATGCCTGCCATATGCACCCCACCCCATTCTGATCCTTCTAATTATCTCTGCCTCATGGGTGGGATCTGGGGTCACAACTTGGCCTAAGTAGATATATTCGCTTACCACTTCCATGGCCTCGCCACCTATCTCAAACCGCTGTGCTCTCCCGAGGTTGTTGATCATTACTTTAGTTTTCTGCATACTAATTTTCAGGCCTACGGTTCTACTCTGTTCGTCCAGTGCGGAAACCATGCTTTGCAATTCGTCCCCCGAGTTACTTAGCAACGCAATGTCATCAGCAAATCTGAGGTTACTGAGGTATTCTCCATTAACCCTTACTCCCACCTGTTCCCAATCCAGCGTTCTCAATACTTCTTGTAAACATGCTGTGAATAAAATTGGAGAGATTGTGTCTCCTTGTCTGACACCCTTCCTTATAGGCATTTTAGTGCTCTCCTTATGGAGGATGATGGTAGCTGTGGACCCACTGTATATATCCTCAGGTATTCTTACATAATGCTCATCTACCCCCTGGTTCCGCAATGCCTGAATGACTGCTAGGGTTTCGACCGAGTCAAATGCTTTCTCACAATCTACGAAGGCTATATATAGGGGTTCAGTATACTCAGCGCACTTCTCTATCACCTGATTGATCGTGTGAATATGGTCCATTGTTGAATAACCTTTACAGAACCCTGCTTGTTTTTTAGGTTGACTGAAATCTAAGGTTGCAGAAATTCTGTTAGCGATTACCTTGGTAAGTATCTTGTAGACGACTGACAGTAAGCTGATGGGCCTGTAGTTTTTCAAGTGCTTCATGTCGCCTTTCTAATGGATTAGGATGATGTTCGCGTTCTCCCAAGATTCCGGTACACTTGCGGTCATTAGGCATTGCGCAACAGGTTTGCCAGTTTTTCAAGTACAATTTCTCCTCCATCCTTCAAGAGGTCTGCTGCTATCTCATCTTCACCAGGTGCTTTGCCCCCTTTCATTTTTTTCGAAGCCTTCCTAACATCTTCGGTCGTTACTGGTGGGATATCTATCTCCTCTACGCTACTGTCTCGTTCGGCATTATCCTGTATGTCCCGGTAACTGTACAAATCCCTGTAGAACTCCCCGGCCACTGTGATTATTTCATCCCTATTTGTGATGACATTGCCTTGCTTATCTTTACGTGCATACATCTGATTTTTCCCAACGCCAAGACGCCTCTTCACAGCTTTCAGGCTACATCCGTTCTTAACAGCGTATTCGATCCTCTCCATATTATACTTTCGTATGTCAGCTGTCTTACGCTTATTGATTAACTTCGAAAGCTCCATTAGTTCTATTCTGTCAGCTGCGGTGGAGATTGTCATGGTTGTCAAGATTGTCAAAATCTAATTAGGAAACGGCAAACCATGACAAGGCACCCGATTACCGCCGGTTAAAAAGAAATTGATTTTTTTTTGTGCGACATTAATGATTAATGACCCCAAACCAGGAGATGGACATGGAATCTGGACGATGTCGACTGGTTTCGGATGCTTTATGGCGCCGCGTCGAGGCTGACATCTGGCGAGCATCGACATCGGCGTACCTCCCGCGTCAGATCACGTCGACGTTCATTTTGCCGACGCCGTCAACGGGGGGCGATGTCGACGCGCGAAAACGCGGAAGATACGCTGCAAGTGGTTGCGGCTCAGAACAAACCGTAAAATTACCTCGCCCGCAACTCCACGCCAGTTGTATTTCCACCATAGACCATCAAATTGCCCTAAATGCCGTAATCTAGATTGTCGGCCCAATTACTGTTTTCTTTAAAAAAACCACGCTCAAGCTTATCTTGTATATAAATGGCCACTAATATCTGTATTTACAAATAACATGGGCATCTATTTCGCAACGCGTTTTTATCAAGGGTGATGTCTTTCAGGGACTAGAATTTTTAGTTTTTTCCTCGGACGAACATGAGACAGGAAAGTCGCTGCGCGGCGAGTCCGATCCTCCGGCAGTTGTATTAACTGCACTCCGTATCGATGCGCGTGGTACTTGGCCGCTGAGGGCACGGGGGGGAACGCCTTCAACTTTTGTTATTTCGGTGATTTCACTACCATGGATTTTTCTACCGGACGACGAAATACTGGCACGTATTTCTTCGTCCTAGTACTTCACTAGTACTAGTAAGTGAGTACTAGTACTCACTTACTAGTACTCACTAGTAAGTGAGTACAAGTGAAACTTGTTTATTTGTCTTATGTATTTATCGTGGCTGAGTTGCTCTCGAAATTCTGTCCGCGTATGTGGTTAGCTTAACGTTTTGAGTTACTCGCTTTGTGCGTTGCGCAGATTTGTCGGTAGACCTTTGTACCTTGCTGCTACGTGTGTAAACAGAATCAATTGTCGCGCAATTTCTAGCCCTGTGTTTGGTGAAGTGTTTGTGTCCTGTCCTGTTTTGCTAGCCTAATGTTTGATATGAAATAAAATAAGGAATGCTGGAGAGCGCAAATATCAGTGCGTGTGCGAATATTAGTGCGTTTACCCGTTACACGCACATAGTGTACTTTTAGCGTTATATTATGAACTCTTGGTTTTGTTTCGTTTCTGCAGATGCCGTTTTTTTTTGTCATAATAGTTTTCGGGTAATAAACGTGCACAATAAATTGAATGATTGCCGTGCGTGCAGCATTAGGATAAAATAATAAATCGTGTGATTGCCGAGCGTACAGCATTAGATTAAAATGCCATCTGGATGCTTTTTTCGCGTTTTGATTGAGTGTTCAATCTTTTCGAACGCTCAGTTTGCGACGTGAAATGTTCGAATGAACGACGTGTATGCAACCCGAATTTATTTTCAACGTCAGAACTACACGCATGTCGTAACTGGTACAGCAGTATGAGAACGCTGGTTGCGCTTCCTACTCTTACTGCAGCATCGCAAACGTAAATTAACCATTGTGAACCTTGTAAAAACATTAAAAAATGGCTGTTAAATTTCTGTCACTTATGGAATTTCCATCCTAATGAATTTATTGTGTCACCCACCTTGGTGATCAGAGCACGGCCGTGATCAGAGTAGCACAGCATTTGGGATTTTGCAGGTTTAAAACAGAGTCTGATTCTGGTGTCTGGCCTGTCGTTTGCTAATAACTTACATGTTGCAGGCTGCTGACTGGTGCAACTTACACTATGTTTGAATGTGATTGTGCAGTAAAAATGTTTTGCACTACTTTGATGCTTCCTGCTGTACAACGTATACTTCAACTAAAAATGTAGGCCTACAGGAAAAGCGAACAGGGCAACAGGACACGTTTTTTAATGATGTGCTTTTTGAAGGTGTAGTTATGCATATATACCAACTAGCCCACCTCGCCATTCTGCTGCAGGAAGTATACGTCCATGGCAGTGACGCTGTCCGCGTTTCTGCATGTGTCATTTGGCCACATTTTGTGGACATGGCTTCATCCGTGTATATATTGTCACTTCAATCAACCAAGCGGTTAGGATAGACACAGAAAAATATTTTGCACGTTCAGATGCGACTTGTAGCTGGGCTAAATGTCCTCAGAGTCCCCCCATTCACGAAATAAAGTTCTTATAAATAGTGGTACCTCACGCTTGCAGTCATAATTAGTTTTAAGCTTGCCTTAGTAGTGCCAATGCTGACAATAAATTTTATCCACTCGGTTCTCTTCCTGGCCCCTAATGTTACACCCATCATCTAGAGTTTTATTGCCTGCTAATTCGTCCTTAATTTAAGTTAGACCCTTTTAGTGAGCCTGGAGGTTTCTGCCCCATAGGTGCGTACCGGTAAGATGCAGCTGTCGTACACTGTCTTTTTCAGGGACAATGGTAGGCTGCCATTCTCAATTATAGCAGTGTTGAAAGCTGTATTAACAACAAAGACTTTCCTGTACCCATGCCTACATTGAAGAAATGGCGTGCAAGGGAGGTGCTACTGCAACAGTCTGCACAAGGCGCATGCTCAAGCTACTGTTGACGGTCAACTTGGTGCAGGAGTTCTCCTGGTTTGGGAAAAACAGAAGCACGCTTTTTTCCACCTGCGACTGGCATCCTGCATTGTGTGTAACTAGATAACTTCGCGTGGTTACAGACATGAAATTCTTTCACCAGACAGTGTATAGGGCCCAGATTTTTATTGTCAGTCACATCCTGCGCAAATACCAGCTTTGTCGACAACCTGCGGCTTCTTAATTTTTATTGCTACAAGAGGTATTAAATTTCTTTCAGCCTCTGGACCATAAAAGTTTTACTCACTTTCCAACAAATCCGGTCTGCATTTATTTTGGCAGTTTCTGGCACCACAACGCAGAACGCAAACTTTTCAGAAAATCCCTACCATAAGTGATGATGGCGGCATGCACCATTGAACCACCATTGAATCATTTCCGTGCTTTCATGCGTTTTTATTTTGTATTGTTCTTTGAGCGCATCATTTGGTGTGAATCACGTAGTCATGTAAATCTGCCTTCTTGTAACTAATATTAAATCATTTCCGTGTTCCCCGTTTTTTCGTTTGTTCCAAAATCATATCACTTTGTGTGAAATATTGAAATAGTGTAACTTTGTATTGTTTTCCTAACCAGAATTCAATAAGTTGTTTTTAAAGTTTTTTTGCAGTTTTATTGTTTTCCTGCCATTTCACTAAGTGTGAATCATTTCATCACGTAAATTTCTACAGCTCTTGTACCCACTGTAGAGTCATTTCTGTATACACACCTTTTCTATAGTTCATAACCATTTTCTTGGATGTTGGTTTGTTTAAAGTAGCTTAAATTTGTATGGCACTCACAACCACCACTCAACACCACTTCTGTGTTTCTAAGGTGCTTTTTTTTTGCTGTTCCCCAAACTTTTCAGTAGAAGTGAACTATTTAGTTTTGAAAATTTGCTTTGTTTTTGTAACCACCATTCACTCATTTCATTGTTTTTACACTTTTCTTGCATTGTTTTTCAGCCATTTCACTTAATGTGAGATATTTCACGTTGCATAACTATCTTGTGCTTGTTCCCTGGGTCTACATCTCTGATTTTGTTTCTATTTTTTGTCAACCATTCTGCTGTGTGTGACTTATTTATAATCATGAATATTTGTACTATTCTTGTAATTATACAATGCTTACCCTGTGGGCCAGGGCAGATATGAATCAAAATTAAGTGGTTGTGTTGCGAAAGCATATTACATAGATTGGAAGTCAATATAAAATGTTTTACCTGAACTCTCTTGTGTTCTATGTGTAATTTAAAAGCTTTCTTACTACCCAACTGCACTTACTTACAGCTAGGTTGGCAAGAATATCATTTCAATTATTTTAATTTTTGAATTTTTTTTCTGATAGTTTATTTGCAGAAGGCCGGGACAGCCGTTCGTGTGGTACAATTCGATGACGCTACAGTGGTTTCCTTAGTGTCAAGGGCGCTTGTGCTGATCAGGACTGGTTTGGTGTTACTTACTGCCACTTATTTTCGATGCGACATTTCTTGTTTAGAGATGTGCTTTGTGTGCTTCTGCAACAGTGTATGGTCAGCTTGGCACTTCACTTGTGAGACTTCATGCAGTATGCAGCACTTCAAAAATGGAAACACATTACTCTAGAAAGCATGTGCCAAATAACAACAAGCAGTGCTGAATAGCAAGCAAGATATGTATTTGACGTATAAATTCCCACAACACGTAGGCAAACTTTGAAACGGGGCTGGCCAAACTCCAAAACGTATAAAGAATGTAAATTTCAAGCATACAGGTTCATCTCAGCAATATCATACTAACATACACTATCATGAATATAACAAACTGGTGCGTGTGCCAAAGACAGAAAAACAATGCAGAACAAACATCTATATACGTCTTGCATGCGTACCACTATAATGTCCATAAGATGTGCCACTAAGGTAACGTCCCGTAAACAGCATATAAAAGTACCACGAGAGGTCTATTATACGTTATTCTTTTGTGTGGTTTGGATGGGTTTTTTGCAGTTGTAGCAACGTTGAATATATGTAATTTCGATCCCAACGGTACGTCTCCTGGACATCTGCAATGTCGATTGCTGACGTCTCCAGGATATATGCACGAAGTAATGTGGTTTGCTGGGATCGATCTTTAGGTTTCCGGACTTCAGTTGTCACCTGACGAGAAGTGATCGGTGATCACGCAATTGTTATCATTGGGAAGTTACAGTTGCCGGAGTTATACGATGACCCCAAATTATTTATGAAAACCTGAATTTCATTATTACTAATTTTCATATATGCCCCTGTAACTACGTAAAACTGGTCTGTAAAGCAACCAGAACAGGGAATAAAAGCTAATTGATGTTCTACAAAAGTGGCTGAATGGTCAATATTCACTGCCAAACTATAGGGGCGCATTCATGTTTTTCTATACAAACGCCTAATGTCTTTTACATTTATCCCTGAAGGCTAGTTGAAGATTCTAAAAAGGAAACGAACACGTGACATAACAACACACGGAATCTTGTATTAGTTGTTCGCAATGCACGCTCGCACAAAAGCACAACGTCATAAGTACGGCCACTGCCATTTTTTTCGCTCAAACTATGGTTTTGACAGTGTGCCGAATAAGTTACCCGTCTCGTAATTAAATGCCTTGCGTGCACAATATGTAGAAATCTGATGTATCTAGTAAAAAACAGTAGTGGTAAGTAGCTCTAGACTGATTTTCTGCTTGTTTTAGGCAGTGTTATGGGACATTTCACATGACAATTTTAAAGTGTCTTGGGGTAACGTTTATTGATCTTGATGTCTCTTTCGGTTTTAAGCAACCATACAGTATATTTCATAAATAATTTGCTCACCCGTCGTCTTTTTGCTTAATATTTGCTACTTGAGGTAGCAAATTTTCTACTTCGTGCCTGCGGTAGGTGGGTCATCCCGCCTGGACGATAAATATAGGGTCCAAGTAATTTAAAAGGTCTTTTCAGAACGAAGCTTTAGTGCCCTTCGAATGCCGTTGTACGCCAATACACCTTGCAGGAAAGCCAAATTTCTCTCACCAAGATGATGAAAGATTGTGAGTGAAGTGAAAGAAATAACCCTTCCCGCAGCCGGAATTGAACTTGAGTCCCTCAAGTTACTATGCTGGCGGTGTCCATCCGATTGCTCTATTTCAAACTGGTCATTGCGAATGCCAACAAAAAGGGTAGGCCTACGGAGTGCATGCCCGGGGTGTCCATGGGCATTCTATAAAAGTGGTGCGTACCTCCAGAGCAAGCATACTAGCAGTGTGGGGTTGGCCACCTAAAGAATTCAACGCGCTTCCATCCATCAAGCTTCGCGTTCAACTATCGTCATCGTTAGACGGAGGCGTGCTAACTTTTTTTACTGTTCGCTATGTGCGTGCACAAATAATGAAGAGTTCAATAGAATGGTCACATAGGTTGTGTTGTACTTGCAATGCAGAGGGTAAAACCGGTACAGCCCCGATTTCTCAAGGTCCGAAAAGATGTTGGTATAACGATGAATTAATTTACTTGCTTGATATCGAACCACTTCATACTCGTGATAATATTACCGGGAACTCACACACCGGAAGCCAGAAGAGTAGTGATCAGAGGGTGGCGGTGAATCCCGAAGTTCTGGAATAGGTGGATTCTTGCAAAGAGGATGACGTGGCATGTTTAGCATCTCGAGTAACTGGGTATAACTCACTAAAAAAGTTTATTTTTATTGTTATGAATGCTTTCCGAATGAAACCATGCGAGGCTTGCGTAATAGGCTGAGAAAATATTAGGAATACACCTAATATCAACCTTTCACACTAGGGTTTCTTTGAAGGCTGCAACTTAAGCGACGTGAGGAACTGGCATGGCAGTTCATAAAGGTCTTGTTCCAAAATACAAGTTCGTGCGTGGACAATGCATATTCCGAAGGCTGCCACGGTACCCTCGCAACCTTCACGGCTAGAAAACGTCACTGGCTACACAGCAAGAAAAAGTCAAATATTTCCAAAAGCCAATGCCCAGGGACTTGTTGGCAGCTTTTAGGTAAATATCAATTTCGCCATGTACTATAGGCCGCAAATATTTTGTGCACAGCTTTGCTACAGATGGACTAGTTTTGTTCCGTCTTATGCTCCTTTTAGAGCAAATATTGAATACGTTTTGAATGCCTTGAACTGTTGTCGTTCTAACAGCAGCCACCGAAAGTAGAAAATATACAGACTGAAAAGCTACGCCCCACCTATTACTCTTAAAATAGGACTTCATTTCAGTGGATTACATTTTCGAAGAGTGGTAAGCGGAGCTTCGAAAGAGAAGTTTCTTGACACTTGCGCAGTGAATGTCCCTGAAAAAATGGAATGCAAGCTAGAGGTCACAGCGAAAGGGGTTTCTAAGGAAGGCCTTCCCGAGCAGTAGCCTTAGTCAAACCTGCGCGAAAGGGCATTGTACAGTTTTGTTTGTTTAACTCTTTGTCCGCAAGTTAAGCAACGAACCAAAGTTGTAAATCAGCAGTATGTTTTAAACGCTATTAATGAAGGAATACACGAAATCACGAATCTGATCTCCCTAATTCAGCAAATATAAGCAGGCGCTTCACAATTCTAATTAGGTTTGGCGTCGATGCTTTTCGGGTTGCAAGATTTTGCTTTTAGGAACTAAAAGAATTATGGGCATAGTAATTTTGATTCTGTGCTCAACACCACAAATTATGTTATGTATCTGGCAGACAGGTGTGTTAGCCATTGTTCATGTGAAGTATGAGCTTCGCTGACAGCCCGTTGGTAATCGCTTCACGTTGAGCTAGGTGCGACAAAGTTGTTCGCCGTTCTTTTTGTTTCTAGCACCAATTTCTAAATAAGAGTCGGCAGACAAATAAAATGAATTAATGGACACAGAACTCAGAGAAACGTTCCGTAATAATGCGTTTAGAAGGCGTGTCGATATCGCGCTTCGGCTGTATAAACATTCATCTGCTGAGCTTGAAATTCTACTTTTTCGGTCTAAAATCAGTATGATGGAACCAGATACGTATTGAGGGTGAGAAAAATACCTTACGACAAATCGATATTTTTATAGCTTGCGAATAGTATATGCCCACAGAAATTGCTGCACGCTCCATTATATTTGTATGAATGGCGGTCTTATTGAATTTTATTGGGAGCATCAAACTAAGGGTGTTCCTGCCTATTTATGAACGCAGTAGGCAAAGCTTCAACTCTGGATAAAACCAAACACTTTTATTTACGAGTTTGTACACTGAAAGAGAACGCTTTCACTCTGAGTCTTGTGAAGGCATCTTTGTTCAGAGAACGCCAGTGACTCATCCAGGGACCAATTTATGGCAGTATTCATCGTACGATTATCGAGAGTGTCAGAAGGCGACGTCAATGCTCATTAAATAACGTTTGTTTCACGTATGACTTTCACCACAATTTCTTAAGTTACCAAAAATATAATCTCGGTTTTCGTTTACTTTGTCTCCCGGTCCTGTATATCTGCACCAAAGGTCAATGAATCAGTTCAAGTTACATATTTAGCATGTTAGTCCCAAAACCTTCGTAATGGAAAATCGATGATTGCCTTCGATTTTTGGCAGGTGGTTTTTACTCGCGAACGGCAAAATTTTTCCTATTGTAAACGGACATTTTCAACAATAGCATTTTGTGATATGCAAACTGGTTCTCTTTCGAGTCGGTTGCAGAATAAAGTTCTATTTGTTGAGATTGTAACAGCACTGTTCCTACACTTTTTAACACTGGACACAAAGCTGATTCTTCGGCATATCTATGACAGAATTCTGGCATGCAAACACTCAGAAAAGCGCGCCTTCAATGGTTCGCCTTCATAAGGATGGCGTTGCAGCAAATAAAGTAGAAAACCGTCAGAAAGAAAATCCTAATGGCCTGATGAAGCAGTGGTAAATAATAGCAACTCATACCAACGCACGCAAAGAAAACGGGAAGGTGAACTTTTACACTGGAAACTAACATTCTATTCTGTTCTGTGTTTCTCCGTAAAACACAAGCAAACGTAGAACAAAGCCCTCTACAGCCTATTTTAAAGATACTAAAAATAAGAAGACTAGCACTTTTCATTTCTTGCTAGAAAAAAAACTTGCAGGTGTGAAACAAGTTACCACTCATGCTCGGCGAAACAGGATGACCATTGAAGCTTTTTCTCATACGACATAAATGTGCCACGACATTTGGTGGAATGTAGGGTGAAATTTTCTTTCTCTGCCGCACTGATGGTGGTCATCAATAACAACTACTCATACATGCATGGTGGCGCTTGGTTGATTCATCAGGCGAACAGTCGTCAAGCACACAGTTACACGTTAACAAAGACAGACAGCTATGATGCCAAGGGGGGTATGGGTTTGTTTTGTTCTTGGGATGTCACTCTTACTTGGGTCTTGCCTTCTGCTTTTAGAAAAGGAAGGGAGGGAATACATTTGTTTCGTCTATCGTGATCAGGTATGGGGGTTGGAGGAGGCCCACAGTGCCGCCGCTACCTCCAGGGCCCGGGAGGTGGTCAAGACTCGGCCCGACTCCCCCGGTTCGCGCAACATCTGCTTCCAGAGGTGACGGGACGGAACGGGGGGATCACGGGTATGCGGGGCATTCGCAGAGGGAATGGTTGTGAGTGTCGAGTGCCCCGCCGGCTGTAAAGGTAGGGTCTGTAAAGAGCTTTGGATGACTGTTTATCAAGTGTGTTCTGTGTGGCAAGGTGTGTGTTTGTACGATGCGCAGCATGTGTTGTCTCTATAATTCACGAAAATGTTTGTATCGTGTTGTGTAAACGGCCTTGCAAGTGATTAGTACGTGGACTACGAATAGCTCCCTTCCACACCTGCTACTCATGGGTCGGGAAGATCCAGTGAACTGGTAAAAGTGCGCTACATGTGTGTGGCCAATCCGCAGCCTAGCGAGTGTGACTTCAGTGTAGCTGTTATGTGAGTCAGTAGTGTAGCGACCCAATTGTGGTTTTATTACGTATAGTTTGTTGTCTGTTGACTCCAGTGTAGTTGCCATGTGTTACGAAGCTGCACTCTGATTTGTGTCTTTAGGTCGGTGTAAGGTACTGTTGTCATGTAAACTGTAGTCACGAGAGCAGCAGCACCAGCCATTTGATCGGCGGCCTCATTCCCAGGGATTCTACAGGCTCCTGTTAACCAGCATATAGGTATTTGAAGATTCGAGGCATGTTGATCATTGATTACATTGTCCTTAGATGACCTTCTTGATGAAAGTGCCTGTACAACGCTTACAGAATCTGTGTACACGATAGACTTAGAAATTTAATGTTTCATGATGTGATTCGAAACGAGTAAGATGGCATACGCTTCTGCCGTGTCAATACTGTTATGAAAAAATATATTTTTTCTAACTCTAAAATTTGGTCCGTTCGCTGCACAAGAGACAGTAGAAGCAGTTTTGGAGGCGTCGCCGAAGAATTCTGCGCACATGTCCTGCAGAACAGGAAATGCTGCAAAATCGCACTCCTGGGTGCCCTATTTTGTTCTACCACTGTGAATGATAGGTCGCATGATATCAGTCGTAGATATCATGGTGGGATGAAGTTATGAATGGGTGTTTTGTGCGTGTCTAAAAGGGGGACATTGAGTACAGAAGCCTCCTTCCTAACTCTGAGAGAGAAAGGTAAGCAGGTAGATGGCCTGTTTAAAAAGAGTTGTAACTTTGGTGTATCGTTTATCATAGGATTAAAAGGATGGTTGGTGAGAGATGCGATCTTAGATGCATATAGTAAGTCAACGCACTCCCGTTGATGCCATAGGCACCATTTGTCACACTCGACATACAGACTCTCGACAGGGCTAGTGCGGAAAGCGCCGCATTAGAGACGAAGGTTAAATCGTTTCCCGCGTATTTGCAGGCCCAACGCTATTCTCGAGCACTGTGTCACAGAAGGATATCCACCACACGCGTCTTAAATCTAAAGGTACTGCAACCCACATACTGCGCACTTTACCTCACCGTACGCTACTTGTGTGGTATTGCAGCTAAACAGACTGCGAAGAACGAAATTATTCACATTAAACATTACCCTTTTCGCACGTTATTCTTACGATGACAGAAAAGCGGCAAACACATTACACGTAGAGGAGTAACTGTGCGAAAATGACAACCATTGTAACCCTTCAGGCTTTCCAGTCGAGATATAGCGAACTAGTTTGGTTTAAATTTTGACTGCAGCATCATCACACTACGATTTTTGTAAGTATGGTGGTTCAAGGGCTTACCTTGCGAAGGTGTGGTTTCGAAGGCCGCTCACAGCTTTTGTTGTATAACCTTGCAAAAAAAGTCGAAATTGAAGGTGTGTCTTCGCCACAGAAAGTCTGTCAGCTGGGTATTTGATCTAGCTATAAAAAGAATTAGGAAATATATTTATGTCCTGCGATGATCTTTTGTTTGGGATGGTTAGGAAGCAGGAAACGTAATACGTTCTGTATCAATGTATAGAGTTAGGGGTCCCAATTTTCTCTTTACTATTTTGGCCTAAATATTTGAAGCAATGCAAACGACGAGCGAAACGTATAAAAAAATAACATTGCAAACTAAGGAAACAAATCATTGTGGTGTGAGTACCTCGTCTCACTGTTCGTCAAAAATATTTTTATATATGTCTGTTAGGTCCCTACTACTTGTAGTTATCTATACTTTTAAATGAAGTTCCCAAGCCACTGAATAACTGCCTGCTTCGTCAACGCCCAGTCAAACTAGATAGAGCAACCTACCTAAACGTTCGGAAGTTTCTCTCACGATGCAGCGACTCGCGAAGGCTAATTATGCCCCTAACAAACAAAAATGGACAAATTTCGTTCGGCGAAATTTATGATTATATCGCTTACCCTTTGAGATATCCAAGTGCTTTTCCTGATATATGTATCCCGTAAGAACCACTGAAAAGTATTTTAGGCGTTTTGCCCCAACCAACTCAAATGGTGCGAATGTGCTCTGCGTAGTAAATTGGGCATTTTTGAAAACTTTGCAATATATTTTTCTCACACCGATACATCACATCGAGTGTAGCTGCTAAACTTTACTCGCTGAAATTACAAAACCAACTAAGGAATTCGCCTTCCCACGCCGCAAGGGCAAAAAGAATTTTTTTTTATATTACACTCCTGTCAGGCTGAAAAGGCCTAACGGCCAGCCAACCTGCCACCGCTAGAGACTTCGAATTTATGTCGCACATTCCTATTATGGTTTCGGAGCTTATAATGGCGACATCCTTTTGAATTACACCCCATAGAGAGTGAAAAGGGCTGAAAATGATTACATGCGTTTTGTTTTTCTAATCGCAGCCCCGTTGCGATATCGAAGGCGTTCTGCTGCTGAGCAAAAGGACGCATGTTCGATTCCCGGCTGCGGCGCCAGCTTTTGTGATGAAGGCGAAAAGCAAAAAAACAGTGTGTTGGAGATTTTGGCGCACGTTAAGGTTCCCACGTTGTCAAAATTATTCCGCAGCCCTCCACTAAGGCGCACCTCCTCACTTGTGAAGCGTTGTCACGTTCAAGCCTACCATCAATCAAAATGAATCGATATCGAATATTTCTTTGTTAATATACGTGACCCATTTAAATGTCCGAATATGGTTTAACTATATTTTGATATCAGGCCTTCATGATAGAGATAATCAGGATGGCTGAAGAGACCCTTTTAGAGATACCTCATTGACACATCTAATTCCTTTTCGCTTAGAAATGCTGCGCACAGAAGTCTTCAAAAAGGATTCCTCGATCTCGTATTTAAAGAGGCACCGAAATTTGTATAGAATTCCACTCATCAGGAACTGCGATTCAGATTTCTTTTTACGCTTTCGGATATTGCCCGCGATAAGCTGGGACTTTCCCAAAGGACACACATCCCGTGAAACCGCATTTATTCATCATAACACTGTCAGTGACGCTTATGCCTCACACGTAGTGAGGTAACACTTCCCAATCCTACAGAAGTAGAAAACCCTTATTGGCATAAACGACCCGCCGCGGTGGCTCAGTGGCTAAGGCGTTGCGCTGCTGAGCACGAGGTCGCGGGTTCGATTCCCGGCCGTGGCGGCCGCTTTTCTGATGGAGGCGAAAAGCAAAAACGCCCTTGTGTACGAGATTTCGGCGCACGCTAAAGATCCCCAGATGGTCAAAATTATTCCCGAGCCCTCCACTACGGCGCGCCTCATCGCCTGCGTTGCGTCGGCGCGTTAAACCCTACAATCAATCAATCAATTGGCATAAACGACGACGACGATGATGATGATGATGGCGGTGGTGGCGGTGATGATTAGAGGCCCTACCTTTCTATCAGGACGTCGGTTGTTGCCAACCGACTTGCACTTGTTATTCTGCTTATTTGCCCTACCTTTAACTGACCTAATGGGTTTTAATCTCGCTTTAAACCTACTGGGTTTTAATTCCGGTTTTAATTTCGCATCACTTCTACCCTTCCTGCCATTGCATAACTGTTTATCCCCCCTTCTGTTCCAGATTCTAATTCGGTATATTACCGTTGCTATGTCCCACTCTCTTTCCTACTTTTCTTTCACCATTAATCCAGCCGCCTATTCGTCACCTCTATGGCCCTGAAGTTGAGGCTTCCCCAAATACCACATACCAAAGCCTCCGCCGACGTCTTTTCCCTATCTTCCCGCCGCGGTCGTATCTCTGTGCAGTGAATGACAACATGCTCTACGGTCTCCCGATCCCTGCCGCAGCATACACAAGTTTTGTCGCGTTGCCTGTAGTTTGCCGTTTGTACATGTGTTCTCAGACACCCCGCCCGTGCTTCAAGGAGCAATGCACTGCTTCACGTATTGCCATAGAAACCTTCCTTATTGATAGCTAATTTCTCTCCTCTATACGCCTCCAGGTTTGTTTCTCCTTCCATTCACTGCACCAAATTGTTGGTTGAGGATGCTTTTACCTGCTTTTTAACTGTTGAGTAATTCCCACCTTCCCCTACTGATTTTCCGTACCTCTTGGTCAGCTGTCTCGTCCTCCGTCCCCTCAGCGTGTCCATGCTCACCATATACAGGTACCTAAACGTTCTCGAGATTCCTTTTTCTTCCTTGATGTGAAGTAGTCATCCTGAAATTTTATCTTGCTCTACGCCTGCTTTGCCTCAAAGGACGACAGCCCATAACCCCCTGTACCGCTTCATTCGTAGTTTTGCTATGAGCCCTTAGGGCCAGCCTGCCTGGGTCTCGCGTGGGTCTCTGACTTCATGCATATTACCGCATTTCCGAAACTCATACCTTGTACCTTGACCCATTCCAGACTCCCCTTACCACCTGGTATGTGTTGTAGTCCAACAGTGGTCTATGTTTTAATATAGCCGCGTTTCGTCTTCATATTGTTAATTGTAGGCCTCAAGCGCTTGCATATAATCTGCGCCGTCATTAGGACATACTCCTAAATATTTATACTGCCTTACCCGTGGTATTTCCACTTGTTAACTGATAACAATTTGTGCTTCATGTTGTCGTTAAAGGCCATGATCCCTGATTTCTCTCTGCTAAAAGATATCCCGATCTGCAGTTCTTCCTCTCCGCATATATCCAGTAGGGCCTGCATACCAATTCGGTAATACACCATCAACGATATGTCTTCTGCCACAGTATTACTGAGAATCGCTGTCCCACCAACTACCATTTTTAAAGTATGATGAATTAAAACCCAGCCTACTGCCCTCTACCATCCTTTCCAAACCTGTGATGTAGATCATGAACAGCACTGGAGTGAGAGGAAATCGTTGTTTCAAATCCTTGTAGGTGTATATAGGCTTATTGTATGTGATCCCCTCCCTGACTATTTGCACTTGGTTCTTCCTGAGGGAGGTAATGAACTCTGCCTCCACTCCCTCGTCCTCCAGGATACTCCATAGCCACTCCCTGTGTACATTAGCATAATGCTCTTTAGTGTCTACAAAGGCTAACCACAAAGGTCGGTTTTGCATCTTCGCTACCCTAAGCATTCGCTCACTAACAATAGGTTGTCGTCTAGTGTTCTGCTCTTCGAAATTGAACTTCCCGCAGCACTCTGTTCTCTTCTACCGACTGCTCTAGTTCGAAGTTCATCGAAGTTCATTGTAGCGCCGTCGTGTGTGTCTCCTCTTCTGTGTCCCGTCTCTAGCGCTACTTACGATGAATCAAAACCAACTAGCCCAACTGTCAATTTTATTGAACTAGTTCGAAGTTCACTGCTTGAATTCCCCAACCTGTTTAGCATGGACGTGACGTTAACGGGCCTATACGAGCTCGGTTTAGTCTTGTCTCCTTTGCTCTTATAGAATAAACTGATCCTGCTACTATACCACGTGTACGGTATTGTCTTCTTTTCTATCCCTGGGCTGGTCGCTTCAAGTAGCCTTGTTTTGCTCTTTGGTCCTATCTGGTTGATCAGCTCCATCGGTATCCCATCCGTGCCCACTGCGGTATTTTTGGGGACCTTTGACCCTGCCTTTCCCCACTTGAGCTTGTCCCCTCCTTTCCCCAGACATTTGGGCCACCGCGTCATGTCTTCGCTGTGGCGCAGTGGGGCCGCTCGACAACCTTACAGAATTTCTCAGTGGCAATTTCAGGAAGGTACGCCAATGTGTGCTCTCGCTTGAGCATCTGCTCCACTTCGTTTTCTATACCATCCCCTTATGTATGTTCTGTGAGTTTTCCTGATGCCCGCACATGGTTCCAGAACTTTTTGGGCGCGTCTCTACCCTTGCCCCGTACATGCGGCACGCATCACTCGCTGTCGCCCTTTATCTTTGCCCACACCAGTACTTGATATTTTACTTTTGTTTGCTTATTTTGGTCCCATTTTGGGTTCGCCTCTTCCTGCTGCCTTCCTGCCATCTTAGCCTGCCTGTATTCTCTATACGCCTGTTTACGCCTCTCTATGGCCCCCTTGGTTTCTGCGTTCTACCACCTTTTGGTTCGTTTCTTTGCTTTGCACTGATTTGCCCTTTCTGCCTTGACTATTTTTCCTGCATAGTTTTAATGAGCCTATTATATTCCCATATTTCTCTAGGACTTCTTTCCCTGTCGGCCACTATAGTTTGGCTATATCCGCAATTCGTTTACTGTTTAACTTCGTGTACTGCCCCGGTTGGACCGCTTTTTCGCACCCCGCTTTCCCAAACTGCAGCTTTATACACTTCTAGTCACTGCCCAGGCTGTGGCCTCTTCTTTATGTAATTCGTTCTATCCTACCATGCGCAAAGCCCGTCCGAGCGGAGGCAGTAGTCGATACTCGAAAGTCTCCTGACACAGTCCCACATGATTTTATCCTCGAATTTTTGTTCCCTATTTACTATTATCAGGTTCTCTACCTCACACATATGCAGCACTAGATGTCCATTGTTGTCTGTGTAGCCGTCTAGATATTCCATTTGGGCATTCATATCCCCTACCTATAGTACTTCTCAAAATCGTTTCAAATCCCTATTGTCCATTTTAGGCACGCCACCAGGTTTTCATTTTGTTCCTTACTCTCCTTACTCGTCCACAGGTACGAGACTCCTTAAGACAGTATACCCCCTCCCATCCCTTTCCCCCACACAGGATCTTTAGTCTGCTTTCACTCTTTTCCAATTTGCCCCCAGTCGTATAAGCATACCTACCCCTCCACCTATTCTCGACACAGCTGTCCTATCGCAATCTTTCCAAACATACTTTCTGATTACCGGAAGTTCTTCCAGGTCCCTTACGTACGTCTCGTTTACTGCATATACCTGGATATCTTCATCTACTAGCTGTTTACAAATCTCCACCCATTGCTCTTGTTCCTTGTCACCATGCATGTTTATGTACGTGATCTTCAGTTCTCGCCCCGTAATATTTAAACACTTTCGTGTCCCCTTTCTTGGACCTGCACCCACCTGTACCAACTTAGCTCTATCTTTTTGCTCCCCGTTTACTCCCTCTTCACGAAGGCCTGCGGCCCCCTAAAAAGCCACTGGTCGCGCCGCGTTTCGCCGCCCGATAGCTTCTCCCACCTGCCAGCTGAAATGTACTCAGTCCCCCTGGAACTGCCTCTTCCAGCCCACTATTCGTACCTCAGTGGTGATCTTCAGGACTGCGAAATCCGTCGCCTTCCTTGGCTCTCGTATCTCTCTGTTCACAGCCGTCACCTCCCTCTCCACATGCACCCCTCTCCAAATAATATTTCGTACTGTGCTCACGACAACCTGCACATTTGGGCACAGCGTCCTTAGCTCCCTCACTCCCTTCTACAGCTGTTTCGCCCTCCCGCCCCCCTTCCGTGCAGTACGTCGTTAGTCCCTCTGGCTAAAACCTCGAGGTTATGGCCCTATATGTTTTCCCAGTAGAGGGGTGTAGGAGGCTGCTGTCGAGTAAATGGACTCCGACAGGATGACGTAGGCCGCGTCGGGGTGCCCCATCAGGGAAACCATAGCAGTGTATTTCAATGAAGTCTTCACTCACTCACTTCCACATTTTGTCATTCGCCTTTTCCAAAACTACCCTGACCATCTGGCAAGAGAACAAGCGCACCCAGACTCTCTTGTCTACCCTCACCCGTCCTGTAATCTCCCCCTTAAGTAGCGGATGTTCCAATCACCTGCCATGATTACCATGCACCCTGTCCTTTCTTTTGGCTGCCCTATGCTACGGCCCCTTGCTCCGGCTGTGTGTGAGTGAGTGTCACCTGCGTATCGCTCGGCCCTTTTCACCCTCGTCTCCGCCATCGCTAACCTACTTTATTATGGCCGCACTGGCACTCTCTCGGTGACCAGCGCTGCCCTGTCCGGCATCGTTTTCCTTGGGGCCGATCACGCTAGGTGCGCCTGTGTTGCTGCGTGCGCCATTCATGGCCGGAATTGCGTCGCTCGTCGCTGGCTTCCCCTCCATTTGGCTACCTCCTGTTCGAGCACCTCCCGCTTCCTCCGTACACTCTTAGCTCCTTTTGTAACTCTCAATTTCTGCCTCGAGCTGGTCGACGCGCGACGCCAGCGCACAAAATCTGCAAATAAACTATTGCCCTTCCGCTTCTTCGACGACTCTATCGCCTGATCTTTGAGTAATTATTCGCACTGGCACCACACACACCACACCCGCCTTTTTTTATTGGCATAGTACTTCACGCACCCACGTGTGCTCAACTCGAACCTATTCACTCCTGCGTTCACCAGCGCTTTCCACGTTACTCAAACAGCAAAGCCACATGTAACAACCCCTTTTCACATTTGGTTCGTGCATTTCCCTATGCTAACCACACCTGCTCCTTTCCACCTAACCCTAATGACTAACACTACGTCTGTTTTTTTTTTCTAATTCCTTACCAATCTCTAAATGGAATAACAAAATTCCAAAAATTATCCGCTTTTTTTGTTGGTTGCGCAGTGTCGTTCCGCACGTCCGCACTGTCCGCCGTCTTCCGACAACGATCAGGACGCGTGCGCGACACCTAATGGGTTCAAATATATTGAGCCGCTGGAGTGACAAGCTTCTGCTGGAGCTGCGCTCCCAGCGACTCAACCTCTCTATTCACGGGTTCAAGAAATTAGGAGGAAGGAATCGCTCACAAAATGTGGCCTTGTGGAAAAGCACAAGCCCACAATTTGTGTTGCGCCACAGCCCTTTCAACAAAGCGGCTTAGGTAAGGAGTAGTTTCCACACAATATCTTGCTACAGTTTGTTTCATGATTGTTGCCTGAAAACCAATACGAGTTGTAGTCATTTCATGCTCATTCGCTTCTGGGAAATGTTCTTGTATAGATAGCAGGCGGGAGCTTCTATAAGTGTACAACTACACTGCGAAGTATTACATCAAGAAACACGTGTTCTATCTATCGTATATTGGTATGGTGGCCAGCGCGGGTAGCACCGTGAAGTATCGCTAGTTGCAAAAGATATTTCAAAAATAACATTCTACAAGAAGTCGTCACGAGGTACATTGTCACTTAACCTATTGTATAAAGTCATGAATCATATCTAGCACACACAAACATTCTTCAAAAATGAGCCTTAAGAATCATGGCATCAGCTTCCATGACTTCACCCTCCGCACCAATTTCTGACGAAATTAGCATAATGCCTTTTAACCTAGTTCGTGACTATAAAACCGCCCTTCTTGTTAACAGAGTTCTGACTCTGAATACACCTTACCCGTCATCAGTTTTTTTATTGCCTCTGCGGGATACGTGACATGTGGGCCATAATAACCTCAATTTGCCAAAAGTGTATAATGTATATGGTCGCCGTCTAATATCTTTTATTGGGTCCAAAGTATGGAAGGAGTTACCTTTGGATATTAGGTATGTGCCAAATTTTGCACTATTATTAAAGAAATATCTCTTTTACAAGTGGTATACTTCTCCTAACCCATAGAGTATTATTTGTTTGGAATTCCAAGCTATCCTGTGGTTATTATTGTTTGTTACCTGAGCTATCGTGAAGGGATTATGTACCAACATTATTTTGTAATGGGCCCGCACTAGCCTTGTCGGCTAAGGACCCAGATGCGTCATTCAAAGTTTTGTTATGTATCTTTTCTTGCAATAAAGCATATTCTTCTTCTTCTTCTTCTTCTTCAGAAGTTAAAAAGATCCCATAAAAGTGCCAGCAAAAGAGCATGTTTGCCCAGAAAAAAAGCTTTGCTACTCGGGGGTAGAATGCATTACCATGTCATTGTTTTGGTATGCTGGAGGTGTCGAATGCTTTCGGGAATTTCATTTCTTTTTAAAGGGATCCTGCAACACTCTTAGAGCAGTGCAAGTAAACCTGCGCGACGTTTAGACTACACTGCAAGGAATAGCTGAGTCAAATATTACACGTGGACGTGAAGCGGTGAGCGCGCAAATCGCTGTAAAAGACGGGGAAAAACCGACCGCACACCCCTGGAATGGCCTATACGATGTCATTCGGGTCATGGCTGTTTGATCGGCTGTCACTGGTCAACTTCGCGGCTAATTTCTCCCATTTCGTGTGACGATCCTCTGCCGTCGCCGCTGTGTGCGACCCTCTCCCATGCCTCAACCTGTCGGCACAGTTTTGCCGTTTCTTTTGTGTTTTTATTGCTCGGGGGGTTTGAGTGTTGAGCTCAATACTTCGCTATCAGCCAGACTATTCTACAACAAACGCTTACTGCTTCAAAAACGCCCTACCAGCCCAAGCGCGCGCATGCGAGCAGGCAGCCATGCCTGCTTTTTTATGGCTCCTAACCGAAAATAGACTCCTCCACGTTTCAGGAGAAAAGGGAAAACTCCCCGGCATGTCATATATCGGAGGCCGCCGGAAAAGACGCTGCGAGCCACCCCCCTCTCCGGGAGGGAGTGCGCAGCATGCGTCGCGTTGTGCGCGGTCATGTAGAGAGAGAACAATTATGCGCGATTTTTCTTGCGCCTAGTTTCAGTGATAGTGAACGGCTTTTCATCATTCTTGCGGGAGGAGATTGCTGGGACGATAGACTTTACCTTAAAATACATTCCGAGTAGTCGACAGTAAGTGTTGCAGGGTGCCTTTAACTTATTTCAGAGATAAGAGAATGCACTAGAGAATGTTTAGGGTTTAGGGAATGTACTAAAAAGTTAGTTTTTTGCCTCTTGCCTTTCTAGGAAAACAGAATTGAAAGTGCGCACTTCAAAGAAACTAAACCGCACTAGCTGACCAGAAAAGGGTAAATTCTCAAGTTCATGGACCTCTATAAAATTTTCCCCGTTTAAACTTTGGCCCTTATGTGAGCGATATTTACTTTGAGAACCTTTTCCGTTAATATTCCGTTACCCTTTATTTCTTTTACCTTTAACATCAATAATATTTAAATTACTTTTTAAAATATTTTTATATATATCGCAGAACGCTTCTTTTCATGTATACGTTTCCTTTTCTTGCTCTACAAACGATGGGAACCCGTAGAGGCTAGCAAGCTGTATTAGTCCGAGAACCGCGAGTTGGTTAATAAGCGTTTGGTGAAACACACAATAACCAATCGGTAAATTGTCAAAAGGGGAGGAAATTCACAGTCTCACAATCAGCTGTTGCTTCTGAAAAACCACTAATTTGTTTCCGGGAAGATAAGATCTATCTAGCTCATACATGCAAAGCAATGTATGTACATATGTACATAAAGATATGTATATATATAAATAAATAAATAAATATATATATATATATATATATATATATATATATTGTAGCGAAGAACCTGAACATTAGCAGATGGACAGATGGACACTTTTCCAGTGGCTATGTCCTGTCATGTCCTGTTGGTGGACACCCTTCCGATAAGGTTATGTGCCATACAGCGCTTTTGGAAGGAGGTGAAGTGTGTTCTCGCACAGCTCGAACCTCAGCAGCAGACTCCCGGTCAGCGACGACATGCCACCTACACCCAAGCAGCCCATCGCCTGTTCCGGTACGCTCCGGCAACGAGACCCGCCTTTCTTTAACGGCACCGATGACCGTGATGCGGAAGACTGGCTTTCAATCTTCGAATGGGTGAGCACCTATAATAAATGGGATGACACGATGAAGCTCAATAACGTCGGATTCTATTTTACGGTGCTGGCTGAGACGTGGTTTAACAACAACGGATCTACCTTCACTACTTGGCCAGACTTCAAAGCTGAATTTACGAAAGTTTTCTGCCGACCGGCACTTCGCAAACTCCAGGCCGAGCAGCAGCTGCGTGAGCGAACCCAGCAGGCCGGTAAAACATTTACGAGCTACATAGAGGACGTCGTCGACCTCTGCAGGCGTGCAAATCCAGCTATGGCCGAAAGCGATAAGTTCAAACACATTCTCAAGGGCACTGAGGACGATGCGTTTCAAATGCTGCTGAATAAAAACCCGCAGACTATTAGCGACGTCGTGAACTGGTGTCAGAGCTATGAAGAGCTCCGCAAGCAGCGCATTTTCACCCGCCAACGCCCTTCGCGGGATGAACCGCAACGTGGGTCGCTGTCGGCATTGGCTGCTTCTCCTGACTTCTCGGCTCTTCTACCTCATATCGAGCAGTTCGTGCGAGAAGAGGTTTCGGTCAGCTGTCCCTGCTTCTCTGCGCTCCACAGCCCCGAAGGCGTGGTTCGGGGCTGTGGAGCGCAGAGAAGCAGGGACAGCTGACCGAAATCGAAAGGCATGGGTTCGGTCCCCACTCTGGGCGCGTGGTTTTCTTTCTTTCTTTCTTCTGCATATTTAAAAAGATGTTTACTTCATTAACCGTAGTAAAATAGGAAAGAGCCTAACCATGCCCCTATGCCTCCTTTGGCGTTGTAGACTGCTGACCTATCTTTCTGTATATATATATATTGTCAACAAACAAGAGAGCCGACACGCTGGTAGCTGGTTAAGGTTGTTTATTCTCAGGAGCGAAGCCGATGGGTACGCAGGTCTGAGCATTGAAATCGCCAAGCTCGTTTCTGGCGCATGCACCTCCTGCAGTTCATGGTCTTTCCTGACACCTCTTCGGCGCATATCCCCGTGTGGATTGGACCTAATTCTCATCGTGGCCTATGATGTTTATTTATTTATTTTTTGAATACCCTAAAGGCCCAAAAGGGCATTACATAGGGGGGGATGCAATTCAAACAACGCAACTCAACACATATGAATACAAACTACTAACGGCAGTCAGACACATATCTGTGTAAAAGGTTCAATTTACAAAAACAAATTAGAGAACGAGAGAGAGTAAGATGGCAATTAACATCTTCAGTGCATGAAACCACTGAACCAGGCACTCGCGGAGGTCAGTTTTAGAGAAAATTCACTGTTCAAAACAACACCACCACCACCAATAACAAAAAAAAACCCGCATACCCCGATGGCAAACTCCGCAAACCCCGCATACCCGAAGGCGCATACCCCGATGGCTTGATGGCCTGTCGCATCTGTTCATTACCGTCGCTACAATCGCCCCCGGTGCAAAAGGAGCCAACCTGGCGACTTGGGGTGAAGTCGACACCAGCGGGTCGTAGTAAGGCTTAAGCCTATCAACGTGGACTGTTTCACGGCCACGGCGGCGATGATCCGAGGACAGAGTAACGGGCTCAACAAGGTAGTCCACTGGGTAAGTGCGCGCAATGACTTGGTATGGACCCTGACATTTGGCCACTAACTTTAGGGGAGACCAGGTGTTGGGCAGGGCACCCAAATCCATATGTGAAAACCAGTAGAAAACGTCTTAGGAACGGTCGAGTCATCACGACGATGCTTCTGGCACTGTCTGTCAGCAGTTGTAAAAAAACGGACGAGTTGTGGACATTCTTGGGCGTGCTGTGCCATTTGTGAAACCGGTGTGTATTTTGTGGAATCATGCTTGTAAGGGAGATGGTATCCATGGCGCATGTCGGCTCACATCCGTAAAGCAAGAAAAACGGAGAAAATCCCGTCGTCGTTTGCGTGGCCGTATTGTAGGCGTACGTTATAAATGGGACGACGAGGTCCCAATTGGAGTGTTTTCATGACGTATACATTGAAATCATATCGTCCATCGTAAAATTGAATCGTTCCGTGAACTCATTCGTCTGCGGGTGGTATGATGAGCTTGTCCGATGAACCACGTGACATTCGGCGAGTAGCGCTTTCACGACTTTCGATAAGAAAACCCGTCTTCGATCACTCAGGAGCTCCCGAGGCATCCCGTGCCGAAGAATAAAGCGACGTAGTAGAAAACTGGTGACGTCAGGAGCCGTGGATGCGGGTAATGCAGCAGTTTTAGTACACCTTGTCCGGTGGTCAACGGCAACAATTATCCATCTGTTGCCGCCAGCAGTACTAGGCAGTAGCCCGTATAGGTCGACGCCAACGCGGTCGAAGGGGTTTGCCAGGCAAGGTAGTGGCTGCAGGGGAGCGGTCCAACAAGTAGGTGGCGATTTCCGGCGTTGGCATTCCGGGCCTGAGCGACCGTAGTTCAGTACGAAGTTGTACATTCCACGCCAGTAATACCAGAGGCGGAGTAGCTCGTATGTCTTGATGGCGCCAGCATTGGCGCAACTCGGGCTGTGATAAAATGAAGCGCATATATCTGCGTCCAAATGACGTGGAATAACAGAAGCCACTTGCTACTGTCAGAGAAATAATTTCGGCGTTCAAGCAGCTCGTCGCGCCGTTGAAGGTGTGAAGCCTGCCTTCGCAGGGCTCTGGATACACGGGTAGGTGACGCATCGGAGAGGAACCTGATCATGGAAGCTATCCATGGGTCCTTTCACTACAAAACACACATGTTAGTACCACTTAGAGACGACATGCTGCGGTCGGTCGCGGTGAGGTGAGACACGTCAGCCGGGAGCGGAGAGCGAGAGAGGGTATCCGCGTCTGAGTGCTATCGACCTGAACGGTAGACGACGTTGATATCGTACTCTTCGAGCCGAAGAGCCCATCGACCAAGGCGTCCACAAGGATCTCCGAGGGAGGCCAACCAACACAGTCCGTGGTGGTCAGTGGCTACCTCAAATCGGCGGCCATACAAGTATGCAGGGTGTCGAACCGGAACCGGAACCGAACCCGAATTTTTGCCCGGAACCGGAACCGAACCGGAGCCGTATTTTATCCGCCATTTTGGAACTGAACCCGAACCGGAACAAATCGAAGGAACCGTTCCGAACCGGTTCCAGGACCTCACTGCTGTGATTTCAAGTTTTCCATTTCGGTACACTACCTTGAGTCTAAATAAATTTTTCCACTCGCCAGAGAGCACCACGAAAAGTTTTCAATAGTCTGCAGTTTCCAAGGCCCACCAGGTTCTCTTATTATTAATCTCAATTTAATGTAAAGGTGCCCGTATATGCTATCAGTTTGCGTTAGCTGCTGCCCATCTGACCCAATTATCTTTTACATTTAGGATAACTGTTCTTACAACGCATTTTTCGAGGCAACATATCATGGAATATTCTTCCTGGTTTCTATTTACATGGCGTATAAAAATTGTGTGAGGTTTTCAATGTGTTGTAATTCGAATGGATGCCTGCCCGCTTGCGATGGCCTTCAGGGACACCATCCACATTAACTCTATATCTTCCACTTGTTTTAGTTTGAATGGACGTATATACAAACACCACTGAGACACAAACACTCACAGTTCTCTACGTCACCGTCATTTTTGCTTATATAGTGCCGTTGTGCCCTTTATTTTGAGTGAAAAGATTGGGGATACCCTCATTTCCGCTTTAAAGTAGATGCGATAGCATTTTCATGTTATCTTTAATCTGCTCAACCTTCAAATTAAGGGGCACATAGATTAATTTGGATTAATGCGGATTAGCGGGTAGACTAGGGTGGATTAGTTAGATGAGTGAATGAACTCATGTGAAGTAGTGGGACTGGTGCGTTGATTAATTTTGATTGAATTAGAGGGTCAGTTAAACTGGTAAGAGGGTCGGACAAAACATGATATCTTTGGGGTCCTTGGCATTTGGAAATTTTGCAGCATTCTCGACCAACAACGAAATTTGTTACGCACGAGCAGGAAAGTTATGTGACGACCACCTGGATGCTACAAAAAGCCTTTCTTCATTTCATTTCATTTCATTTCATTTATTTACTCTCAAGGCACTGGGCATTACAGAGAGGAGTGGGACAACAAATATCAAACATAAAGTAAAACAAAACAGCAGGATTAGAACAAATTATAATGCACTCTCAGAAATGATTGATTTGAACGCGTTTGCGTCTGTGATTGACACGATCGATGCGGGAAGGTGGTTCCAGTGAGTACGTGTTTTAGGGATGAAAGAGTTGAAGTGCTGGTTCGTATGGCAGAAGGGAACGCCAACATTTATGCCCGTATTGCGTTGTTATGTTGTTTCTAGCCTAAGGTTGACATCTCACACTGACGTTATTAGCTAATTGCGTAGTGCATATTTTATATTCATCAAAGGGTTTTCAAAACTAGTATATATATATATATATATATATATATATATATATAGCAGAACAGAGAGATACGGGACGAGGGACTCGGTAAAGATACATATCAATGTTGCAGTCGTCATTGCCAGTGCTATTCGGCTTTTTTTTCGAAATATTTAATAGGGCCGAATGACGTGTGCTTGTCACGTTTCTTTGATTCATTGATAAATAAGCGAAAATATAAGTCGAGAAAAAATCCGCCGTTTTCCGGGAGCGGGACTCGAACCCACATCTCCGCATAACCGGTGCGGTGCGTTCACCATTACGCTATCCCCACAGCGGCTTCTCTCTCGACTTTAAAGCGGGGGTTTATATTTACAAGAGCTCTGAGGCCGGTCAACTAGCGCCGCCCCTCGACTACCGCGGGAGACGTAGAACGTCTTCTTTCCCAGCGGCCGCCACGTAGAACGTGGTCGGAGGTCGGGGTTAGCAATTGGCATATCCGAACTGCTGGAGCCAGTGCCTCGTAATGCATGTAGCAGAACAGAGAGATACGGGACGAGGGACTCGGTAAAGATACATATCAATGTTGCAGTCGTCATTGCCAGTGCTATTCGGCTTTTTTTTCGAAATATTTAATAGGGCCGAATGACGTGTGCTTGTCACGTTTCTTTGATTCATTGATAAATAAGCGAAAATATAAGTCGAGAAAAAATCCGCCGTTTTCCGGGAGCGGGACTCGAACCCACATCTCCGCATAACCGGTGCGGTGCGTTCACCATTACGCTATCCCCACAGCGGCTTCTCTCTCGACTTTAAAGCGGGGGTTTATATTTACAAGAGCTCTGAGGCCGGTCAACTAGCGCCGCCCCTCGACTACCGCGGGAGACGTAGAACGTCTTCTTTCCCAGCGGCCGCCACGTAGAACGTGGTCGGAGGTCGGGGTTAGCAATTGGCATATCCGAACTGCTGGAGCCAGTGCCTCGTAATGCATGTAGCAGAACAGAGAGATACGGGACGAGGGACTCGGTAAAGATACATATCAATGTTGCAGTCGTCATTGCCAGTGCTATTCGGCTTTTTTTTCGAAATATTTAATAGGGCCGAATGACGTGTGCTTGTCACGTTTCTTTGATTCATTGATAAATAAGCGAAAATATAAGTCGAGAAAAAATCCGCCGTTTTCCGGGAGCGGGACTCGAACCCACATCTCCGCATAACCGGTGCGGTGCGTTCACCATTACGCTATCCCCACAGCGGCTTCTCTCTCGACTTTAAAGCGGGGGTTTATATTTACAAGAGCTCTGAGGCCGGTCAACTAGCGCCGCCCCTCGACTACCGCGGGAGACGTAGAACGTCTTCTTTCCCAGCGGCCGCCACGTAGAACGTGGTCGGAGGTCGGGGTTAGCAATTGGCATATCCGAACTGCTGGAGCCAGTGCCGCGTAATGCATGTAGCAGAACAGAGAGATACGGGACGAGGGACTCGGTAAAGATACATATCAATGTTGCAGTCGTCATTGCCAGTGCTATTCGGCTTTTTTTTCGAAATATTTAATAGGGCCGAATGACGTGTGCTTGTCACGTTTCTTTGATTCATTGATAAATAAGCGAAAATATAAGTCGAGAAAAAATCCGCCGTTTTCCGGGAGCGGGACTCGAGCCCACATCTCCGCATAACCGGTGCGGTGCGTTCACCATTACGCTATCCCCACAGCGGCTTCTCTCTCGACTTTAAAGCGGGGGTTTATATTTACAAGAGCTCTGAGGCCGGTCAACTAGCGCCGCCCCTCGACTACCGCGGGAGACGTAGAACGTCTTCTTTCCCAGCGGCCGCCACGTAGAACGTGGTCGGAGGTCGGGGTTAGCAATTGGCATATCCGAACTGCTGGAGCCAGTGCCTCGTAATGCATGTAGCAGAACAGAGAGATACGGGACGAGGGACTCGGTAAAGATACATATCAATGGTGCAGTCGTCATTGCCAGTGCTATTCGGCTTTTTTTTTCGAAATATTTAATAGGGCCGAATGACGTGTGCTTGTCACGTTTCTTTGATTCATTGATAAATAAGCGAAAATATAAGTCGAGAAAAAATCCGCCGTTTTCCGGGAGCGGGACTCGAACCCACATCTCCGCATAACCGGTGCGGTGCGTTCACCATTACGCTATCCCCACAGCGGCTTCTCTCTCGACTTTAAAGCGGGGGTTTATATTTACAAGAGCTCTGAGGCCGGTCAACTAGCGCCGCCCCTCGACTACCGCGGGAGACGTAGAACGTCTTCTTTCCCAGCGGCCGCCATGTAGAACGTGGTCGGAGGTCGGGGTTAGCAATTGGCATATCCGAACTGCTGGAGCCAGTGCCTCGTAATGCATGTAGCAGAACAGAGAGATACGGGACGAGGGACTCGGTAAAGATACATATCAATGTTGCAGTCGTCATTGCCAGTGCTATTCGGCTTTTGTTTCGAAATATTTAATAGGGCCGAATGACGTGTGCTTGTCACGTTTCTTTGATTCATTGATAAATAAGCGAAAATATAAGTCGAGAAAAAATCCGCCGTTTTCCCGGAGCGGGACTCGAACCCACATCTCCGCATAACCGGTGCGGTGCGTTCACCATTACGCTATCCCCACAGCGGCTTCTCTCTCGACTTTAAAGCGGGGGTTTATATTTACAAGAGCTCTGAGGCCGGTCAACTAGCGCCGCCCCTCGACTACCGCGGGAGACGTAGAACGTCTTCTTTCCCAGCGGCCGCCACGTTATGCGGAGATGTGGGTTCGAGTCCCGCTCCCGGAAAACGGCGGATTTTTTCTCGACTTATATTTTCGCTTATTTATCAATGAATCAAAGAAACGTGACAAGCACACGTCATTCGGCCCTATTAAATATTTCGAAAAAAAGCCGAATAGCACTGGCAATGACGACTGCAACATTGATATGTATCTTTACCGAGTCCCTCGTCCCGTATCTGTCTGTTCTGCTACATGCATTACGAGGCACTGGCTCCAGCAGTTCGGATATGCCAATTGCTAACCCCGACCTCCGACCACGTTCTACGTGGCGGCCGCTGGGAAAGAAGACGTTCTACGTCTCCCGCGGTAGTCGAGGGGCGGCGCTAGTTGACCGGCCTCAGAGCTCTTGTAAATATAAACCCCCGCTTTAAAGTCGAGAGAGAAGCCGCTGTGGGGATAGCGTAATGGTGAACGCACCGCACCGGTTATGCGGAGATGTGGGTTCGAGTCCCGCTCCCGGAAAACGGCGGATTTTTTCTCGACTTATATTTTCGCTTATTTATCAATGAATCAAAGAAACGTGACAAGCACACGTCATTCGGCCCTATTAAATATTTCGAAAAAAAAGCCGAATAGCAGGCAATGACGACTGCAACATTGATATATTTATATATATATATATATATATATATATATATATATATATATTTATATATATATATATATATATATATATATATATATAAATGAGGTAAGAGTGTAGGAAACAACTAAACTGAGAGAGAAAAAAATGAGGAACGATCAACTGGTTTGATGCAAAAGACACGCGATAGCATTCTTCAATGCCTTCTCTTTATTTGTGCTACCGTTCTGCAGCCTCTCACAGGTGCAGCATCTCAACACCCGGACACAGCCCCCTCCTAGCTGAGGAAGCGGCCATAGCACGTCCGCTTAGCCAAAGCGGAGCCAAACCTCTCAAGAAAGACTATTAGCAGGCATGGCGCAACTTTGTCAACGGTCGATTGCATGTTACAACAGTTCGAATGATGAATCAGAGACCACCAAGGAGACCAGCCAGGATTGTATAGGCACCAGCTCATACTGGCATCCCCAGCAAACAAGATCACCAACCCTGTGGCTCGAGATTTGACTGCCTGAGTCAGAGCCTATGAAGTCGAGCCCGAGCGCATGCGCCCTCTAGTCACATACCAGGAAATTACTTAGCACTACAGGCTTTTCCGTAGATCGCATTCCTTTCTGCACAAATCACTACCGATTAACCAAGAAACATTCTTCCGCGCCCTGCGGGTTAACACCTTCCCCCCCTCCCCCCGCGTCCCTCCAGACTTTACCTCTTTGAACGGCCACAATTCTCTCCATTTCGTTTCTGTGGAGATTCTGGGAACCTCATACACATAGTAGGTGGCTGCGACAAATCCACTCTAGATCCACCCAACTTCCACGTTTCCATAGAGGTTTGGAAGAGAGCCTTGGCCAGCTCAGGCCTGGAAGTTTAGCTGCTCGTGTTAGAAATGGCTGTCGACTCGACCCCCTTGAATGAGAACGCCTCTCTGAAGCTTTTCCTCAAAGTAATTAAAGTTCATTTCCTCTCTCTCTACGAGTGATCATTACTGCTGCTTGTGACTTCCCTAAGCTACTATCTTTCCTAGAGCCCAATCACTGTCACCTGTAGGTGAAATGCCATTAGTAATTTCCTACCTCCGGTGATTCCCTATCGAATTCCGTCCTATGCACGCCGTCCAATGAGTCATTATAGCCGTTGTTTCTTTCTTATCGGTCTGTCAGCAGATAAAAAAATGAGCAGAAGGAAATCGCTCTAAACGCCACCTGCCACACTTGACAGTCGGAGGTTGACAGTGACGCCAGACTGTTTTCGTCTTCTAGCACTGCTAATGATTTCGTGCTAAAGCTAAAGCGCCATTTAAACTAGGGGTGGGTAGATGAAAAGCGTAGCAGACCAACCAATTTATTTACAATGCAAATATTTTTGCTTCATTGTGCGAAAATCGGGTGGCTGAGGCCTGTCTCAGGCCAAGTCCTCCTTTAGTCTCAGCATCCCCTTGGTTTTGCCAAGAACTAAAAATCAAATACTCAAATACTCAAAATAGGGATGCGTGCGCGCGTGCTTACGCAGACATTTGATAGATCCAAAAAAGATGGCAGTCGCGCGGGCTCTCCTGCGCGCCAAAGACACAGGACCGCTTGCCAGTAAACTACCTGCCCGCCTGCCTGCCTGTATGCCTGCCTGCCTGCCTGCCTTCTAGGCAGAAGATTCCGGCGAGGATGCGTCATTTGGGGACTAGGTGCGGCCCGTCATGAGCCATCCGCGGGAGGGGGATGCAAAATTCGCACCACGGAGACACTCGAGGGTACCAAAAAACGATTGTGGGTGGGCGGGTCGTCTGCTTAGTAGTACGGAGCAACAGGCAGACTGTAGAAAGGCTGAAATTGCCAGAAGATTCTGGTGGCGATTCATCGAGGAGGAAGGCGTCGGAGGCACCGGTGCACTGCCCACTGGCCAGAAGGCTACATGTTTGCCTTCCAGAAGACTGGAAAGGATGCATTATGTTGAGACGATGTGCGGACCGTCACTGGTCGGCGAAGGGAGTGTCTCACAGGTAAGCACAGTGGCGGCTACGTAGAGCCTTGCGTTCGAGCACCGCCCGTGAGCGCCCGCCGCTGTGGTTTCGAGTAGTTCCTCAGCGTCGGCCTCGTAACCGTGAAAACGAAAACGCCACCAAAGATAGAGCGAGCAGGAAAGCGGAGGATGAAAGCATGACGAAAGAAGTGAGGGGGAGGGTGAAGTTGTGAGACCGCGCGAGACGTGCTCAATGGCGACGCGCCTTTCGATATAACGGCAGAGTATAGGAACTGGGCAGCTGGACAGGTGGCGCCACCACTAAGCGCTCCCCTCGTTAGATAGTGGAATGAGCCGGTGCATCGGACTACGCAGCTGTCCATTGTTTTTGCGATGTTTGCTTTGGTGTTTTCAATGTTTTGTTGATGTTGTGAGCGGATATGTGCGTTAAAACAGTCTAAGCGGATCTGTTGGGCTCTTAGATGCCGTTAAGGGTGGTTTCTGCTTAGTCCGACTGAGCCCGACATGGTCCGACTGGGCCTGTCGTGCCCTGTCGGGGACGCCCTGTCGGGCCAAGTTGGACGCCGAGGCCGAATTCGCTCGGCGAGCGAATTCATCCGGCTCGGCCGTCCGGCTCGGCCATCCGACTCGAGTTAGCTCCGCCCATCGGCCTTCGCCAACATGGCGGCGGCGAGCTGGGGGGACGGTGTGCGTCGCACAAATCGATTGTGATATCGAAACGACAAGCGCTTGCAAAAGTTACGACAGACCACCGCGGTCCTGAGTCGGTACTGCGATACGTGTTTATCGTTGGTCTATTTCAAATGTTCGCGCTTTGTGTGGAGCCGAGGCAGAACTGGCACCAGTACCAGCGTCTGCAGAGTGGTGCACCGTGTTTTCGTTCTCTATCAAGTGTGTAGAGATACGCTCGTCGTGCTCATCGCTAGCGCGAGACCACCGATAAGTCCAATTCATTGTGGCCCGGCTCTCGCGCGCTCGGAGCTGTCAAAGTCTGTCTCCGCGCTTGGATCATCGATAAAGTTCAAAATACGGTCACTGTGAGTGAAAGCAACACGTAGTAGTGGCCAGCGCTTGTGTACAGTGCAAGTTTTCATATCAAGTGTGTACGCCGTGCTGTTATCTACGTTTGGTGTGTCTAAGTTCGGCTCTCGCGATCAGCCGTGTGTGGTACGTCGCAGTTCTCGCAGAGTTGAATGTGTGTCTGTGAAGCTACGGTGCCGCTAGCTCCGATACTGCAAGAAACTCATCGCATCCGAGGGGTGCACCTTTTACATAACTTTCCCTGTGTATATCTGCGCAGTTGGTAGCGATGTGTGGCGGTGTTTATGCGTTTTGAAATGTGAGGGTGTTCCCAGTGCTTTGGTGCCGCTGGTGGACTGCAGCATTCCCAAACCAGCGTCGTGAGTGCTCCGCTAGTTCGCCTATTCTAGTGGCCGCGTGATGTGGTGACAAGTGTGCTTTGTGCAGCAAGTGAAGTGTGTGTCCAGGCGGTGCTTTTTTTTCGCGTTCAGCACTGCCTGGTTACGTGACGTGTGTTTCATGCGAGATGCTGTTTCCGTTTGGGACTGGTGTTCGTGGTCATTTCACTTGCAGCTGTTGCTTGTTTACGCATGCCGCGTATAGGCGCTAGGTAAAGCTTCTATGCACCACTATCCGTAAAAGTACCTTTACTAATGAAGTAATGTAATCATGCAGTCATGACATATTCCTGTGAGTAGTGTTTACACACCATGTTCACAAAATGGTTCGATCATAAACCTTTTCAAATGCCCATTTACGCTTTTGTTATCGTTGTTTACTTTAAGCCACACCAAAGTTGGCTATCTTGTGGTTTCCGTGAACTATTAAAATGCCAGCACTGTCAATAATCAGTGAACATTCTTAAAGCTGAGTCGGGGGTAATTCTTGTTCCGTGGGCGGCACGCGTGACTTCTTTTGAGAATCCCTTTTTGCTCCCAACATATCCAGTATCGTTCAGCTTGATTAAGCTCGTCGGATATGAGGGGTCCCAATTTGCTCCTTCGTTGTTTGGTTCTAGCGATGAACTGAAAAACCCGAGCTGTGACTCTGATTAGCTTTAAGATTTTGCCGTAGTGTTCCAGATCGATCACACCCGACTCAGTAGGTGGCTGTGTTGCCGCTGGCAATGATCTTGTCTTCTTCCTTTCCCCTAGTTCGATTTCATCGTATATCGCTTTCGGAACCACTCATTCCCAATATGCATGCGGGACGAATCTACAGTGCTTTGCTCCGCTACTGTGCGTTTTTGGCCAGCTGCGTGGCTGGGATCTTGCGTGCTGGATTTTCTCTTCCCGGATAATGTCTACATACGCACTTGTCTGCGAGGCGTTGAATTTTAGTGACTCAGTTGCGTGCGAACTGCTTCCAGCGGCCAACATCTTCATGAATTCAATAGAGTGCTGTTGTTGAATCTGTCCGTAGGTAGATGTTTGATGGCTGTTGCTTGAGGGTTTCCAAAATATAGCCACACAATCGACCAGCGAGCAGGCATGCCATCAGTTCCAGTCTCGCGAGTGTAATTTTCTTGCCTGGTGCAACCCTTTGTTTGCTTACCAGAGTTGTCGATCTTGTACCGTTTTCACCCTCCAGGGTGAGGTAGGCAACTGCCTCATATGCCATTGGACGGGTATCAGCAGAAATGTGAAAGCAGTCCGTCCTCCCTCCATTTGTAGTACCGCGGTACTTGAACCTCCGGGAGATAGGGAGTCCATCTAGCTACACCTTCCAGGCTTCCGTGATGTTGTTAGGTAGCGTGTTGAAGTCGATGTTTTTACGCCACAGTTCGCGGAACAGGACCTTGGCTTGGACAATGAAGGGAGAAAGCCCCCTCCACCTCCCCCCTCCCCTTCCCAGTGGTTCATGTTGAACCTCAGTGCAAACGGCAAGACGCAGTACGATAGCAACAGGACACACGAAGCGCTGCTTGTCCTGTCGTTTACGCTAGGGTTCAACATGCTTCACCAACACTTCCACGTTTTCACGTTGCGCCTTAGTGGGTCACATAACCACGCCGTTGTTTGTATCATGGGCCAATTTGTGAATTGTTCTACGCCATGAATACAATCCATACATAGAGAGAATGTTAAGTGGTCGGCACACAGGTCCCACGTACGTCGCAAAATCTTCAGCACACCCGGCAAATAATCGAGATGCATGGTAGCCCGGGAGTCACGTTGAAATCACTGGCGTAGCATTTTACTGCTTCAAACATTTCAGTTGCATTTTTGTACAGCTTCACGGCAGCTTTCTCGCCTCCAGCTCCTGTGAGCACGTCATCCATGTATGTCTCACAGTTTAAGGGTACTGCTCTTTGTTTAAGTGGTGGAAAGTAGAAATGGGTTAGCCATCACTCTGAAAAGGATGCGTGTCATACAGCAATTCAAAACTGCTGAAAGTGGTACACCCGGTTTTGGTATTGCTTGAAACCACAGGAAACTCAATGCATCTCTGGCCACCGGTTTTATGCCAACCTTTAAAAATGTTTGTTTGATATCCGACACTTGCGCCACTTGGTGTCTTCGGGAGTTCAGCAATAGGGTGTATGCACTGGGCTTTTGACCGTGCGGCGATGCTACGTACATGACGGCACCGACAGCATATCCACGGTTGCGTTCTGCCGTTCCGGCAGCATGTTTCTCAATGCAAAACGTGGTTTGCGGCGTGGTGTTCATAACAACGTTCGCGTGGGCAGTGTTTTTTTTTTGCGTGATTCATGGGTTTGCGAATGCCTTGTCACAAGGAGTAGTCAGCATTGTTTTTGTTTCGAAATTTCGGACTGTGCTGTTCACACTTCCACAACTGCAGACCCGAAAGCAGGCCGCACAACAAAAGCAAGCGTGTCGCTTTTTTTTCTGTTTTGAAGCGGTAGCTAAAGCAGTGCTTGAAGACGATCTGACTTCATGCAACAAATTCGCAAAGAAGCTATCGATTATGGGTCTAATCAGTACCGAATCAGGCGTGCCCATTTTATTTCAGGTGGAAACGACGGCCGTTAAAGCTATAACCTCATACCTTGCACATGCTTGTAACACGACGTGTTAAGGTAGCCGGCATACTTTATCAATGAGGCTAACCCGACTGGGCATCCAGCCGCAGCCTTGTCTACTTCCAGTGTTTTTAGGTGAATACGTGTACATGAAATGCAACCTTTTTTCAAATAATTGTGGGCATCCAACTCTTTTGTCGTCTTCGACTCAAACAAGTTCTGTGCTTGTGCACTAAAGCTTGACGTTGGCTATACAATTTGACTACTTCAAAAACAGCGCAGAGATGAAGACTTATAGAGTGACAAACTAGAGCAGTGTGGTTTATCGCTTGTCTCTGCGCTGTTTTTGCAGTATTAAAAGCGTGTTCCATAATCTTGTTTTGCTTATAATTTCCACCTCGTCTACAGAAAAAAAAGCACTCGAAAATTTTCGGTAGAATCTTTGTCGACGTGGCTGCACCTAATTTTATATACATATGTCTGATTGCTTCCACCAAGAACCTCTGCGTAATTGCTCACCGTCATTGGGAGCTTAGGTAGACGACAGTCATACGTTCAATACACCAGAACACTGTTGCCACAGCACGTCACCGTCTCTCGCACTCCCCAAGAAGCGCGCAGCATGCCTGGGTGGCTTGGTAAAGCCAGTGCCTCGTCCCGCACGCCGCCACCATATCAAATATCGTTGCAGCTTTGGGTGGAAACATTTTCCTAACTCGAGACACGGTCCTTTGAAGCAACCCAAAAATATGAAAATTAATGCATGGAGATCACACGGAGATAGTGCAAAGCGGACTACGTTATCAGCGCCTGTCCAACGGTTAGACAGGTGCAGGTATATGCTATTTTTAGTAGGTGTCAAAGTTTTTGCACACCACAAAAAAGAGGAAGTGCAGTGTTCAACTTGATTGAATCATCTGACTGCCCACTTTTGTAAGCCAGTGTATTGGTGTTGAGTGCATAGCATTTTTACTGATTGCAAGAACATAGTGTATGTGATGATGCTCAAGTATCAATTTATATTTAAGGAACCCAGGAGAAGAAAAATATGAATGGTGCAAAATGAAAGGGTTCAACATACATGAGACTACTTGATCATTACGGGTTGTGTTCCTATCGGTGAAATGTCAATAAACCGTGCTGCAGTTTAGCGTCATCTAGTGCTGATATGTTTTTTTTTTCAAGTCTACATAAACTTAACTTATTTTTGTATGTACTGTTGTTCACTTAACCTTGTGTGTTTCAAGTCTGTAATACTTAGTACATTTGGTAGCATTAAACAAAGGAACTCTTTTTGTTGTGCCTTTACATGCCTAACTTTGGCCGAAAGAGGCTTCATTTCAAAACAGAAAACCGCGTTATAAGTGGAAATTACGGAAATGTACTAGATCTTGGTAACTCATTGAGGCATCACTGCTCTTAACAATACATAGCCAGCTTTGATTATAACTAAGGCTTATTAATTCATGTACGTATCTATAAATCTCTGGGTCCTATCTGTTTTTGTACATAGCTGTCTTGTTTTGAAATAAAATAAAATTTGATCAGCGAGTTTTATTTTGTGTGGGGTATACACGTCGTGTTCTGCCGTGAGTCTTCTGCAATTAGTGTGAGGCCAATTTTTCTTCAGTACCTCGAGCTGCCCTTGTCACTAATTTTTTAAATTTTTATTGAAGTGCATACTGCGAACCAGAGGCCCAAGAAGGAGGGTCATAAAGGTGTGAACAAGATCATAGATACCAGCAGTTCAGGATACTACCTATGGCAGCAATGAGAAAAAACAAAAGGGTAAAATAAACTAAACATTTGCTTCTATTTATTCTAATTATTCAAGACATATGTTGAGGTGTACTTTTCCAGTCGATAATACATGTGGGAAAAAAAATTTTCAACCGGTGTGTAGAACGGGTGAAACAATGAAAATGGTAATGATGAATAATATTTTGAAGTATGTCGTGGTCTTGTATATAGGCCAAGTTTGTAGCATAACAACAGCAAAAATTTAAGGCATTAAGACTTTTTTTTTACCTAGTGCTTCAATTGCAAAAGTTTGCATGAGCTCATTAACAGAATCCGTGCGACCATAGTTAGAATTCTGAAGAGTGAAGAAATGTAAGATGCAAAAACTTTCTCCTTGACTAATATTTGAATTCCACAAGCTTACATGGTCTCACAAAAGAGAATTTGTGCAATTATATTTATAATAAATAAAGTCGACGACCTTTCTTAGAGCCTTTTCAACCAATTCTATATTATTTCCTCTATAGGAGTCTGAGACTGTGCAGGCATACAGAAGTTTCTATCAAATTAAAGTAGGGTACAAAAGTAATCTAACTTTTGATGGAGTATCGATGAGTTTATTCTTTATAAAACCGACTTCACGACAAGATGAGGAAACATTGGTTGTTATATGTTACTTCAGCTCAAGTTGCTAATTTATACAATAGCTCGACGAGTACATTTGTGAGCTTCGTGCAAGTTTTCCTGAAAAAGGGTACAAAAGTGTGAGTGGATTCTTTTTGTTGACGATATGAAGGGAGACTGCAGTCATCCGGTTTTAACCTCGTAGCCCACTCATGACTCCAGGAGGGGATATTATAATAAATAGTGAAATTGCCAGTATATAGCGAAATCTCTCTAGGCTCATTTACAATGGAAATAATTCATTACAGAAAATGTAAAGGAAAGACCAAGGGCACTACCATGGGGACCATTAGAAGTAGGAGGAGAGTGTCAGCTATTCACTCCAATCCGACGAACAAGCAGTAACCTAGGCTGCAAGAAAGGAGCGGGGAGGGTGGGAGCCAGTATGTGAATTAATTTTTTGAAATTAATTTGGCCAGACGGCTGGTACCCCCAGTAAGTGCAGGTGGTGGGACTGGCCTGCTCCTGTGAGGGATAAAAAAAGAAAAACTTCCATTCTGCTGTATGAATCGCTCATGCATTCTGGTATATGGCCACCAAATGCAGACGTGTACGGACGCCTGTTTTTACAAACCCCGGACCAGGTTCGAAGCCTGTGGTAATTTGCAAACAAAATCTGTAGTGTCGGAATCAGCAAATTAACTGTAAACAAATGTACCGGAAACATGAAGCAAAGCGTTAAATGTGCCTAGCTGTGTTTTCCGTGGAAGTTATTTACTAAGTAAAACTGTTGACCTGGATGGGTGCCTTCGTACAGTCATCCAGAAAAGGTAATCTCGTTTTAGAACCCAAAGATCAAAGCCGGCATTGTCATTAAAAAAAAGAAAACACCGCGGCGCCGGTCGGTGGAACGATTCCGATTTTTGCCAGTTATTGGGTATGGGCTCCAATGACATCAGCGTTTTTTTTTTTTTGCAGCGACCTACGCTTGGCTTCATGTGATCTAAGTACGAATAAAACTACTATTATTAGTATTAATTTCATCTCAAGTGCACTAACGGCTACCTAATCTGATTTGACGCTTCTAACGTTGGGAATGGGCTGCATTGACATGAGCGCTTTTTCCGGCGCTCTGCGCCTAGCTCCGCGCTATCTCAGTAGGAATAAAACTACTATTAGTAGCACTCATTTCTACCACTTTCAATTACCTCCACTGGTTTCAATGACTACCGCTTGCACGCCAGCCTTAACGGTGGGATACCTCGGTACATGTGCTTTGGAGAGAAAGGCACTTATGTAGGAGATCGAGAACCATGCGATTGTGGAAACGTCGCGGCAGATTGCACTTTCTTTCTGTAATCGTAAGCTTTGCGCCTTCAGTTTTCGTGAGTGACAGTAGGGGAGCCTTAGAGGTGAAGCGCAACTCCCACGTTTGTGGTGGTAATTTTACAAAAAGCCAAAGTTATTCAACCACACAACAGCCCAAGCTACAAACCATCCCCCCTCGCCTTCCCATTTTACCACCTGCGTGTAATAAAGTCTGGCACCCATAGTGAGAAATGCTGCAGTGTTAACTTCATCCGTGTTTTTTATTAGATGCGACTGCATCGCATTCACTCGCCTTGTCCCTGGATCCGGCGTTGTCGGCGTTGTTGTGGGCGTCCGCTCCTCTCCCATTCTCCTCGCCGTGTGAGCTGCGCTTTCCGCCGCTCACCCTCTCTCTTCTCCGATAGCGAACACTCTCGCGAGGGGCATTGGATTGGATTCGAATGGATTGGCTTGGCTTGGATTAGATTTAATTGGATTGGATATGAATTGGCTTGGATTAAAGTGCATTGTGTTGGATTGTGTTGCGTCATAACCGCGGCAGACGTACTGGCGCCGGCGCGTCCCCTCACAGTTATGCGCGCTATAAAACGCGGTGCCTGCGCCGCTCCGCTCCATCGTTCTAGCGCCGTTCCTCCGCTGTCCAACGCTGCAACGTGAACCCCCTATGCGTCGCATCTACACAGTGGCCCCCGCGAGGGGAGGTGGGAGTTTTTGCTTCAGTATTCTTGCCCGAGTAGTTAAAAAAAATCGTGCAATGCCTTGTGAAGAAAGCAGAAACGTGCGACTAGTTGCTTCAAACAGGGGTGCATCAGTCCGAGTCCTCCAGCACAGACACATTTCCGACACGCTGGAAGCAGTTAGAATGTGGAGAGGGGGATCATGGAAGTGCAAAATTAACCAGCGAAATCATCCAGCCATCCATCTATCGAAGAAATAAAATGGGAAACGGTCAAACTCAAAGACGCTGCGATCAAAAGGCCAAACTGCGTTCTGGTCAAATTCAAAGCTCTACTAGTCAAAATTTAAACCCAGAAGGTAACCAAGGCAACCCACACGAGAAAGCTGTGTGATAAACCATCATCGTTGTTTGACGGAGGAGGGCATGAATTTTCACGCGTACGGGGCAGCTTGTAAAGCTCGACCGCAGCAATCAGTCGTAAAACTGAGGGCTGTTTTTCGGCTCCGTCCTGCCTCTCGTCCTTCAGACATGTAGGTATTGTTTTTTGCAAAACCATTAATCAACTAGCCAGCAACCATTGCGAGTATTATAACGCAATGCTTTTCCAAGACAACGATTAACGTTCAACTATCATGCGGTATTTATTCTGTAAATGATTCCCCATGGCTGTAGTAAACGTATTTCTGTGAAATAAACACGTTTCTACCGTAGTTTATTAAGTTACGAACCGTCGTCTATCCCAATTGCTATTTTGGGGTAAATCTTCGAAGGCACCTCCCAACTTTGTCTTTCGCTTGTGCACGACGCGGTTTCGTCATCCTCTGCCAAAGGGCAGCACCGCACCCTTCCTAATCGGCTGCACACACTGACTTTGTAGGACACTTTAGCTTGAATATGTCATAGATACACCAAACTGCATGTACGCATAAAAAAAATTGCACGAAGCAAAGGACTTGCGCTTCCAGCTTGACGTCCAGCTTTGCGCATTAGGCGTCGTCTGCTATTTGTATTTACTGAGTATGGCGTAAATCACGGGCATGGCATCTCTCGTAAAGGTCACCTCTGCTTTCAAGATTTACCGATCTGAAAAAAGTTCTTCTGGTTATCTGCGCTTTACAAACCTCACCGCAGCAGAATGACAGAAAGCCCTGCACAAGAACGTTGCGCTGACCGCCACCGGCATTCCACTTACTAGAGGTTCGTTACAGGCGGCGCTGTACGCTGAAGCAATGGGGGTGCCATACAACGGCCGCCCAGTCCCTATACCGCACGCCGTCGTGCATTTGCTGATGACGCGATCACTTCCTGAGACACAGCAGCTATGCGCCATCGTCGAGAAGACTACAGTTCGCTCTGCGCTCTAATTTCGGATTAGCGGGTATCGTAATCGTCCGCAAATTTCTTTTTTTCCCAATAAACAACTGCGCAGTATGAAACTGCAGAGTTATGTGCCAAGAATCAAATCAAAAATCAATTATAACTAAATTATTAAAAATACAATTGCAGCCATAAAGAGTAATGTTTTCACATTCATACAAATACGCAGCCTTAAGTGTCCCAGTGAAGGTTTTATTTCGCTTCAGTTAGTGTTGTAATCATTGGCCTACCATAGAAACATTTTTAAGTGGATGGTACAGTTAAAGGAACTCTTCAGCACTTTCGATAAACAGTTTCACTCTTTTCTTTGCATCTTCAGGCACTGCGAAAGCTATAGCTATTGCGAGCACAGAGCAGCAATGCGTGATTTGTTCGTCGCTGCTGATACGCCTTCCGTTTCTGTTCGCTTTTATGGCTTTCTTGTTAAAGTGGCTATCCAATGCGTTGTTTGCTGCAACCTAATGAAATCCGGCAAATAGCCGCTACACTACTGTAATGACGTTATTCCAGCTGTCGAAGGGGAGAAAAGGACCGGGAAGGAGAGAAAAATTTTTTCAGCGAGTTTCTGAGCTATGTGATGGGCACAGAACCGTAATTTTTGGCTGAGGCACTTCGCGACCCCCTAATTTAGGTGTGTACTGGCTGTGCTGGTTGACTACTTTCTGCGAGCATTCAAAATGTAGAAAAAACTTGAAAAAAGTCTTGCAGGGTCGCTTTAATTTGGCCAAGATAAACCATCTGCGCAAAGAATCCTACATTATGACTTTGGTTTTATACCAACTTGACAAGGAAACAAAAACCGAGCACAAAAAAATTGAAAAAAAACGCCTGCTTTTTTTTCTCCGAACCCATTTGAATTAGTTTTAACCGGTTCGAACCGGAATGGAATGGTGCTCTGGAACCGAACCCGAACCGAACCCGAAAGGGTTGAACCCGAACCCGAACTGAACCCTAAAAAATTCCGGTTCGACACCCTGCAAGTATGTGTAAAACTTCCCCAACGGCCATATTATGGCCAAATACTCTTTTTTATTGACTGAGTAGTTGGACTGAGCCTTTGTTAGCGTCCGGCTTGCGTATGAAACGACGTGCTCCGCAAAGCCAGTTTATCGCTGCGCGAGCACGGCACCGAGACCAATACCGCTAGCATCTGTGTGGTCTTGTGTTGCAGCAGACGGGTCAAAATGTCGCATTATAGGCGGTGAGGTGAGGAGACGACGGAGTGTTGCAAAACGCCTCGTCCCAGGACGCAGACAAAGCCGAAATGCCGTTGTCGCTGCAGAGAAGCTTTGTTAGTGGTGAAATGATGGACGCAAAGTTGCGAATAAACCGTCAAAAATATGAATACAGCCTGATATATCCCTTGAGTGCCTTTAGGGTGGTTGGTTTCGGGAACTCCGCCACGGCATGAAGCTTGGTCTCAACCGGACAAAAGCCGTCTTTGCAAACGACATGACCCAGCATGGTCAGCTTGCGCTCAGCAAAATGACACTTCTTCTAATTGAGCTGCAGTCCAGTCGTGGCAGGGCACGTCAAAACGTGCTCTAGGGGAATCAGATGCGTCCCAAAATTTGGAGCGAAAACGAGTACATCGTCCAAGTAACAAAACGCGCGTCTTCCATTTGAGACCGCGCAAAAGACTGTCCATCATTCTTTCGAGCGTGGCTGGGGCCTTGCATAGCCCGAATGGCATGACGTTAAATTCGTAGAGGCCATCAGGGTTGTAGAATGCCGTTTTTTGCGCGATCAGCATCCGCCATTGGGACCTGCCAGTACCAGGATCGTAACTAGAGGGATGAGAAAAATTCCGCTTCCTGCAAACAGTCAAGCGCATCATCAATGCGAGAGAGCGGGTAGACGTCTTTGCGTGTAATGGTGCTCAAGCGTCGGTAATCTACGGAGAACCTAATGGAGCCATCTTTCTTCTGAACCAGCACCCCAGGCAAAGCCCTCAGAACTCTTTGAAGGGAGAATGACACCTTGCTTAAGCATATCTGTCACGTTGTCTTCAATGGTTTGGCGCTCAGTCGGTGACACAATATGGGCACTGTCGAAGCGGGAAATGTGAACCAGTAACGATGAAGTGGGTGACAACGGACGTACGACTCAGCGAGCTTTGCGCGTGATCCAACGACGAACAGAATTTCCGAAGCGATGCAGCAAGTCGCGCTCATTGGATTGCGTACAGTTCTTCGTCCATGCACTGGTGGAAAGCAGCAGATTTCAATTGTTCTGGTACGCCGGAACTAACGCTCAGTCCGTCAATATGAAGAGGGTGCAAATGGTCAGGTACGTCAACGACTAGCCAGGCATCCACAATCTCGATAAAACCAAGTGTTTCTCCTCTAAAAAGGGAACATGGAGTCCCCGACGGATTCGTCACCAACATAGTGCTTGCACCATCATGAGTAGTTAGAATGGCACAAGGCAAAAGAAGACATTTCTGACGAAGAAAAATGGCTGAGGGCGTAAATAGAACAGTTGCGCCTTGGACAGAGGTGCAACACAATGGAACGAGGACAGAGAAGCCAGGCGAAACGTAAGTGTCTTCAGCGATTAGTAGCTTGGTAGTAGAGGCACCATCAGAATCCTCTAAGGCGTCAGTTCAACTTTGGTACGAGCACAGTCAATAATAATGTTGTGGCGGGAAAGAAAGTCCCAACACAGGATGACGTCATGGGAGCAGGATGGCAGCACGATGAACTAAATGATGTACAAAATGTTCTTGATAACGACCCGTTCAGTGCAGGCAGAAATCGGCTTAAAGGGTTGCGAATTGGCTGCTCGTAATGAAAGTCCAGAAAGTGGCGTCATCACTTCTCGTAGAGAACGGCAGAGACGGGCCTGGATAACAGAAACAGCGGCTCCTGCATCGTTTAGAGCAACAGTTGGGGTATCTTCTACAATAACGTCAATAACATTTTTGGCGGAAATTGAGGCCTTGAGCAGTTTCACGGTGACGCACCTGTTGCCTCAGGAACTGCGGCTGTTAGTTTTCCTCCCCATCACTGGTCTGGCGGCGACGCATAGGAGAAACTGAGCGGCGGCGTGGAGAGGAGGATCGGCGGCAGGTGAACTGCGGCTGTTCAGAAGACTCGGTGGGCAAATTCTTCGGCGGAGCAATCACGGGCCATGGGGGCTAGCGTAAAAAGGTGCTTGAAAAATTTCGCCGGGTGGCAGCACACGAAAACAGTAGCGGTGGACCCGTCCGTGTGTAAGCCACGCGAAACAGATGGGCCGATTATCCGGTGTGCGCCACGCATTCGCAGCGTAAGGACTGGCTATAGGGGTTGGAAGTGGTCGTGATGGTACGTGAGTCGGCGCAATGGGCACCGCAGGCTGGAACGACATGCTGGTTGCGGCGCTGCGGGCTGGAAGAATGAAGCAAGCGGTGGTGGCGGCCTGGCTGTCACTCCAGCGTAGGTGCGAGGGGAGTAGGTGAGACGGGTTAGGGCGTAGGGGCAGCGACTGGTGCGGTGTGTTCGGATGGTGGTAATGCGTTAGCACCTGTTCCTGTATCACATTTCGGAGTGTAGGCGCCAGTGGAGAAGGTGGCTGTGCGGTGCAAAGGAGCAGGGACACTTGGCGGGCCACCTCTTCTCCGATAAAATCTTTCATGTGGGAAAACAGAGCGGAATCCTCGTCACACGTTGCTGCCACGCTCTCCACGGACTTCCCGCGAGCACAGGCTTGTCGAGTCAGAGCTAGCTGCTTGCGTGGGTCGTCAAAAGTCTGACACAAGCTGATGGCATCCGCAACAGTTTTGGGGTCTGTAGCTAAGAGCATCCAGAAAGCGTTGTCGTCGACGCCCTTGAAGTTCTTCCGGCGATTGTCAACTTCCGTCATGGAGGGGTGAACGCTTTTGCATAGGCAAATGACGTCTTAGATATAGCGGGTGAACGACTCGCCAGCCTGCTGGCCACGTGCAGCAGGTTGGCTAGTCGTGAAGTTTTTGGCGCGAAGTTTTCGCACAGCAGGGCGGCCAAAAATTTTAATGAATTCAGTACAGAAATTAGACCAAGGCCGGAGATCAGAGTCATTATTGTTATACCACATTTCTGTGACTTGGGGTAGAGAGAAGGCGGCGTTGCTAAGCTTGGCATTGTCGTCCCACTTATTATACGCACTCACGCGTTCGAAGGAAGCAAGCCAGTCCTAGGCGTCGCTGTCGCCTGTACCGCTTGTTGATTCTCGATCGCTGGAGAGTGCGCGTGCGCGGTCACTTGGAAGAAGAGGAGAAAGAAGCGCGGGGATTTGTACGTGCGCTCGTGCTTAATGGGAAGTGAAATGTGTTCCCAACGGTAGCGCGGCGTCGGGTCTTCTCGAGTTAATATTTCTGGTGCCGTGAAACCCGGGAGAAGACCGGCATCGTGTCCTGACCGATGGACAAGCTCCGCCGTCAGCGAGGCTCTCTCCGTGGAGCCGTCACGAGACTGCTCAAGGCAGCCACTGAGCTCTACAAAAGCCCCTCGCCATCTCCGCATGACCTGCAAGAGGCCATATACCAGCTGGCAAGTAAAGAACGCTCACTCAAAGAACTTGATGACAAGATCGGTGAAGCACTCGAAGGCGATGAGTTTGACCAGGATATTGCCGGCGTAATAGAAAACCACGAAAACATATGCGATGCGATCAGCCGGCTGCGCTCGGCATTGAATGAGCTGCGGGTGCCCGGCCCGAGAGCTGACGCTGCAGCGGAACCACAACCCGTTCAACCACACAGCATTGTGCTCGAAGGCGTTCGCCCTGCAGTCCATCCGAACACGCCGTCGCACGTCGGCTCTCGTCCATTGACATCGCGGGTTGTCCTGCCGACGCTGCAAGTCCCCCACTTTTCTGGGGAGCCACGCGAATGGCAGGGCTTTTGGGACCATTTTGAAGCGACCATTAATAATCACCCCGACTTACCCGACATAGAGAAATTCAAGTATTTAAAGTCTTACCTTACCGGAGACGCAAAACGCGCCGATGAATGGATTCGCCTAACTGACGCCAATTACCGTCAGGCCTTGAAGATCCTCACCGACCGGTTTGGACGCACAGAACTTCTCGTGGACGACCACGTAGATAGCCTACTCGCCATCGCACCGATTGAATCGTCGACGCAAGTGGCACGCCTCCGACACCTGTACGAGCAGGTACAATTCAGGACTGGCTGTCTTGAGAGCCTTGGCGTTTCAGCTTCCGAGTACGCGGTGATCCTGAACAGAGTCCTCATGCGCTCGTTACCTCAAGACCTGGCGATTCTCTACCGTCAGCGCATGAAGGAGAACGCCAACGGCCACGTTGAGGAAACGTCTCGAGAAGAGCAAGTCAAGGCCATCATGGCGTTCTTGAAGGTTCAGGTGGAGAGCAGAGAGGAAAGTAGAGCTTTTCGATAGAACTCTGACTCCAAGATGCCTTCAATCCCGCAGCAGCCGAGAACCTCCTCTCCTCACTTGACGTCTGCCTTGGCCTTGTCAGCAGGCTCTGCATCGGGTTCAACAAATTTGTCGCCGGGAGGAAAGCTGACGTGCTACCTGTGCGGTAGTCAGGGCCACAAGGCAAGGGACTGCCGGGCCGTCTTAACAGTTGCGGAAAAGCGACGGCGCCTTTCAAGAAACCGCTGCTGTTTGAGATGCGGGAGACAAGGGCAAATGGCGCGCAACTGCCGTACTAGCGCGAAACTCAAGTGTGAGACTTGTTCGAGACGGCACGTAACCATCCTTTGGGACCTTTGAGAACAATTCGGGACCACCTGCCAGACTGCTTCTCACCGTGATAGAGACGCCGATCGTGAACAACTTGCAGAACGAGATCGCCACGTGACAATAACTCCTGCCAGCAGCATTTGCTCCTCGTCGGTGCTGCTACAAACTGCCACAGTGTGGGCATACGGAGAATGCGGTCGGCCGGTCTTGGTCCGGCTACTCCTCGACACTGGGAGCCAACGAACTTTCGTGCGCAGTGATCTATGTCGTCAGCTGGCCCTACCTGGTTCTGAAATGGAAGGCTTGGCCTTATTTACGTTTGCCAGCTCACACCGCCCGACATCGTACCAGTGCCGGAAGGTGGCGATCACCTTACAAAGCCGCTTCCATTCGTGTCCCGTCACGCTCGATGCTCTTGAAGTGCCAGAGGTTTGCACGGTAGACGGTCCACCCTTGAAAACTGAACTCGGAAATCTGCTTCGCGACAGCAATTTACTCGTTGCCGATGAACCCGAAGAATGGCACACACAAACGCCGAATATAAGCCTGTTAGTGGGTTCGGACAACTATTAGAAACTCGTTAGCGGGCGCATCAAGCGCTTCAGCGACAGCCTTTGCGCCTTTGATACAGTTTTCGGCTGGGTTCTACAAGGACAATACTCAGGTACCGATTACACCCTGCTCAAGAGCAACAGCACTATGGCCTTGTTTTTGGCCTGCATTGAGAGACAAGCAGAAAGTTGTCCAGGACCAGTACGAGCGATACCTCAGAAATGTTGGGGTTGGAAGCCAGAGGGATAACTGACACGCCTGAGAAGACTAAAGTCGAAGACGACGCTGCGTTTGTGAGGTTTTGGAGTGGGCTCCACAAAGAAGACGGCCAGCACGTATTGCTGCTTATTATCGAAGCACCAAGCTTAACGTACAGCACTAACGGGGTTGTAGCGAAGGGAAGACTTTGACGGCCGCTACAAAACTGTGAACATCACCCGAAACTTCCAGGAGAGTACGACGGCGCCATCGGTGAGTATTGCCAGGAAGATCATGCAGAGCGACTGCTGCAACCCACGGTCCCCGGGGACACATTTTATTTCCTCCCAAAACACACAGTCGTCAAACGGGAGACAGAGTGGACATTGCCAACGTCCGCTGCAGCCGATATGCGCCGACGTGCTAAGCACAGAGAGGAAGCTGCACGTCTACTGCAGGTCGAACAAAGAATATCTGCCGCTGCTTCGATCAGCGCATCAAGGCACGTCAACGTTCCCGCGAAAACTTCACGTGGGACCTGATCGTGGTTCAGGATGACAACGTGGCCCTACTGAGCTGGAAGAGCGGCCGTGTGGTCCAGTCATTTCCAGGAAGAGATGGCATGAAGCGCTACCATGAAATTATCCTACCTAACGGACAGCGAATCCGACGCGCCATTCAGTGACTGTGCCTTTTGGAGTCAACCGCGGCCGCGGGAGAATGTTTATTCTCGATCGCTCGGGAGTGCGCGTGCGCGGTCACTTGGAAGAAGAGGAGAAAGAAGCGCGGTGGTTTGTACGCGCGCTCGTGCCTAATCAGAAGAAGAAATAAAAGTGGAATCTGTTCCGAGCGGTAGCGCGGCGTCGGGTCTTCTCGAGTTAATACCGCTGAACTTGGCCGGGCCCCGCTCGCGCATGGAGTCCCGGCAGATCGCGGCCTGACTGCTTTCTCTGGACATTGGGGGTGGTAGCGTCCGGAAACGAAGCTCCAGGGCGGGATCGAAACTCCTGACCTCCACCACTTGTCAAGAAGACAGCCGACACGCTGGTAGCCGGTTGAGGTTGTTTGTTATCAGGAGCGAAGCCGATTAGAACGCAGGTCTGAGCGTTGCAATCGCCAAGCCCGTTTCTGGCGCATGCACCTCCTGCGGTTCATCGTCTTCCCTGACACCTCTTCGGCGCATATACCCGTGTGCGGATTGGACATAATTCTTCATGGCCTATGCTGGTGAGGCGCATACCCCGATGGCTTGATAGCCTGTCGCGTCTATGCATTACCGTCGCTACAATATATCATATATATAATCTAGAGGCGTAAAACATTGCGATGCAAAACCTCAGAGCAAGGTCACCGAACAATTCACTACCAAACCAAGGAGGACGGCTGCCTACTGGAAGCGAAGCAAGAAGAAGCGCGAGAGCTCGTTCAAGGAGAGAATAAACATGGCGTCCTGAGAATCGGTTGCATCTTCATTACAAGTGGCGCAGCTGACCAGTCTTCAGTCCGAGGTCACCCTGTTTCCGGACCTGCTCTCCCTTGCAGGAATCCAGCAGTAGGGACGGCCCGCAGCAGTGGCCAAGGCCTGGCACATCTTCTAGCCTTGCTGCAACAGTTCATCGCTGGGGCCGCGGTCCCAGCGCGAGCGCAGGACGCAAGGAAAGCCCAGGACCCAGGCTAGCCAGCCTTGGAGGCGGCCTTCCCCTGCGGTCGACGTCTTCGGGCTCGCCGTTGCTTCCGCCGTTCGCGCCAAGATTTCTGCACTTTGGATTCTTCTCCGTAAGTGAGCAACCTCTCAGGATGACGACCAGTGCTACGCGTGGCGCCCACCTTTCTTGGGCTGTCGAGGCCCTCACAGAGGTGTGCCGGCGGCTCGCCGACGTCGCGCCTTTCCCGGAATAGGCAATCCGTTGCCGCGCGTTCTCATCGTGTGCCCATGCAGACGTCCCGGTATTTTGTGGATTCCACGACAACGCTGTTCGGTGGGTACAGCTTATTGACACCCTTGCCGCTTGCTACGCGTGGCTCGAGCACACGAAGAGGTCAGTCGCTGAAGATCGCCTCCGCGATGCTGCCCGGGCATGGCATTTTTACCAGGAAAACCCACATTCAACCTGGGCAAGCTGCAGCGGGGCGGTGCTTGCTGGATTTGGTGACTTTTCAGGCACCTACGACGCCTGCAACATGGAAATAAGCCACCGTCACCAAAGCCGTGGTGAAGACATCGAGGTGTACATGCATGAGAAGCTACGCCTGCTTGTATACTGTGGACTCCCTTGGGTGTGCCTGGCAGCCAGGCTGTATGTCATAGATGGCCGGCTTACCCCGTTCAAGCTGGAATCTTGACTGTGCAGTCCCCAGATTTGACCCTGCAACATTTTATTCACCTGGCAGTAGAACTGCAGCGGAGTGCAACCAGGCAGGCACAGGAGTCTCACCCACAGGAATATGTACAGACCCTGGCCGAGTCCCCTGCCCCTCGTCCTAAGTCGAGTAATGTTTTCTTAAAGAGGAGGAGGCAGGCAGCAAGATGATCCCCATCGTCACTGAAGACGGAGCCCCGCATCCCAAGCCTCCGCACCATGACCATTAGCAGCCGATGGTTTCCTCCGTGCAAATGCAGGCATCCATTGAAGATGAGCCACCTTCGATTCGTGAAGGTTCCGAAGGGCTGTCGCTGACGGAGGGCCGGAAACCACAGTTACTCAACATCTGCCTGCTGGAAGTCCAACAAGAACTGATGGAGACAACCGAGCTGCCAACACCCAAAAGCTTGGCAAGTGAAGACATCTTTTGCGGAAGTCACGAAGACTCCTATGCGCAGCACGGTCCAGGGACACGTGTCGAGCACGGTCCACGGACACGTGTCGAAGCAGTCAAAAAAGTCGGAAGTGACAAGGACGCAGAAGAAAACGTAGAATCGATTAGGAATAAAAACCGACCAAGAAAATAGCGGCAATATCAGTCCAATACGAACTGACTTCAGGGACAGCATGACGCGCCTCTTTACCGAGCAGGACATTATCTCGGAACACATCCTGCGTTCCTCACCAACGAAGTACACCTTAGCCCTAGCACAAGCCAAGAGTACAAGATGAGGAGAACAGCGAGAGACCAAAGCCCACACCAACATTTTCGTTTGGGGCGTCGTCACAGTTTGGCCGAGTGTGGAGGCGTAAGACATTGCGAAGCAAAACCTCTGAGCAAGGTCAAGGTATATATATATATATATATATATATATATATATATATATATATATATATATATATATATATATATATATATATATACAATAAATATATATATACAATAAATATATATATATATATATATATATATATATATATATATATATATATATATATATATAATATATATATAAATCTAGCGAAAGATAAACTCACAAAGCGCGCAGAAATAGTATAAGTAAAGAGTCGGATACACAGCAAGAACAATAACAAACAATGTTTACTTACGTAGCGGCAACGGGACTTGCCTTCATCAGAGTAAAGTTACATGATTTTGCTGTCGCAAACATTTTGAACACATTTCTTATATAGGTTTGCATAAAACTGTGAGAAGGAGCGGAAAATGTTTCGGAAATGGGGAGTGTGCATACAGTCAGGCTACGCCTATGTTACAACATCAACAAACAAACAAGAAAAATAAAATAAAAAGGGGGGGGGAGCGAGAGAGAGAAAAAGGGGTCGTGTTAACAATGCAGCGTTCAAGGTTGCACCATGACGGGTCAGCGTATGCCGCGCGGGCTGCAAGTTCAGACAATAGGGGAAACTGGACAACCGCGGTTTGACAAGAAATGGAAGAGTATACACTGAGGTATTCAGTGACTGCTGAGACTGGTTCGGGGGGAAGCGAAGATGGGTGTGCCCCCCGCGGGTCAAGAGAATAGATCGGGGGCACAAAAGAGCATTTCACAGAAGCTAGCAATTGAACAGGATATAGGTAGGGTCACAAAAGGTTAAACATGAATAGATCACAGAGAGATCACAAACATGAATAGATCACAAACATTTTGAACACATTTCTTATATAGGTTTGCATAAAACTGTGAGAAAGAGCGGAAAATGTTTCGGAAATGGGGAGTGTGCATACAGTCAGGCTACGCCTATGTTACAACATCAACAAACAAACAAGAAAAATAAAAAAGGGGGGGGGGGGAGCGAGAGAGAGAAAAAGGGGTCGGGTTAACAATGCAGAATTCAAGGTTGCACCATGACGAGTCAACGTATGCCGCGCGGGCTGCAAGTTCAGACAATGGGGGAAACTGGACAACCGCGGTTTGAAAAGAAAGGGAATAGTATACACTGAGGTATTCAGTGACTGCTGAGACTGGTTCGGGGGGAGGCGAAGATGGTTGTGCCCCCTGCGGGTCAAGAGAATAGATAGGGGGCACAAAAGAGCATTTCACAGAAGCTGGCAATTGAACAGGAAATAGGTAGGGTCACAAAAGTTTAAACATGAATAGATCACAAAGAGTTAAACATTCTTAAGTGATGTTGGGAACGAGGCCTCCCTCCCCAGGACAAATGACATTGTTGAGCCGCATTAGGCTAATAAAGCTGCTGTATTAGGAGAGTTTCTGCGAATTCTGATGGCAAACTCGAGGGTAGGAATAATGAACATAGTTATAAAAATTATGAAGCCGCTAATTTTATTCGCGGGATAAGCACGTTAGTTTTCCGTAACTTTCAATTATTCCAAGCGTGGCTGACCCAAACTTATAAATGAGATAAGATTCCCGAACCTCGCGGTCGTGGTGCGTTTTGAAGGCGGATTCTAAAATCGTTGCTTTAAGATGTTCAAATGCATGCCCGGGACTGTTCACATGTCTTGACAGGGGCAAATAAGGGCAGCTTTTTGCATGAGAGCGGTGATTATTGAACCGTATTCGGAAGGGCGTTTCAGTTTGGCCGATATATTGTTGCCTACAAACAGTGCACTCTAGAAGATATACGACATTAGCGGAGTCACAGTTAAAGTTACCTTTTATATTTACGTAGTAGTCTGAAGCCGTGCTGGTGGCGCGCTGTGTAGTGGTCATGTGTGGGCATACTTTACATCGGGGTTTATTGCAGGGCATGCAGCCAGTAGTTGCCGGTCGGTTGATACGAGAGTTAGTAAGAAAGTCACCTAAATCCTTATAACGCCGGTAGACAACGCGTGGTGGTTCGGGGAATATGCTTTTTAAGCGGTCACTTTGCATTAGGATATTATGATGTTTTTTGAGCACGGTTGACACTCTTGGAGCAGAGGATGAGTGGGTTAAAACTAAGTTAGTTTGCGGGTTCCCGTTGGGGGCTTTTTTCTTACAGATTTCGTTACGGTCTAATTGGTTGGCTCGCACAATAGCGTCGTCGATAACTTTTTCCGGGTATTTTTTATTCAGGAGGGCGGTCTTGAGTTCTCCACAGTTTGAGTCAAAGTCGGCTTGGTTTGAGCAAATTCTCCTAAATCGGTGGGCTTGGCTGTAAGGTATTGCTGTCTTGCAGTGTCTGACATGGCTGCTTCGGAAGTGCAAATACTGCCGCGTGTCTGTCGGTTTTCTATACAGTTTAGTTTGAAGCCGACCTTGGAAGGTAGTAACGGTGACGTCCAGAAAGTATACACTGTGTTCCGAATAGGAATGAGCAAGGGAAATACTAGGATGGGCTAGGTTAAATGCCTCAATGAAGGTGAGGAGCTCCGCCTCGCCGTGTTGCGAGATCATGAATATGTCATCAATGTACCTTTTATAGTACATTGGCTTTAAATTTTGGGTGTCAAGAAAGTTTGATTCGAGGTGAGCCATAAAGATATTAGCGAAGTTAGGTCCGATTCGAGTTCCCATTGACGTTCCGCTGACTTGCACGTAATGAACTCCGTCGAACTCAAAATTGTTAAGTTCGAGAATAAACCTAAGGAATGTTTGGAGAGCAGAAGAATCGATAGGTTTGTCGCACGATGACTGCTCATACGCAAGGGATACAGCGGCGATGCCATCTTCATGGGGGATGTTAGTATACAGTGACGCAACATCAAGGGTGACTAGAAGGCAGTTATCAGGAATTTCAATTTTTGAGATGTTTGAGAGAAAGTCATTGGTATCCTTAATGAAGGAGGGAAAGCTGGGCGGAATGTCGCAAATGAGATTATCCACATAGCGCGAGAGGTTTTCGGTAACAGTGCCAATGCCAGAAACAATGGGGCGCCCTGGGTTGTTCACCTTGTGAATCTTTGGGAGAAGATAGAATTTACCGGCTACTGGGCTTAAGGGGATCAGGGAACGAGCCGTGGTTTCATTTATTGTTTTATTTTTAACAAGCTCAGCAAGTTTATCTTTGACAATTTGCTTATAATCTTGAGTGGGATCATTGGGTAGTGCTTTATAGAACGTCGACACTGATAGTTGCTTATTGGCCTCGTTAACATAGTCGGTTTTGTCAAGGATTACGATTGCGCCTCCCTTGTCGGCAGGTTTAATAATTATGTCGGGACAGCTTGCGAGTTCCTCTAGGGCTTTCTTTTCGTTGGTAGTCATGTTGTGGTGGAACGAAATTTGTGTTTGGTAAGCTTTTCGCACATCGCGTTGGACAGCTTTGATGTACATGTCGAGGCAACTATCACGCTGTGTGGGTGGGGTCCAGTGCTTATAGCTAGGTAGGGTTCTGCGGGCTTCTTCCGTCGCGGGGTGATCGTAGAAGTATTCTCGTAGTCTCATGTTTCTGGCGAAGTTATCTAAGTCCTTAAAAAGTTGAAATTCATCAAAACCACCAGTAGCCGGGCAAAAGTTTAGGCCCTTTGACAAGACGTTCATCTGAGCTGGGGAGAGGGTTATACTTGAAAGGTTCATTACATTCCCGGTAAGGTTCTCTTTTGTGACGGCAGGCGAGGGAAAAATATTAGTACAGGGATTTAACTGAACTGTTTGGGGTGCAGTAGTCGAAGCATTTATTACAGTCGTAGTGACATTATCGGCCGTATTGTCAGAGTTGTGGCAGTTACTAGTGCCGGAGCTTGTTAGGTTCTTACGCATGTGGCCAGTGTTAGAAATCTTATCTCGGTTAAACTTTCGGTCTTTTGTTCGGGATATGGCGGAGGCCGTCTTAGATTCATAGTTGCTTAAAAGGTTCAACTCTCTTTTGCTTAGTTCCTGACTAAGTAGTTCCTCTTTCTTTCGGAGAGAATGGGGCGTAGTTTCGTAGTGATTGAGGATTATTTCAGTTAATTATAAGAATGCTTTATCGAGTACCTGTTTCCACTTATTCATGTTGGACGGGGAGAGTTCGGTAGTAGCAGGTTTTATTCTAATCCTAAGACCCCTGGGAGCGACCGCGGCAGTCAAGTACTGTGCAAGAGCGGAAACGTGCAATTCGGAACGTATGCGCTTTTCCGTGATTTTTCTTAGCTTTAAAAACTGTCTTGAAACGGGGAAGGAGGCCGCGTTACCTGTTTTTTTGTGTTGTAGTAAGTTGCTGCAATGCCGATTCTTTCGAAGGTTGTAAGGGCATGTGGCACGGAGGGCTGGATTTTGGAACCCGGAAGGTCCGGCGGACGCGCTGCTGTTGGTTTTCGTGGGCTCGGTGGTCGCTGAAGATGCGGAGGTTGGGCGTGGCATGCTGTTGGTGCGACGCCGGTCAGGGAGCTTCTTAGCGTAGCCGCGAGCGTTCCCTCGGGGTGTTGTGGCCGCTGCAGGTTTGCCAGTAGGGGTTGGCATGTCGCTGGCGCGACGCTCGTCCGTGGACTTCGGGGTTGGGGCGCTGGCGCTCGCCCGGGGCGCCGTGGTTGTGGTGGATCTGGGGGGCGGTGGCGGTGGGCTGCTGGCACGACACTGCTCCGGGTTCCTTACACTGGATAGAATTGGAGGCAGTGGTGGAAAGTCGCTGTCATTTGGCAATATAGCCGGGGCTGCAACTGGGTCGGCGGTGCATGTGAAGTCACGCCAGCCCAGAGGATTGCAGCCCTGTTGCATGAAGCAGAGTGCACGAATGTGGCCGGCCAGCAAGGCCACACCCTCAAAGCTCGGGTGTAAGCCGTCCGCAGCGAGTACTCGGCAGGCTGGAAGGTGCTCAAAGCCATGATCGACGAAGCGGACAAAGCGTGAGTGGCGGCAAAATTCGTGGAGAAGTGAGTTGAAACGGCGTGCCTTTTCGTTGCAGCAGCGAGCGAAGCGAGAGATGCGGTAGTGGCGGCGGCGGTTAGCGGAGCGGGGAAGAAAGAGACTGGCGTTAATAGTGGAAATGTTCGGTCGAGATTCTAGAATGAGGTCAGTCAGTGAGCGGTAGTAAGAGAAAGCATGTTCAGCGGAAGTAGAGCTCAGATCATTAGTACCAACATGCAGAAAAACTGTAGTGGCAGAGGCAGGGATAAAGTCGATCAGTGAGCGTGCGTCAGCAATGCATGCGCCAGGCTGAGAAACAAAAGCGGGGGTTCCAGGGCAGAGGGGATCGAAGTGATGATACAAATACTTGGTCTGGGAGTCCCCGATCACAACTGTTGTGGTTTCGGTCTGCGGAAATTTCCAGATGATGCTCTTTGCTGTGGTCCTGTCAGCGCTCATGGTAGAAACAAATCTAGAGAAAGATAAACTCACAAAGCGCGCAGAAATAGTATAAGTAAAGAGTCGGATACACAGCAAGAACAATAACCAACAATGTTTACTTACGTAGCGGCAACGGGACTTGCCTTCATCAGAGAAAAGTTACATGATTTTGCTGTCGCAAACATTTTGAACACATTTCTTATATAGGTTTGCATAAAACTGTGAGAAAGAGCGGAAAATGTTTCGGAAATGGGGAGTGTGCATACAGTCAGGCTACGCCTATGTTACAACATCAACAAAAAAACAAGAAAAATAAAATGAAAAGGGGGGGAGCGAGAGAGAGAAAAAGGGGTCGTGTTAACAATGCAGCGTTCGACGCTGCATTGTTAACCTTGAACGCTGCATTGTTAACCCGACCCCTTTTTCTCTCTCTCGCTCCCCCCCCCCCTTTTTATTTTTCTTGTTTGTTTGTTGATGTTGTAACATAGGCGTAGCCTGACTGTATGCACACTCCCCATTTCCGAAACATTTTCCGCTCTTTCTCATAGTTTTATGCAAACCTATATAAGAAATGTGTTCAAAATGTTTGTGATCTATTCATGTTTGTGATCTCTTTGTGATCTATTCATGTTTAACGTTTTGTGACCCTACCTATTTCCTGTTCAATTGCTAGCTTCTGTGAAATGCTCTTTTGTGCCCCCTATCTATTCTCTTGACCCGCGGGGGGCACAACCATCTTCGCTTCCCCTAGAACCAGTCTCAGCAGTCACTGAATACTTAAGTGTATACTCTTCCCTTTCTTTTCAAACCGCGGTTGTCCAGTTTCCCCCATTGTCTGAACTTGCAGCCCGCGCGGCATACGTTGACCCGTCATGGTGCAACCTTGAACGCTGCATTGTTAACACGACCCCTTTTTCTCTCTCTCGCCCCCCCCCCCCCTTTTTATTTTATTTTTCTTGTTTGTTTGTTGATGTTGTAACATAGGCGTAGCCTGACTGTATGCACACTCCCCATTTCCTAAACATTTTCCGCTCTTTCTCACAGTTTTATGCAAACCTATATAAGAAATGTGTTCAAAATGTTTGCGACAGCAAAATCATGTAACTTTACTCTGATGAAGGCAAGTCCCGTTGCCGCTACGTAAGTAAAGATTGTTTGTTATTGTTCTTGCTGTGTATCCGACTCTTTACTTATACTATTTCTGCGCGCTTTGTGAGTTTATCTTTCTCTAGATTTGTTTCTACCATGAGCGCTGACAGGACCACAAAAGAGCATCATCTGGAAATTTCCGCAGACCGAAACCACAACAGTTGTGATCGGGGACTCCCAGACCAAGTATTTTTATCATCACTTCGATCCCCTCTGCCCTGGAACCCCCGCTTTTGTTTCTCAGCCTGGCGCATGCATTGCTGACGCACGCTCACTGATCGACTTTATCCCTGCCTCTGCCACTACAGTTTTTCTGCATGTTGGTACTAATGATCTGAGCTCTACTTCCGCTGAACATGCTTTCTCTGACTACCGCTCACTGACTGACCTCATTCTAGAATCTCGACCCAACATTTCCACTATTAACGCCAGTCTCATTCTTCCCCGCTCCGCTAACCGCCGCCGCGACTACCGCATCTCTCGCTTCGCTCGCTGCTGCAACGAAAAGGCACGCCGTTTCAACTCACTTCTCCGCGATTATTGCCGCCACTCACGCTTTGTCCGCTTCGTCGATCATGGCTTTGAGCACCCTCCAGCCTGCCGAGTACTCGCTGCGGACGGCTTACACCCGAGCTTTGAGGGTGTGGCCTTGCTGGCCGGCCACATTCGTGCACTCTGCTTCATGCAACAGCGCTGCAATCCTCTGGGCTGGCGCGACTTCGCATGCACCGCCGACCCAGTTGCAGCCCCGGCTATATTGCCAAATGACAGCGACTTTCCACCACTGCCTCCAATTCTATCCAGTGTAAGGAACCCGGAGCAGTGTCGTGCCAGCAGCCCACCGCCACCGCCCCGAGATCCACCACAACCACGGCGCCCCGGGCGAGCGCCAGCGCCCCAACCCCGAAGTCTACGGACGAGCGTCGCGCCAGCGACATGCCAACCCCTACTGGCAAACCTGCAGCGGCCACAACACCCCGAGGGAACGCTCGCGGCTACACTAAGAAGCTCCCTGACCGGCGTCGCACCAACAGCATGCCACGCCCAACCTCCGCATCTTCAGCGACCACCGAGCCCACGAAAACCAACAGCAGCGCGTCCGCCGGACCTTCCGGGGTCCAAAATCCAGCCCTCCGTGCCACATGCCCTTACAACCTCCGAAAGAATCGGCATAGCAGCAACTGACTACAACACAAAAAAACAGGTAACGCGGCCTCCTTCCCCGTTTCAAGACAGTTTTTAAAGCTAAGAAAAATCACCGAAAAGCGCATACGTTCCGAATTGCACGTTTCCGCTCTTGCACAGTACTTGACTGCCACGGTCGCTCCCAGGGGTCTTAGGATTAGAATAAAACCTGCTACTACCGAACTCTCCCCGTCCAACATGAATAAGTGGAAACAGGTACTCGATAAAGCATCCTTACAATTAACTGAAATAATCCTCAATCACTACGAAACTACGGCCCATTCTCTCCGAAAGAAAGAGGAACTACTTAGTCAGGAACTAAGCAAAAGAGAGTTGAACCTTTTAAGCAACTATGAATCTAAGACGGCCTCCGCCATATCCCGAACAAAAGACCGAAAGTTTAACCGAGATAAGATTTCTAACACTGGCCACATGCGTAAGAACCTAACAAGCTCCGGCACTAGTAACTGCCACAACTCTGACAATACGGCCGATAATGTCACTACGACTGTAATAAATGCTTCGACTACTGCACCCCAAACAGTTCAGTTAAATCCCTGTACTAATATTTTTCCCTCGCCTGCCGTCACAAAAGAGAACCTTACCGGGAATGTAATGAACCTTTCAAGTATAACCCTCTCCCCAGCTCAGATGAACGTCTTGTCAAAGGGCCTAAACTTTTGCCCGGCTACTGGTGGTTTTGATGAATTTCAACTTTTTAACGACTTAGATAACTTCGCCAGAAACATGAGACTACGAGAATACTTCTACGATCACCCCGCGACGGAAGAAGCCCGCAGAACCCTACCTAGCTATAAGCACTGGACCCCTCCCACACAGCGTGATATTTGCCTCGACATGTACATCAAAGCTGTCCAACGCGATGTGCGAAAAGCTTACCAAACAAAAATTTCGTTCCACCACAACATGACTACCAACGAAAAGAAAGACCTAGAGGAACTCGCAAGCTGTCCCGACATAATTATTAAACCTGCCGACAAGGGAGGCGCAATCGTAATCCTTGACAAAACCGACTATGTTAACGAGGCCAATGAGCAACTATCAGTATCGACGTTCTATAAAGCACTACCCAATGATCCCACTCAAGATTATAAGCAAATTGTCAAAGATAAACTTGCTGAGCTTGTTAAAAATAAAACAATAAATGAAACCACGGCTCGTTCCCTGATCCCCTTAAGCCCAGTAGCCGGTAAATTCTATCTTCTCCCAAAGATTCACAAGGTGAACAACCCAGGGCGCCCCATTGTTTCTGGCATTGGCACTGTTACCGAAAACCTCTCGCGCTATGTGGATAATCTCATTTGCGACATTCCGCCCAGCTTTCCCTCCTTCATTAAGGATACCAATGACTTTCTCTCAGACATCTCAAAAATTGAAATTCCTGATAACTGCCTCCTAGTCACCCTTGATGTTGCGTCACTGTATACTAACATCCCCCATGAAGATGGCATCGCCGCTGTACACCTTGCGTATGAGCAGTCATCATGCGACAAACCTATCGATTCTTCTGCTCTCCAAACATTCCTTAGGCTTATTCTCGAACTTAACAATTTTGAGTTCGACGGAGTTCATTACGTGCAAGTTAGCGGAACGTCAATGGGAACTCGAATCGGACCTAACTACGATAATATCTTTATGGCTCACCTCGAATCAAACTTTCTTGACACCTAAAATTTAAAGCCAATGTACTATAAAAGGTACATTGATGACATATTCATGATCTGGCAACACGGTGAGGCGGAGCTCCTCACCTTCATTGAGGCATTTAACCTAGCCCATCCTAGTATTTCCCTTACTCATTCCTATTCGGAACACAGTGTAAACTTTCTGGACGTCACCGTTACTACCTTCCAAGGTCGGCTTCAAACTAAACTGTATAGAAAACCGACAGACACGCGGCAGTATTTGCACTTCCTAAGCAGCCATGTCAGACACTGCAAGACAGCAATACCTTACAGCCAAGCCCACCGATTGAGGAGAATTTGCTCAAACCAAGCCGACTTTGACTCAAACTGTCGAGACTCAAGACCGCCCTCCTGAATAAAAAATGCCCGGAAAAAGTTATCGACGACGGTATTGTGCGAGCCAACCAATTAGACCGTAACGAAATCTGTAAGAAAAAAGCCCCCAACGGGAACCCGCAAACTAACTTAGTTTTAACCCACTCATCCTCTGCTCCAAGAGTGTCAACCGTGCTCAAAAAAAATCATAATATCCTAATGCAAAGTGACCGCCTAAAAAGCATATTCCCCGAACCACCACGCGTTGTCTACCGGCGTAATAAGAATTTAGGTGACTTTCTTACTAACTCTCGTATCAACCGACCGGCAACTACTGGCTGCATGCCCTGCAATAAACCCCGATGTAAAGTATGCCCACACATGACCACTACACAGCGCGCCACCAGCACGGCTTCAGACTACTACGTAAATATAAAAGGTAACTTTAACTGTGACTCCGCTAATGTCGTATATCTTCTAGAGTGCACTGTTTGTAGGCAACAATATATCGGCCAAACTGAAACGCCCTTCCGAATACGGTTCAATAATCACCGCTCTCATGCAAAAAGCTGCCCTTATTTGCCCCTGTCAAGACATGTGAACAGTCCCGGGCATGCATTTGAACATCTTAAAGCAACGATTTTAGAATCCGCCTTCAAAACGCACCACGACCGCGAGGTTCGGGAATCTTATCTCATTTATAAGTTTGGGTCAGCCACGCTTGGAATTAATGAAAGTTACGGAAAACTAACGTGCTTATCCCTCGAATAAAATTAGCGGCTTCATAATTTTTATAACTATGTTCATTATTCCTACCCTCGAGTTTGCCATCAGAATTCGCAGAAACTCTCCTAATACAGCAGCTTTATTAGCCTAATGCGGCTCAACAATGTCATTTGTCCTGGGGAGGGAGGCCTCGTTCCCACCATCACTTAAGAATGTTTAACTCTTTGTGATCTATTCATGTTTAACCTTTTGTGACCCTACCTATTTCCTGTTCAATTGCCAGCTTCTGTGAAATGCTCTTTTGTGCCCCCTATCTATTCTCTTGACCCGAGGGGGGCACACCCATCTTCGCTTCCCCCCGAACCAGTCTCAGCAGTCACTGAATACCTCAGTGTATACTCTTCCCTTTCTTTTCAAACCGCGGTTGTCCAGTTTCCCCCATTGTCTGAACTTGTAGCCCGCGCGGCATACGTTGACCCGTCATGGTGCAACCTTGAACGCTGCATTGTTAACCCGACCCCTTCTTCTCTCTCTCGCTCCCCCCCTTTTTATTTTTCTTGTTTGTTTGTTGATGTTGTAACATAGGCGTAGCCTGACTGTATGCACACTCCCCATTTCCGAAACATTTTCCGCTCTTTCTCACAGTTTTATGCAAACCTATATAAGAAATGTGTTCAAAATGTTTGTGATCTATTCATGTTTGTGATCTCTTTGTGATCTATGCATGTTTAACCTTTTGTGACCCTACCTATTTCCTGGTCAATTGCTAGCTTCTGTGAAATGCTCTTTTGTGCCCCCTATCTATTCTCTTGACCAGGGGGGGGCACACCCATCTTCGCTTCCCCCCTAACCAGTCTCAGCAGTCACTGAATACCTCAGTGTATACTCTTCCCTTTCTTTTCAAACCGCGGTTGTCTAGTTTCCCCCATTGTCTGAACTTGCAGCCCGCGCGGCATACGTTGACCCGTCATGGTGCAACCTTGAACGCTGCATTGTTAACACGACCCCTTTTTCTCTCTCTCGCTCCCCCCCTTTTTATTTTATTTTTCTTCTTTGTTTGTTGATGTTGTAACATAGGCGTAGCCTGACTGTATGCACACTCCCCATTTCCGAAACATTTTCCGCTCTTTCTCACAGTTTTATGCAAACCTATATAAGAAATGTGTTCAAAATGTTTGCGACAGCAAAATCATGTAACTTTACTCTGATGAAGGCAAGTCCCGTTGCCGCTACGTAAGTAAACATTGTTTGTTATTGTTCTTGCTGTGTATCCGACTCTTTACTTATACTATATTTAAATATATATATATATATAGTAAGCAAATGAGGGGCTACCACCCTCAAGTGTCAGATACACTCCTGGTAAATATAAATAGCCCAGAAAGTGAAGGAGAACACAGTCGCCCAGATAGCCGAATTGGTAAGGCATTCGACATGTAATCGAAAGGCGTGGGTTCGGTCCCCACTCTGGGCGCGTGTTTTTCTTTCTTTCTTCTGTATATTTAAAAAAAATGTTCACTTTATTAACCGTAGTAAAAAAGAAAAGAGCCTAACCACACCCCTAAGCCTCCTTTGGCGTCGTAGACTGCTGACCTTTCTTTCTGTATATATATATATAAATATATATATACATATATATTTATATATATATAGAAATAATACTTTGGAGAAAGTAGCGGCCTCAGACCTCTGCCAACGTTTCGACAAGGATAATTGTCTTTTTCAAGGCATCAGGGTTCATCTCTGGCACACTGTTTTATAGATACAGATTGAGTTGGAGAGGTCGTGAAAAGCGTGGCCGGAAGGAGGACAGCAGAGTGGGTCAACGTTCGGTTGAAAGGAGCGAAATAGTGAGAGAGAAAGGGAGGTGTGGTTCTTGTGACAGGACCGTGCAGTAGAGAAAGAGGGAAGACTACGCGAGAGTTGGAGAAAACAGGGGGAACGGCTTAAGCAGGGCTGCGGTGAGGCCGGGCGACCTCAAAGGAGGCTTCCGAGAAGATCGGGGACGAGAGGGGCGTCTTGGGGGTGCAATTACAAGGTTACTGAACTGTGTGCAAGAGAGACAACTCGTAAACAGCAACAGCCCGTATAGTTTGAAGAATTCCGACTCCGGAGGTCAGTGTTCACAGAAGAATAGAAGGGGTATGCGCGGGTGCCACTCACGCGGAGCTTTGCGGTACATTCAAGTACTTCTTTTCTGTTTTTTTCCTTTTTGCGTGTGTGTGTGTAAAGTAGGTAGCAAGACGAAATGCCGAAGGTCGGGGGATGCGCGTGCGCGTGGTATGTCGTAATCGGCTTGGAGCAACACAGAAGAAAAAGAAAAAAGGGGGGGGGGGAAGAAAAGCACAGAAATTGTATTCAAGTATCAGCATTGGGGATGGGCAGGCAGGAATATTGCGAATGGAGATGCCCACTTTTTGTAAGAGCATTATTTTTCTGTTCGATTCAGATACCGTAAGGTTTATAAGCTGCCTTTCGAAGCATTGATTCCAGCCGGCTCCAGGCAGTTGAATTTATGGATTAAGTACGATTCTCTGTATTTCCGGAGTTTGACTGCAGAATATAGAGCTTGAGATCATCGAAATTGTGGTTCGGCTGGTTGAAGTGTTGCGCGACTGCTATGGAGGCACTGTTATGAGTGTCGGCCCGATGTCCATCAGGCGTAAGTTCATAGGTTGACTCGTTTCTCCAATGTACTGCTTTTGACAGAATGAGCATTCTAGCATATACACAATGTTAGAAGAATTGCAAGTGAAGCTGGAATTATTCTTGTGAACGTATTGGCTGGCAGTGCTGTTGACAATGAGATCCGTCAGCAGATGTTTGCTGGTCTTGCATCTAGGGCGGAGGCAAGGGCTGATGACTGGTTCTTGGGAAGCGCTAATTTTGGCATGCACTAAAATGTCTTTAAGGTTCTTGTTTCTTACGTAGGTAACTCTTGGGGCTTCCGGAAACGTCTTTTTAAGTCGGTCATTACTGGCTAGAATGGGGTAGTATTTCCGCAGGGTGTTGTTTATGTTAGGGAGCGCGTTTGAGAATTTGGTTATTATGGCTGGTGGTCAGGCGCTTTCGTTTCGACGTTGTTGCTTGAGCACTTCGTCCCTTTCTAGCTTGGATGCTCTTTCGTAAGCCATATCCAGCGAGCTGACCGGGTGATTCCTGCTTGCCAGGGTGGACTTTAGTTCATTAACGTGTTTTATATAGTCTGTGTTATCCCTGCATACTCTTCTTAGTCTGGTAGCCTGTCCTACAAAGATACCTTGTTTGCAGTGTCGTGGGTGATGACTAGTGTAGTCAAGGTACTGTTGCCTGTCCGTTGGTTTCCTATAAAGTGTGGTTTTCAGTTTACCATTGTCAAGAACAACAGTGGTGTCTAGGAAGTTCACTTGTTTATCCGAGTACTGGCATGAGAACCTAATGGTCGGATGCGAAGAATTAAGATGCGAAATGAAACTTTCTAGGGCTATGCGGCCGTGCTCCTAAATTATGAAGATGTCATCTATGTATCGAAGATAACCCTTCGGCTTGAGGGGGAAAAAGTCCAAGAGGGAAGCTTCAAGTTGTCCCATAAAAATATTGGCTTAGGTGGGTGCGAATGGAGTCCCCGTGCTGGTTCCAAAAACTTGCAAGTAGTAAGATGAGTCGAACTTGAAATAGTTGAGAGTTAGAACTAATTTTAGGAAGGTAATGTAGACTTCCAACGCATGTTGGTGCCGGTTTTCTGCTAAGGCCTGTGATGTAGCTTCTATTCCTTCGGTGATTGGACTGTTCGTATAGAGGGCGGAGACGTCGAGCCCTTGGGCTATGGCCACTTCTTCAGCCTGTAGTGCATGGGTGCTAGCAATTGAGACACTTGTGAAAAGGGCTTGAGATTTAGTGCAACCGCGGTCATAGCTCTCCTGCCTGGATAGCAGGCTGAGTTCGTGTATACTGTTGGGAAGGTTTCGCCGTACCGTTTGATGATTGCTTTCGCTCTTGCGTCTCTGCGATCTTCGCGGTGTGTTGGATGCCTTGTCCGGAGCAGTGGGGCCACATCATTACATTGGCAAATCTCATGCCGAAGCAGAGCCGCATCGGCATAAGGGAGTTGAAGCGGTGAGCGCAAACACAACTGGTTCAGAATTGTTCTGCCAGTGGAGGTGGAGCTCAGACGTAATAATTCGTTCGTACGATCAGCTTCGGGGGGTTTATCCAAGGTATTATAAACTCACAAGCGTAGTAGTTTCTTTGTCGATTTCCTGACAGGTAGCTCCTACGCCAGCTTGTATGCCTTGCGTATGATAGTTTCTACCTTGTTCTTTTCAGCCCTCAAAAGGACAGCGTAGGGGATAGCCTAAGTAACCCAAGAGATGGCAAAGGCTTCTTCTAGCCTTAGCACATCCGCCTCTCGCATACCTCTCGTTTTTGTGCTGACCCTAAAGATCATGTGGGAGACTTGCTCCGTGGTGTGCTTAAGTTGGTACAGCAGTTTGGTATTGCAGTGATCCGCTTGTAGGAGCATTCCTAAGATTCTCTCCTGCTTAGTTGGGACACTAGGGTGCCCATCCAGTTCTAGGGAGATGGTTGGCGACCCGAGAGGGAGTTTTTTACGCGGTGAGACGATGAGCAGCTCAGATGTTTGCGGCGCACATACTAGGCCACGTTGCCGCGCGTATTCACCGACAATGTCCGCTGCCTGTTGAAGGTTCGTCTCCATTTTCCCCAGTGACCCATTAGTGGCCCATATGGTGATGTTATCCGCATATAATTCATGGCAGGTATGGCATCCAGGAGCGGAGAGAGGCCTACGAGGGCTGTATTAAAAAGCAAGTGGGAAAGGACCGCACCCTTGGGTGTGCCCTTTTTGCCGAAAAAGTGTATTGGAATTTAAATCTTCCTCCTTCATGAAGGCTTTTCGGCCGTCGAGGTAGTCTCGAATGTATTTGTAGGTGCGTTCCCCGCAGTTAAGGCCATTCAGTTGTTTAAGTATGGCCGTATGACTGACATTGTCAAACACACCTTTTAAGTCCAAGGCTAAGATGGCTTTTGGGTTATCCTTCGAGCATTTTAGCATAACCTCTTCCTTCAGTTGAAGAAGGACGTCCTGCGTGGAGAGATGATGGCGAAATCCACACATGGTATGTGGGAACACGTTATTTTGTTTTAGGTACTGCTGCAGCCTTTTGTGAATGACGTGCTCTAGTAGCTTTTCTAAACACGAGGTTAGTGATATAGGGCCCAGCTTCTCGGCGCTCTATGTATTCGAGGCTTCAGAAGAAGGCGAACCTCTGCCGTCTTCCATTCTTCCGGAAGTTCGGCCGACCTCAATACCGTGTTCAGGTGGGCGGTGAGTTCAATAATGGGTACATCACCCAAGTTCGCTGGAAGCTTGTTCGTTATGCTGTCCACCTCTGGAAGGGTCCGTATTAATATGAGATAAAGCCGCGAAGTTTTCCTTGGGAGTTCGGTTGCTGAAGAGTAGTGACATCTGGTGACTCGTGAGCCGAGGCATTGTATTCAGCCAATGAGCTGGCCTTGTTCCTGTAGCCCCTATAGCTCCACTGCCATATGGTGAGTTTTTCCCCTGCGTAGGAAGCACCTATTCTTGGGAGTTGCCATCTTGGGAGGAAGCATCCTCTTCCAGGTGTGATGGACTGCTGTAGGGCTTGAGAACTCGGCGAGAGTGACGAGCAGCAGTTGCCTGTCCCTTTACTAAGTTTGGGTCAGCGACGCTTTGTAATAATTAAAGTTACGGAGGAAAACTGACGTGCTCATCCCTTGATTAAAAATGGTGATCTCATAATTTTGTTCACATTCTTCATTATTCCTACCCTTGAGTTTCCGATCAGAATTCGCCAAAGCTCTCCAAATACAGCAGCTTTATTAGCATAATGCGGTTCAACAATGCGATTTGTCCTTGCGAAGGAGGCCGCGTTCGCCCCACCACTTAGAAACGTTTACCCCTTGTGATTTATGGACGCTACCTATTTCCTGTTCGGTTGCTAGCTGACCAGTGCAATAACTGTTTTGTGCACTGTATCTATTCTATCCGTCTGTTGGTGGGCACACTCAAAATACAATCTCGTTCATGCCTGTATGGATCCGTCCGAACCAGTCGCCCCACCAAGTAAATAACTCATTGTATACTTTTTCTTTTTTTTGAAACCGCGATTGTCCAGTCTTCTACACTGTCTGAACTTGCAGCCCACGTCACATACGTTGCCCCGTCGTGGTGCAATCTTAACAGCTGCCTTGTTATTACGACCCTTTCTCTCTTTCACACTCTCGCTGCTTTCTTTTTTTGTTGTTGTTGTACCACGGGCATAGCCCGACTGCATGCATACTCTCCGTTTCCGAACCATATTCCGCTGCTTCTCAAAGTTTTCCGCAAAGCTTTATAAAAAATGTGCTCAAAAAGTTTGTGACAGCAAAATTATGTAACTAAACTCTGATGAAGGCAGGCCCCGTTGCCGCTACATGAGTAAACCTTTTAGGTTATTGGCGGTGAGCGCGACCACGGGCGGCGCTGCGAAGCGTGCCTCCATGACACGGCTTAGGGATTCCCGCATTCGTCGTCTGCTTCACTCGGGCTCGCTCTCCCTGCTGCTTCTTTGCGCTCGGTTGACGTCTGATGCTTTTCCGCACCAGAGTTTTCGTGTGCGTAACTTTTTATCATAAGAATAGACTTGAAATCGCCTGCACTAGCTCAAGGCGTGATTTAACGAATAGTTTTCGATAACGCTACGGAAGAAACATTCTTGGCGTCGCCCCATTCTTTGCGAAGCCGATCTTATCCGGAGCGCTAAGATTCCGTGCTAGGCGTCGGCTTAACTTGTAAGCAATATTTCGAACAAAGGGAACAGCCAGCTGCTAGTAGCCGTCAACAGCGAAAATGCGAGGCCAAAACAAATTCCACACCATCGCGGCTGTTGGCTTTTACAGAAGGCATTACGATTCCCGGTAGTCGCATGAAGGGTAAACCGGTTTTTGCGACGTTGACGAACGCTCGAAAGTATTGTATCACATCACTTTACGTTGTCATGCCATGAAAGTGTGCCTACATGCACTATGGGAAACAAAAATTGTAGGCTGAATTCCAAATAACCTACTGTGTTTAGGTGCGTGCTGGTTTTTTACAGGCTTCTAACCAGTATGGAGGTTCGTTGAGCAAAACGAGCCACGTCTACGGTAAAAATACAGTAACACTGTTTGTTCGGAGCTGGAGAGATATTTGGTTACATTTTCCACAGCCATATCTTCTCAGTATTTATATACGCGTTACAGGAAAGCTGCCCTCAAG